>NC_090848.1:10688750-11032500 GCF_024217435.2 Syngnathus scovelli | reverse complement strand
ACTGGGTGTGGAGGCTTGCTCAAGGGCACCTCGGCAGTAACCAGGAAGCAGCCAAGCCTTTGGCCAATAGATCAATATTATTGAACAGATGAGCTATTCTGTCACATCACATCATCCCTTGTTCTTAAGGTTGTACCTACATCAGCAACCTGGCTTTTAAGTGTCTCAATTTATAAAAGCTTCTTGGTAATGATTCTTTGCAATGTCAGGATTTTGAGAATGTCTTTGTAGCTCACCCTAGGCCTCCAGTAAAATTAAATTGTGCTGTCCCTGTCCATTTTGCGGTTTTATTTGGACTTTAGTGGTCTGTAATGTGGTGGCACGGTGGCACACTGGTTAACAGTCTAGAGATTGTGGGTTTGATTCTGGCTCTGGCTTACTTGTGTGGAGTTTGGATGTTCTCCCTGGGTATGGATGTCTTTAGGGTACTCCGGTTTCCTCCCACGTTCCAAAAACATGCATAGTAGGCCAATTGAGCAAATTGCCCGTAAGTGTGATTGTCAGCGTCGATGGTTGTCAACGTGTGTCCTGAATTGGCTGGCAGCAACTTCAGGATGGCTCCGGACTGCTGCTGGGATAGGCTCCAGCATGCCCGCGACCCTCTCGAGGACAAGCGCTTTGGATGATGGATGGATGCTCTCAATTGTGAATCCCCCATATCCTCGCAGTTCGGCACACACAGATTCACCTAATTGCAGTTTTTTTTTTTATTTCCCCCCCAGTTTTTTTCAGTGCAAAATAATAGCTGCCAGTTATAGTTATAGTTTGCCGGTTTGCCGGATAGCGGAATTACACAAAAATCCATCCCACCGATTTCCATGAGCTTTATGCAGGGGATAAGAAACACCACCAAAAAAAAAAAACTCCATATTTTAGATTGTTTAGATATCAAATGGATGCACAATTGTAAAATGCCATTTCTCAGAATCTAAACCAATGTTATTCTTTCCTGAAAATTCAAAACATTTGAAACACATCAGTCTCGGTGACATGTAGTGATGTCCATGGCTGATCAGGCACTTGGGTCAGAGTCAAATGTAGACACTTCATTGATGAGAAAATTACTGTGGCCTGGCAGCCTAACTTTAAAAGATGATAAAAAAGAAAATCTGCCCATAAGGAGTATTGCTGTTCCAGCAGTTTAGAGGAGCGTATTAACCATTGCAACTTCTTTCTTATTCAATAGACATAGTAGGCAGCTTTGCTACACCGCAGCCCAGCTGAGTCAGCATTACCTAGATTACAAAATCGGTGAAAAGAAAATGAAAGTGACATGACGATGCGTAAATGTTACCAACACAGTGCAATAGTATGATGAAAGTATTTATGTGCGTCACATGTTATCAAGTGTGAATCATTGAATGCAGGAAGAGTGCTGTGTTTGTCTGTAAAATGTTCCTGTTAAGATGATGTAAATCACCCGCCTACCCTGACCAAATGTCCCTGTTAAGATTTCACACTAGTGCTACAATATATGCATAATTTGTGTATGTTCCGGTCTGCACTGGTGGCTTCTAACACAGAACTTAACAGATACTAAAAGAAAAAAAAGGCTGAAGTCTCCAAATTTCTTTTCTGCTTTAGTAGCTTTGTGATTGTGATTGCATGTGACAGACTTTCACGGGCTTTTTTAATCATCTGTCTTCCATCTTCCTGGATTCAGCATGTAATTTCAAAAAGAACAACAAATCACTTGACCCATACACGGTGCATCTGTCCAGTCATTTGTGATTGTGCTCCCAGATTTGGTGGGATTTCTTTTCTTTTAGCAAAATGGAGATTGTGGTCAATGCTGAGTAACACTCTTGTCTTATCATATAAAAATAAAAGAAGCAGCCTTACAAAGAACATGCAATGTCCAATCGAACAAGTAAACAAATTAGAACTCTTCCCCTTTTCCCATGCTCATAACGTCATGGCACATTTGAACATCAAACCAAGCTAATGTATTTTTCAAAAACAAACTTTGTCTTTTTTAAGCATAAAGAAAGAACACCACTCAGAGTTCACTCAGCATCTGATTGAGGCACTCAAAGGAAAGCAAAATTAAATAGGTTTCAAACACAAAACAACAGCAGATTACTTACTGCACTATTCCGAATGTCTAAAGAAAGACCATAATGATAATTGCACATACAAAAATCAGGAAAAGAGCTGAAAATTAGACCTTACAAATAAATGCCCTGGCATATATTTGGGAGGGATATGACAAAATGCATGTGGAAAACGGTCTAAATTACTAAAGTTTTGCACATTTGAAAAAGACCACAAATAGTACACAGTTCTTTGTCCTTTTTATCCACAAAAACCCATCTTATTAAAAACATCTGGCCATATTATACTTTGCCATTGCAAACATCAGAACACATTTATTTTCGACCCACTGTCTGTAAACACAGAAAGCAAATTCACATCCTAAAAGTGGATCATGACCTCTTGGTTTTGCTTTATAGCGTACCTTGAGGGACAGAGGTTGCCTCTTGTGCTAGCCCTGAGTATGTAGCAAAGCTTGTCAAATGGAAACCTATCACAGATACTCGGAGTTTTCCATTTTATGTCGCCCATCTACGCGTGTTGTGCCCCCATTAGTGTTCAAACATCGTTTGACACACCCTGCACTGTATGTACGTAGTATATCATGACATGTACATGTGAATAATTGTTAGCAGCTGTAGTTCAAAGTGTTAGTAATATTTTCCAGATAAGACCAGAGCAGCCTCAGGCTGGATCATGCTGTGATTGAAATGCAAATGACAAAGTGCCCCTTCGTTGGTATTCAGAAGACTTAGCTTTTATAATCAGGAAGAGTGAGAACAATATACGGCATCCTCATCCAAGGAGAGTGGGAGCGCTGGCGGTTTCACATTCAGCCTCCTCACTTGCCGTATTGAAGAATTTATCATTATGTAGCACATTAACACAAATACTGTACAATGTCAGTTCATGAAAAAACATTTAGCTTTCACAATGAGCAGCAATTGTAAAATAGGAAAGTGCAGCCGCATTTATCCTTTTTTACCTTTTGATGTGTTTGTGCTACCAAGTGTGTGCAGACGTGGCTGCTATCCTTCCTTTATATAATGGTTGCTCATCATTATACAAAAACATTCAAATCAGAAGCAAATAATGGAAGAAAGGTCGTATCAAAACTGCTTGAGGTAAATAGCATTTTGCTATAAATATGCTAAAGGAGGAAAATAAATAACCTTAAGTAGTCTCATATTCAAAAGTATATGTACTGAACGCGCCATTCAATTACCTGTTGCATGTCCCGTAGTTGATTTAGTTTTATGGTATTAGTCTACCAGGTGGCAACAAAGATTACGATGGCAAGGTTTATTTTACAGCATGTAAGGTCTTTTGCGGTTGCAATGGAATGGACAGCAAGAGTTGTGACTTCAATACATTGTCCATAGTGATGCAGGAGACAGAGCTTCCCATGTAAGCTTCAGACATCTCCAGACATCATATTCCATCAAGCTGAGTTGAAGCATGTTGAACCCTTTAGTCCCAGATGATGCTGTGGCTTTGTTCTTGCCTGCGCCCAGCTTTAAATCCCACCGGGAGGCTTTCAGAAGTGGAGCGTTTTGTCTGCCCATTAATGGTCTGAGGGGTTTTAGTTAAAAAAACAGAAAATACCCCAGATGCTTTAACACACACATGCATGCTTCCTATGCCCTGTAAGTTTGACCAGGCATGTGTCAAAAATAGAGCAGCTGCATATTTTTAGGGCAGAAGGGGAGGGCCGCTGGGACTCTTTTGAAAGGCATCGTGTCACTTCTTTCGGATTCAAAGTAATTGTTTAGATTAATCACGGATAGTTGTAGTGACTGATCTGATGTCAGATCGAGAATGACTCGCCCAGCTGAATGGTTCTGTTTAGCCTGTGTTCTGTCTCAGGCAGCAATCAGATTTGGAAAGGTACTTAAATGAAGGATGTTGAGTCGGATGTCCTACACCGGCTTTGAAGACCACCTGTGAACATTTCATTGAAAAGTCTTTGGTGCGTGCGTGTTTAGGGATTGGTGCTTTTTTATCTCCAATGAGATGTCAAGTTGCCTTATCGAATGTGTTTCAGATCATTTTTTGACTCATTTTAATTGTTTGATGCATCTAATATATGGAATAAATGTTGGCTTGTTTATTGGCATTTAACACCAACAACACTTTTGTTTTCTCCTCCTATTTCAGGCTCCCATCAAGCTGGAGCTGAGGCACCCACGTCCAAGATTCACTTCTCTTCTGGGTGTTTGGACCTGAGCGACTCAGAGTGGCAAATGCTATGCAAGCCACGTTGTTTTACCAGGATGCTGTCTCTCCCTTCCAGCTTTTAGCCTGAGGAAGAGGAAACAAGGGGCGTTGAGGAACCCAAGGGTGGACTTGAACCACTACAGACTTGGCTCAACACAGAAGAAGCATGTCTGCTTGCAGAGGCTTTTCATGGATGTGTTCCATCATGGCTTTCCTGCAACTCTGGATGGGATTCATGTCCATCTGTGCGGTCGCAATCCAGGGTCAACAATACCCTGTGGTCACCACCAACTATGGAAAGTTGCGGGGAGTGAAAGTCACGTTACCCAATGAGATCCTGGGACCAGTGGAACAGTATTTGGGGATCCCATATGCATTGGCCCCAACAGGGGAACGGCGGTTTCAGGCACCCGAGCCCCCGATGTCCTGGCCGGGCATCAGGAATGCTACTCAGTTTGCTCCCGTTTGTCCTCAGTTTTTGGAAGATCGCTTCCTACACAACGACATGCTCCCTGTGTGGTTCACAGCCAACCTGGATACACTCGTAACCTATGTGCAAGAGCAGAGCGAAGACTGCCTCTACCTAAACGTCTACGTGCCCACTGAGGACGGTAGGTCTGAGAATTTTCAGAAGGGTTTTTTAAAACTTGTATTTTGCTGGGCAAAAAAATACTGGGTCTTTTGCATCCACAATGATGAACATGAGCCAGTTGGGCACTGGAGCGTTTACAATCTTGATGGATTTAGCTAAAGTTGGACTACATAAAGAACCCGATTTGAGACAACAGCTCATAAAGCCACATGTCGTAAGAACGGTGTGCCGCGAGCACATAAACACTGGACAGAGTTCCCCGTCCACCCTTTCCCGTGAATTTAACAATCTTTGAGATGTGGTTCAAATCTTTACTGGACTAATTTACCAACCTCTCCACATGTTACTCTACCCTAACTGTGTTGTTGCCCGCTTTCTGTTAATCAGTCTTGTCATCTATGACCTTGAATTGTTAGTTAGAATCGTTGAGTCACCTTTGATTTATGTAGCCGCAGGTTTGCAGTTCTAGGGGGGCTGAGACAGTTTGTAAGAAGCAAGACTGCCTGGTTATGATGTTAAACAGTTGTAGAAATTTAAATATGCAGATTGAAAGTTTGCTGTTGTTGAGTCAACATGATGGCAAATTAATGTTTTTAAGATCAGCAGAGACTGACAGGTCCATCCCATTGTACAATAAGTGCGCCCCTTCACTTGCCATCATCTTTTATTAACCCCACCCCACCCTGTGGTTTGTCCCTTTTGAAATAAGCTGTCAGTCAAGCATCAGGGAAGGAGTTGAAAAACGGCCTCATCTCAAGTGGATTGACAGATTAAGTGACACGTATTCTTTATTTGAGTGTAGATTTGATAGCAAATGTGCGCTTTAGAGCCAGTGCAGTGTCCATGTTAAAATAACTGTTGTCACAGTCTGTCAGACTAAAAGCCAAAAAGAAAAGCCCAAGGAAAAGCGAAAGTGGAGATAATCCTTTAGGCTGGATTTACAAAAAAGTGCTCAGTTCTGACTGAATGCTGTATTCACATATCCAACAAACCACATGTGCTATACTTAATAATATAAATAGGACATGTTGCATATCGTTTCGTTAACCTGGATTTACTCGTGCCTTCCTCCATTGAAAGTAACCTCAGCATCACACATGAACACACATCCACACAGGAGCTGCTGCTGCTTGCCACAGCTCACGCCGAGATGCTTACAGAACCAGTGGACTTGCCAGCATTACACGCCTGTATGATCAGCCTCATAAAGGCACATGCACGTACACCGACGCTTCAATCACAGCAAAACTTTCTGTCAATCATGCCTGTCATTTACTTCCTGATAGTAGAGCAGCAAGAAGAGGGCTCCCCAACTATATTAGGTTGCTGGCTTTATGAGTACCTACTGCATTGAAATCCAATACTGGCGCAATACTGGTGCACTGTAAAACAGACAAAATAAATGTGTGAACTAAAAATTTCCAGACAACCTACTAGTTGAAGTTGGCAATTCAACAAATAGATTAAATTTTACTCATATGAAAAATAATTTTACCATTTGCAGAATGGAAGGAAGAACAACAAAGGGAATTTCTTTTGGGGCAAACAAGCATGCTTTGTTGTCAGTGGTGTCACAAATGTCAGTAATTTTTATTTTAAAGTTTCTCCCATTACTGTTTTAGCCTAAAACAAAAATTGCAAGTTGTATTCAATCATCACATCCAGTTGAAGTCAATTGGAAGCAAGAAGTAAATAAATAAAAGGAAAATTGTTTCATTTGAACAATGCAGTGTAAATCCATTATTTGACGCTAACTCAATTCAAATCTAATGAAGTATGCTAAGATTTTTTTCCCCTTACCGAAATATTGGTTGAATTCTGAATTGTTTGAACGGTTCGCCAAAAGCGATTCAGGTCAAAAGCCCAATTATCATCTTTGTTGGCACAGATGTTACCAAATTTTAAGAGAGCTTCGAAAATTTACATATAATATCTCTAAAATTACTGCAAGCACTTTGGCCTGCCTGTGTGGAGTTTGATTGTTCTCCTTATACTTGTGTGGGTTTCTTCGAGTCCGCCTGCTTCCTCCCACGCTCCAAACAATAAATGGCTGGGATGGATATGTTGTTTATAAAAGTCTTCACACAATTTTGCTCCAGGTTCCCGCTTCACAGACAGCATCATGTTCCAGCCGTAATTGTGATTCATCCAAAGAAATCACCTGAACCAAAATAGACTTCCCCAGACATAGAAGCAAGCTGTTCCTTCAATCCAAGCAAGCAACCTTCCACAGGATCCCGAGGGCAGCAAATAGCCACTTTATGTGAGATACAGTATTGCTGCTCCGCTCGTTTCTTTTCTTTTTAGAAAACCACCACCTGAATCACTTGGGTTGGTTTTTAATGTCAGTGAGTCCAAGTTACGCTCTTGTGCTCGTTCCCAATGACTTGGCAGTTAAATACTGAATTTGTGCAAAAAGTTTCATTTCTTATAAACTATCTTTCTAATGAATGCAATTGCACTTGAATGCTTCCTCCAGGCATAGGCATGGTAAACTGAAACAAAAAAGTGTCGCTAATGTAATTGCACAGTCTAATAACATCCAATTACAATGCATGAAAATGACATACTCTTCGCACATTCTATTTTATTCTTTTATGTTTTTTTCTCAATACTAGGAGTGAACTATCACAGAAAAAGTGCAGATTTCAAGAGTAATGATGGTGGAAGTGATCAAGGTATTTTTATTTTTTTCATTTTGCCCAGTAAAATTAAAGCCTAATGGTGTTGCAATGTTTTTTTTTTTCCCATTATTAACTTCAAGAAAACATTTTTTTTTTTTTTGCCCAGCAAAATTAAAACCTAACTGCAATGCATGGTGTTGCAATGTTTTTTTTTTTCCCATTATTAACAACATCCCACTCATCACGTAATATCTCTTTTTGCTGTGTAAAATATAGACTTGCATGTTATTTTGCATTCTCCAGTGAACAAAATGAAAATGCTCACTTTCTAACTCAGCTCCACTCTGCATGATGATAGCATGAATTACAGAGGTGTCTTTCTTGCATCGTTGGAATATTAGAAGACGTTTTAGTCAAACGTCACCCTCTTCAGTTGGGCAAGTTGCCGAGGAAGCCAGACCCAATGCTGTGCCAGTGATTGAGTTTAATAGCCACATTTTGTCATACAAGCATACATATGTCGCTCTAGTCTAGCAGCTAAGTTTGAAAACGAAAAAAGTGAAAGGTTTGAGAGGCCAACAGCAAAGTAATGTCAACGGCGTTTATTATTTTTAAATTCTATTTAAATATGTAAGTTTTTTTTTAAAGTACAAAATTAAAAGAAGATAATTTTGGAATATGGCATTTCAATTAATTTCAATGGGGAAAAGTTACAAGCGTGGTCACGGAACAAATTCAACTCGATCATAAGAACTTCAAAATCCAAAATTAATAAAGACAATGTTTTTAACTGAACATTTTTGATAATATTCAAAAAAGGTTGACTATGTGGAAATTTGGAAAACTATCGGAACGTGCGGAAATTTTGGAAAGAAAGGTGTCCGTATTAAATCGCCTTTTTCTCTTACATCCATTAAATACACAAGCACTTCGAAGTCCATTTATGAATGCTGGGTTACCCCTGAGGCCCATTTTGCTGTGCATGTTTTATTGCCTGTCAGTGGTAGAAGAACAAAATCAGCATAAATAGAAATGTCGTACTTATTGAAATACTCACGCAGTTGACACAGGCCGGGCATAATGTTGATGTTATAGCTTCCCGCCTGTCATCAGATGAAGGATTTAGGACGATAAATTGAGCTCGTGTCTAAGGAGAGGGAAACAATTGAGGGATGTGTATCTGTGATTATTTAAGCATGTCACACAGAATGACAACAAATACTTTATATAGTGATTATGTTGGGAAATCCCCGTGACCCGCTAGACTAAAAGGCTTTGCAACCGGAAGAGGATGTAGTACATCTTGTTGTAGTGATGACAATGATTTGCCACTTTTGCTTATAATACTTAGTATAGAAAATCCTGCTCACCTTCAATACTTCAAAAGTCAAATGGCTGCATCTTTTGCGCATCATGTACATAAGTTTATTTTTGCACCGACGAGACTATGACTAGGGCAAAATTTAAATACAATGTCCTTTTTTTTTGACTGGTCATTGTTTTTAAATTGTACTTATGTACATTGTACTTTTCCTTCAACACTTATTTTTAATTCATTCAAATTGCTCTTTTATATTCTTTGTATAAATATGAGAATATCATTGCTCAACGCTACCGTTATTATTGTTGTGCATATGACAAATGAACGTGTTGAATTTTGAATCGGTTTGTTTCAAATGAGCTAATAACTTTGATGTTCTGACAAAATCACATTGACTTCCGATAGTCTGGGCTGCGCTCTTTTTATTTACAGAAGCGTGTCGGCACTTACACTTCACGTCCCTTAGCTAATATTGATAATAATATAGCAGCTTTGGCCTGACGGCCTTTAGTTTGAAGCCTGTGCAGTTGATCATTACTGGTAAGGTAAATAATTCTAAAATCAAATCCATAAGGACTTAACCAACTCGCTTTGGCACCAAGTGGTACATTTCATGTGATCTCTTGTCATGCACTGTCAGTCTAACTTATGGGAAGCATTGCTTTTTTTTTTTTTTTCTCCAAATTGAACCGAAAGTGAAGTGGCTCACCAGGGATTCGCCCGATTCTTCTCATTTCCCACTTGGTGGAAGGTGACACAGATGAGAATGAACTGAAAAAAATAGCACCAGACACACATGAGGGCAAATGAGACGGCAGTTGAATGAAAGTGGGCTGCCTGATCAATTAAAGGACGTGAGCAGTGTACGCAAATTTTGTTTTCATACTATTACTTATTTGTACCCACTGACAAGACATTTGTTTGCCAGCCAAACATTTATTTTCTCCATTTGCCTTTGAAGCCAAGAGAACGTAAACATCAGCACTATCGCTGTGAATCTTTTTACCCTGCCCTATCCGCTAATGATGATGTTTCCTTGCTTTCTCAGCTCCATTTATGAAAGGGCTGTCACTGGCAGCAGGGACAAATGCTGAACACACTGATGGTGTTTTTATCCACTGCATTTCTTTTGCCACTTGCTGTAGGCGCCGTGCTTTCTGTGAAAACTTCAGCTCATCCTCTTTGGGTTGAGTATGCTAGTTGAAAAACACGTCTCGATATTGTTGTTGAGGATGAACAAAATAGTGAAAACGAGCAGCCTTTCCTTCTACAATGACAGCTGCCTAAGGCTCTGCCATCTTCTGCTTGCTGGATCACTAGATATGCTTTCTTCATCTCCTTTCAGCATTTGACTCATCCGTAGCGCATGTCACTGATAAGAATGTAGACACGTCATGACTCGGACTGGAACGTTTCAGCAAATGTAAATCCCAATGTTTATAATAGTTGTTGGCATTGCATTTATGCGGCATGATGAGCTCTAGCATATTTCTCAATATATAATGTCACCTAATGTTAGCATCATTCTGAATATGCTTCAGTAATTTCTTCACTATGGTAGGGAAGAAGTGGAGAAATCCTGATTCATTGATGATGCCCCTCCTAAAAATGTCTACATTTTTTATATTATTAATAAATATACCACATATGATGGTCTAATATGGTCTAATATTTAACATTAATGTTAAAAACATGAATAAATGGCTTACAAATTATTTGAAAAATACACAGGAAGCATTTGTGTACATGCACATGCAGAAAAGACTCATAATTTCTTCTGCATTCTAATCTCGTTTCTCAGTCGAGCTGTATCGCTTCAACATAGCTCCTTGGCGCCAATGTACTACTTTTCTATTATCTGGATATCATAGTATGCAATCAACCAATGTTCTCTGTCTTTTCTGATCGCACATGATGACATACTAACTGTTACTCCTTGGCTGCATTATCTTCCTTTTCAGCAGCGGAGGGCTCTTTTGCTCAAGGGTGAAGCAAAAATTGTTATGAGGTTAAATGGATTCCATATATCGCTTGTAAATAATTGCTTGGGCCTGTTGAAAAAAAGTATGTTTGGCACGTACAGCAGCGACCTCCGATAACATTTTTCTCTTCAGCCTGACATTTTCACCCTATTCTATAGTCTTCCTTCTGCCCATACTCACAATTTCTTAGTGACACAGTACAGTCGGGGTAAGATAACTAATTAGAAAACACAAGCTCCATGGATCTAAGCGAAATGCAAAACCGATGGTGCAATCCATCTAATCTAATATTGTACAGAGATGCTGAACTGTTAGTCTAATTTATGGGACAAGTATCATTGTTTTGTCTTTTTCTAAATCCATTTGCCCTAAAGTGAAGTCAAAGTAAATTTAGTGAAACGGCCCAAAAGGAATTCTGCTGATTGTCTCTATTTTCCAGGGTTCCCAGGTGACATGGAAGGAAGAACTGAAACATTAGCATCAGGCGCGCCAATAAAAAGTAGTAAAATGGAAAGGAGAATAGACCATATTACATAAAGAGCAGTTCAACGATTATGGGCAAGCTGATTGAAAAAAGCTTGGCATCTAAATTTCCACTTAAAGGGATTGTCAGAGTTGCCAGAGACATGTCAGAGAAAGGCATCGAAATGGACGTCCTTGATATATTAGTGGCTGCGTAAAAATGTGCATTTTAGAAAGGATCAAAATAAGTTCATCTCTAAAGGTTTTAGTGTGATTTAGGGTCTTACTAAAATTTCACCCAAATGCCTAATATTGCTAACTTTTGCATTTATTCATCTGCACATACTGTAGAGACTAATTAGTGTAATTGGTGATCAAGTTCGTTTAGCATGGAGGTCACAGTGACAGATGAAAACATGAAGACCACCATCTTTTTTCATGTCTTTGATCGATAAACCACTGTAGACTTTGACTGTCGGTTTTACGACATCATAAAACAAGCATATTAACAGCTCCATTTGCCTTTTTCCTTTTTTTTCCCCATTTCTCACATGAAGAAGAGCTGGCCTTAACGGCCTGTGGCATGCATTGAATCAGCTGGAGAAGATGACGCCTCATTTTATGTTGTCTAATGCAAAAGACACGCTGTTTAATTTATAATCACCACCAACCCGTCAACTAATCACCAGGTTTAATCACAACTGGCCTAACTGCAAATTAAACAACAGGAACAAATGGGCCGAGCCGCAGACGAGACAGATGTCGAGATTGTCGCCTTAAAGCGGTTAGGAATGTTTATCAGTCTGGAGAAGAAGCCTCTGAGCCATCCCATTGTTGTCCTGTAGAAATAATTATTCACCAAAAAAGAGAAGATTCAAACAAATGTCTTCTGTTCAGAGTCTGGGTTGTTGTTTTGTTACAGCCACTGCAGTAAAATCCCATTTCCGCTATAAAAGGAAAAAAAACAGAAGCCCGTTTATGGCAGTAATTTTTTTTCTGGCACATTCAGGAAAAGTTTTTTTTTTTTTTTTAAACTTGCAATGGTTTTCAATGTGTAGCACAACAACATGTACACATATCCCAAGGTAGTTTCAAACGATGCTTACCTTTTGCATGTCAACCTGTTCAGATTTGTATTGGAAACAGGCTGCCTTCCCTTCATGTAAATATATTAAAACTGGAAATATAACAAAAACAACAATCGCACCTGATTGAGCTTTTCAGAGCAAAAATCGAGCCAAGAAAATGAAGGCACAGTTTTATTAGAAGAAATCTATGAACATTGAAAATTCATTTTTGTCTTTATGGGTCACTAGGTGTAGATTAATGAGGTGAGAAATGAAAATGCGTCTCTATGCGATCTCTATGTTCTGCCGTTTGCAACGGCGCATAAACTTTGCTTTACTTTGTAATGCAAACTGAATATGCATGTTTGTAATTAAATGAAAGAATATTACAGTAAAGTTCAGCATCTCAAGCCTTTTTTTTTTATTCCCGCCTCTTATTTGCAGATATTCACGACGAGAACGGGTTGAAGCCGGTCATGGTTTACATACACGGCGGCTCCTTTATGGAGGGAACTGGCAACATGATTGACGGCAGCATCCTGGCGAGCTACGGCAACGTCATTGTCATCACAATCAACTATCGTCTCGGCGTTCTGGGTGAGTGCCCCATTGGGGACCTTCTAATTATTCTACTGATGGCTGATTGAGTCTTAAAGTGACATTGGAAGATCAATTTAATGACTAATTCACGCTCACTATTTCACCAGTGAGATGATCATTGAGGTGGAGGACATTTATAACAGTGCAAGCAATATAGACAAGAGACCCAACCCTGCTGTTAAGCTGTCTTTAATTACATTTTTCAAATATTTAATGGCATAGTCAGGAATAGTGTGTGAGCGTGTGTGTTACTTGTAAATCTATGCTTCTTATTTCACCACGAAAAAGGGACGGATGCACCTTCCATTGACTTGATTGCCTTAAGACTGTTTGAAGTTTATAGATAGCGTAGCTGTTTACCTGAGTGTCAACATATCACGGCTTTCACTCATTTTAGCCTAATCTCATCTTTTTGCTCTACAAAGGAGAAACACATCTCTGTTGTGGCCATGGCAACCCTGCATCGCTCACTCGTTAACGCCTCTAATGTTGTGTTAGCAAAAGTCACACAAGAGGTTTAGTACCCATTAGCAAGATGTCAAATACTTGCTGCACGTCTTCCAAGTCGACCCATATGAGAAGCTTGCTTTGAAAATAATTTACAGAATGTATGTGAGATTGCTGTGCGAGTTATGCATTTATAGTAATTGTGCACCGCAATGCTGAAGGCCTGATTTACTAAGATCCCAAATTGCAAATGCAAGATTGATTGTACACGTCAACCGACTGCACATGCTGTTCGTGGGCATGATTTACTCAGATTACGATTTTCATGCAAACTTCAGCAACACATTGTTCTGTTTCTTATCGTCCTTCCGTGCCCAGTTGAAGTGTACGTCGTGCTTCGGTCAAGCAGCGAGTTCTCCGGGGATCTGAGAGCCGTCTGTATCCGGGATTACTTGCACGTGAGCCCAGCTTGTCATGTGCATTTTGTGAATTCGCTCATTTTGCGGCCAATGAACGGTTTTGAACGGCAGTTGACCTTCGGTCAAGGATGCCAGGTTTTCTCTTCTCAGACTTTCTGATGAAACCTTGCTAAACACAATGTAAACAAGGCGGGCAATTTCAAAAGCATAATCGCGTAAATATCGAACAAAATAATGGTGATTTTTATTCATAGTCGAGCAGCCCTACCTTCTTGTGAATGACTCCAAGTCATTCCTTGGAACATTGAGAAGCTCCAGAATTACATTGAATACACAATATGTGTACGATTTGATATATTTAGTTGGTATTTGCAAAAATGTTCTTCCAGACGCCGATAATTTTGCTCTAACTCTTCTTTGTGTCTGTTTTACACCTGCTTTTGGGATGCGCTATTTTAAGGCAAAGCCAGAGCAATTTATCAGATTTGATAAATCGCATTACACATACTAATTTCATCTATTTCTACTTCTCCCACAACACGCAAATTAACTTCGCGTGGATGATACGCTTCCGTATCAGTTTGCGTGAACAATCAAGTTTGCACCTGTTTTTACACATGCAAATTTTTATAACTCATGCTCGACATGTTCTAATGGCCCATAACCGCTTTGTCTTTTCTCAACCGAGGTTCATTTGGGTACTGGCGATTAAAAAAAAAAAAAATGCTCTCACTTTAATGAATTTACCTGCTTGCTAGTACGTATTAATTGTATAAATGAAATTCTTTGTTCAGTAAGCATCCTCTTTTCTCCATAGCTTGAAGGCATTTCTCCTTTCTTAATGATGCAAGAGATTTTCTGTCACACTGACACCAGTTTGCATCTCTGTGCGCATGCTACTGCTGCTCGGCTCCGCTTTACTTGCCATTCATTACAAGGCCGGGCCTGTCTGCACCACTCACTATATTTAGTTGCCTGGGAGCCAAGGGGAGAAGGTATCCTGTGAGAGCTTTACCATGTGGAAAGGGGGAAAAAAACGAAGAGATTGCAGATAAAGAAGCCACTGAAGAAGCAAAACGGAGCGGAAGATGGAATGTTGCGGAATAATGTGAAGCGTTGGGTAACCTGCCAATTTGATGCAATGCAAGCAGTGAGAAGATAAGAGCCTTTCTATTGCCATTTAATTGGCACTAAGTTGAGCCATAGAATGTATTTCTCACTGGTTTGCATCATAAGGACTGCAGTGCATTTTATATCGCATGCTCTTATACTTTCCATGATGTGACTTATTCGCTTATTCGGCTGGAGGAACTAACCATTGTTGTCATAACTGATCAACCCAATTATTTTTATTTGCCTCTACTCTACTCTGCTTCTACATGCTTCCGGATCTAACAGAAACACGTATACTGACGTCACAGATATGCACGGTAAAGATGGTTTCTTCCGACATTTCGGAGTAACTGTTCTCCTGCGCGCTGATCAGATTACCAAATCTGGATTGGAACGGGCTTGTTCGGGTCAGTACGAGATAACACGATAGGTCACAGCCACTGTAGTTTGGCTACCATTTGTGGCTACTTTAGTGTAATATTTGTTTTGTAACCATTGGTTACTGTACATTGCAGATATATTGTGGCTTATACATGCTGCCTAAAAGGCTTTGTATCGCAGAAGTAGGCATTCCTAATGAGTTTTTTCCACTGCACCGTTGACTGCATAGCGGTACTCAACCTCACTTTGGTGGGGGTCAGTTCTCACTTCCAAAATAGCACCACAGCAAACAAAGGCATGCATTCGTTAGAGTGAGACGGGCAAACAAACAAGAATGAAAAAGAAGGTTATTATTTCCCCGTTGACCATGGTAAGGGGAGGATTTTTATTAGAAAGCAGATGGAAGGCAAAGTAGAGACTCACACTCGAGTATGGAATATGCTTGTTTTTGTCATTTCAATCTTGAAATGTTTTGGTGATGAAAAATCTGACCAATAAGCAACTGGTAGCGAGGTATATCATATTGTTTCGGTAGAAATTGTGCATTGTGAAACCTGGGTAAAAGTGAGTGAGCAGATCTCCGTTGAACTAAGTAGATACCAAAAAAGGGACAGCTTACATGGGCAACAATTGGCTACTTGGCAGCATGTGGCCTTTACATCTTCATAGTGTGGCCAGCTACTCAGTGGTTGGCTGCAAATAGGCCCTTATGAGCTCCATCCAATCGGTAATTACTCAAATCACAGGCAAAAAATAAGGGCAAGAGTCAGAGAACTATGTCAAGGTGTGAGACAGGTGATTTTTTTAAAAAGGTGAACTCCTCTGTTATATATCTGAGAATAGAATCAACTATGAACAATTCAGATATAGTCGCTGATGGTGTTGGGGTACACTCGCCTGACTTGCGTGCAGGCAGAGTGGGATGGCGGTTTGGTTTGCGTCTCTATATGTGCCCTGTGTTGTCTGCCTTCCGCCTGATGTCAGCGGGGATAAGCTTCAGCGCCCCCCCGCAACCCTAAAACAGGATGAGCAGTGTTGAAAATGGATGAATGGAAGAATTTCAAACATATTCAGCACTACAATAGCAAGGGAAAAGGCATATACGATTGAGCTCTAATTCCAGCAGAGCCGTATTGCTCATCTTTTTGCATTGCTTTGTTATCCTGTACTGTTTGGGTTAAGCTTTTGCCAAAAAAGAATCCCCTGGCATATATTGGGGAAGTAGTGTGTCATGAAAATTGCAAATTTATAGTAAGGGTAAAACCTCTGAGATGGTGCAGAGGACGCTATTGCTAGTCATGAATGGGTAGTACTTCTCCTTTACTTTAGATGAGGCTACAAATGGGATGGGATGATGGACATTTAGCTACTTATATTCCGAAGGGCTTCTGACAGTTCATTTGAAACACATGAGTGCTTTTACGGGTCTCGTCCAAGGTCACACACCTTGTACTTTCAACACAGTTATTCGTGTTGCTCTTAAATATCTCACAAGTAGAACATCTTCTAAAGAGATTAATAAATATATATTTAAAACGTATGTATTACTTTTTGTGGCACTGTTGTTCATCAAGGTTGCCCATTTGTGTTCTGGGTTATATCAGTGCTGGACAAGCTCTGTCTGACATGACACTCGGTACCATCTGTTGTCACATGAGCGAGCGCCTACTGAGGATGAAGCTTCATTCCTCAGATGTGTCAGGGCCACATGGCTCTCATTGTAGCATAACAGGCTTCGGCTTGCTAATGAATTCAACACGAAAAGATACATCATACTGGACCGCACAGTGATGTTGCAAGATTGGATTCTTCGACTTGAAATCACACATTTTAAAACACATCCCTTGCTCACCAGTTAATATGATATAATGTCAACATTTTGGCAGGCGTCTGTGTAATGGTGGGCGTTCATGAGCCAGGTGTGCCTTTCCCGTCTCATTTGCGCATCAGCGCAAGTCAGCGACTGTAATCACGGGTCATCAGTGGTTGTCGAAGCAGTAGAAATGATTCTAAACATGCAATAAGATGTACAGCCTCTGAAGCCCACAAGAGGAAAAGGCCTTAAGTCCTTGGGAGTCCTTGTTTCCTGGTTTCTTTCAGTCTTTGTTGGGTGATTGTTGCCGTTTGTCACATGAATTCAGTCATCACAGCTTATGACAAATTCTGTTTTGGCACCTAAACTATTTGTCTTCCTCGTGGTCTGCTTATGTTGACCGCCCAAAATAGCAGGGTTAAGTACTTTTTACAGTCAAAAGCAGATCAGACAATTTAGTGCAGTAGCCATCCCCACTAAACCGCCCCCTGGGGACATACGTATTTGCAAATTTTGAGGGAGTCAGGAGTTTCTTGTACCGTAGTACTTCCCCATCTAAACAAATATTTTCCCTTCTGCTGATGTTTTCTTTTTCAAAGCATGTTCAACTGCCAGAGGGCAGGTAATGGGCCTCCCCTCTCCCTCCTCTTTCTGCTCCTTCATAGCTTCTCTGACTCTGCAAGGACAAAAATGGCTGGCAGGAGGTCACGACCACTCCAACATTGTCTCTGCCTCGTGGTGATGGACTGACAACAGCAAGAAATGTGCAGCCGTTGTCTCATGGCCATTGTCATCGGCAACTATCTGCTGTGGTCGTGATTCATATGATGAGGTGATGCCTTCTGACATGACACAGAAAGGCTACAGCTGCACTTCAGACTCTCCCTCTGAGCAGGGGAAAATATGGCCGGCACACATGATTGGGATGAGAGTTGGATCTTCTGTGGATTTGGCACAACAATCAATACCAATCAAACTGATCTCCGTGTGTGCCTTCGACTATGTGTGGTAAATCACAGTTGAGACTCCACACCACTGCCGGCCCTCTTTCTTGTTTGTCTTTGTGGAGTCTTCATTTGGCATAAACATAGTTATGTGCACAGGATAGTTAAGATAACTGCTGCACCAAATGAATTTCCTGCAATTGCAGAATCAAACCGTAGCATGCTCATCTACTGCCGCGAGTGAAAAGTGGTACATCGTGTATGGAGGATAATGAAAGGGAACAAGAAATGGCTCTCACAAATGTAACCTTTAGCAAAACTTTGAAAAGACAACAACAAAAAGTTTTACATAATTTGCGAATATACTTTATTGCCTAACTAACAAAGTTGCTTTAAAGACTAATTAAAACTGAATAAACAAAGTAAAAAAAATTAAATAACTGTAATGTTAAAAACAATTCTATTATACGCCTAGTGTACATTCAGCGTGACAAGCATTCACACTATAGCAAAACACCTTATCAAAACATTTTCATACTGTTTGAATGCTAAGACACAACCAAGGTCATTTTCTTATTGACTGGCTTCATTGTGTGACAAAAATGTATCACCTTGACTGCATTTCAAAGATGACTTTGTATGTTTGGGATGATGAGCAAATTCTTTCTTGAAGCATTCGATTTTCTCTCACATTGGTTACTCTTGTTCTATCGTTCCTCTATTGTCGATTGTTCTTCCGTTATTCTTCCGAGAGTGTTTTGCATCTTTCCGTGTAGCCGTTGTTCCTTTTGTTCATTAAGTCTTTGACAAACAGTAAAAACCTTCACCCCTGCCCACTCGCAGTTGCTTCGGGGCATTCTTAAAAGTTCTCACCATTTTTCTGCTATCGGCTGCTACATTCTGTATTTCAAGTTTCCAAATGGTTATATTGGCTCTGTTTGTGCAATGACTGCGTGAATTTCGGCTCTCCTGTATTCTCGATGTCCACATTTACAGTATATACAATAATATAAAACCGACCCGAAGCCAAGGTAATAACATGCTCCCGTCAGAATGCCTGGACTTACTAAGTAATAGTATTTTTTTGTTTACTAGATCCCAAAGTAAATACCTATAAATTAAATCTCCTATCCCATTGTTTTCAATCTAAAGAAAAAACAGTAAAGGGATTGGCCTCACTGTTCCAAGTCGCTTCGAGAAGAACATGAGTGTGAATGGGAATTGAATTTTCAAGTTTGGGCACTTTTGTATTATAATTTAGAGCTATTCTAGACATCACTGCAAATACCACATTGATATTTTATTTTTGAAAGCATACTCATCTGTGGCCTTTCAGTTGATAGCCAGCTGGACAGTCTTGAATGACAGCTGAGGTAGAAATGGTAATATGAAACAATAAACAGTAGCAGGGCAAGATGACTGGCTTAGTCGCAGCCACTCAAGCGTGTCTGTGAATATACAGATGTCATTGGGGGGCTCGAGGCTGGAGATTACACTCCATTTCTGGCCGGAGCGCACATGAGCTTGTGTGCGCAAGCTACTCCACTCCATCAATGGACTCCCCGCCGAGTACATCAACACAGCCGGCCAGGCCTTTTAACTTAAAAAGAAGGGCTGTCATGAGAGGATGTTGCAAATATTTCTGTCTGCAAGATGTCACATCCTCTTTTTCTTCACCATCCCCAACTCTCTACACAGTCACAACTGCACTTATCTCACTTGCTCCAATACCAGCAACTTAAAATTTTGATTAAATACAAGTGAAAACAAACTTCTGCCTTTACTGTGGGTTAAAAAAAAAATCTCCAAAAATACACTGGCTACATTAACATAGACACATTTATTCCCAATCAAAGCCTGATTGAAATAAAAATGTGCCATGTACACACCCCATTTGAAATATTCTGACCCATTCCAATCAAGATTTTATTCCGAAGAAGAAGGATGGTTTATATCGATTGATAATCTGAATGGCGC
This sequence comes from Syngnathus scovelli, assembly GCF_024217435.2. Classification (NCBI taxonomy): domain Eukaryota; kingdom Metazoa; phylum Chordata; class Actinopteri; order Syngnathiformes; family Syngnathidae; genus Syngnathus; species Syngnathus scovelli. Next base: position 11,012,507 of record NC_090848.1, on the reverse strand, counting down.
ACATGAAAACGCTGAAATTTTGGAACAAACCTTCCTGGGAAGTAGAACTAGTAGAAGCAGAATGAGGGAAACACATAAGCTTGGCTGGTCTGGAATTTTGCAGCTCCGTTTGGAAGTGTTCACATGCGAAATAATATTTGTGTTTAAAATGGAAATGGAGAGAGCAGTGTTTTGTTGACACGCAATTTAAGTCATGCAAATATTTACAATCACAAAAAAGGAGCACCTATTAAATCAAATGTTCATCCTTTCAACATTTGTGTGGTTCCAGGAAAAAATGACAGCAATCTGAGCTAGAATAAAAGAGATTTTACGTGTTACCTATAGGGCAATAAAAAAAAGGTATAAATGGCCGAAAACTAGTGTGAGTATTATAATGACAATGAATTTGTAATTACATTTCGATAAATTATATACACCAGTGTCTATTAAATATGCAGAGAACTTGTTAATATGCACTACTATATTGTACATATAGTGTGAAAAATAGATTGCACAGTGTGCAGGAGAATTGTAATACGAGTGAATGGTTAACAATATAAAACGTGATCTGAAACATTTTTTTTTTCCCTCAACAGCGAACCTGAATATGTTTAAGAAAGTGCTCCTTTGCTGCCACAAAGTGTCCCAGAGAATATGTGAAGAAGGATTGTTCCCAGTGGAGAGAAGTTTACTTGCTGGCTATTTTAGTTTGATTTAGACACAGTGGTCAAGAAACAAGCAGTTTTAATAGCAGTTGAAAAACTTGTTGTCCCTTGCCGTTTATTTCGTGTGCGTCCTGAATATGCATAGCCAAAGGGTGATTTTCAAATTGGCAGACTAACAGCCACATGTAATAATGTAGGCTGTTACTTGGGGATATAGTATGTATGTTGCTGAAAATTAGTTTTCCGAGAGAATTGTTAACCTTATTTTTAATCTTATTTTTGGTCAAGGAGACTTGGATTGAAATATGCAATTGACATATGGTCCGCTAACGCAAAACGAGAGACATTTGTAGAATTAACTGAGTATGGAAGTAAAAGGGAAATATTTAAGAGTTGTTTTTTTCTTGCCATGCTCTTCAACAGTCCATAAATGTGTCATCATAAATATACACACAGGACCCCAAATAGATTTTATATAACATTTATAGTGTGCTTGCTTACATTTCTCAGTCCATTTTGATGTTTTATTGTACCATGTTCTTTGATGCTGTAATGGTAAATTGACACCGTTTGATATTTTATTGCAGTTTAGAGATCCATCCACATCATGAATCATGACTGTTTTTTAAAATGTATTTATCATTTTGTCACATTACAAGGCCGAGTGGGTTTATCAAATCACAAACAGAAGGCGAGTACAAAGCTTTTTGGAGCACATCACATTTAAGATGTGATCTGATTCCCTTTTAAGGATATTGTCTCTGCTATGAGTACACAAGCTATGAGTTCAAAATCAAAGTTGAACTGAAGGAAAGCCTTTGCCTTTCAATATGTCTGGATCAACAATTTTGATGATCATGTTTGCAACATGCACGCCCCTACAAAAGTATTGGAACAGTGAGGTCAGTTGGATTACTCCATTCCGTTTCCTTTACGGCAGGAAAAAACGGGACCCTTACTAAACGTTTATGTTTTTTTGATGCATTTGCTTACACAACTCGACAGGTTTCCAAGATTTTCCGTTTCACATTCTTACTACTCACTATGGGATGATGATTCCGGGAGCCAAAGACTGACATGGGCCCTAGATAGTATTTTCAATTTGCGGCAGTGACATAAAGGTTCCCAAATGGACTTTTTTTTCTCCTGGCGACACATTCGCCCCTCAGTATCTTCCCCGTGCACACCCACTAGTAAATACCCGTCGGTGGTCTCCAAACAGCTTCTGAGGGCATCCTTTTTGTTGCCAGGTTGTATCACAGGCTACCACACAAGTGGGTTATGCATGGCTGAGTTCAGATTTGCCCAAACGGGGGAGAGCATCCTTCCTTCCTTAGCATAAACACACAACAAATCAATAGTCCTATTCTTCCTTGTTGCATATTTTACAGGTGGCAGGTGTGGAGTCCAGGCTAACATGATTATAATCCTCGGGGATTATATTAACTGCTTCGGGCTAATGGCTTTGCAGTGCTGTAGTGTAGAATGAACTCAGTCCATGTTGGAACATAAATACAGATGTTGGTGGCACGTGAACACATCACGCTATGTGATATGGCTGGCCGGGTGCCAACAGCCAGCATATCCGCATTGCGACAGCGTCAGAGTTTTTACAGTCAAATGTCATCTCTTGTTAACATAAAGAATTAGAGCGCCACCTTGACTTTTTCAGCAAGTGTTAGTGTCACGGCAGTAAAGCCTTGCGGGTTCATATTAGCGTCTGCTATGAGAGTAGCTCCTGTGAGGATGACTGATCTGCTCTTGTGGTTATTCAATGCCGTCAGTTTTTAACAGACGCAAAGGGGCACGGTGGGCCTCAAAAGCTGCTGCCTCTTTTTTAAATTACACATTATACTGATAATGATCCCCCCTCAAGGTAATTTTTGCCCAAATCTTAGTTTGGTTTTTTTTTCATAAACACCCGCTTCAGTTCTGGAGGTGACAAACCCTGGCTTTTCCGTTTCTCCTTAATGCCAGAGATTCCATACTCAAATAGATGTCTATCATTACTCGATGCATTACCACGATACGGTAAAGGCTGTTTATAAAAGCAAAAAAGATAAATGCAGATCCACTTTTCTCTACACTACCACAAACATGCCTTCGGTGAAAGCTCTATGTACTATCGCATGCGGGCTAAACCTCCAATCTGATGTATGATCAGTGAACTGAGGTTTAATCTAAGAAAGATGTTGGTTTAGCATTCCATACTTCCCCACAGCTCCTTCCTTTGAAATGCATTCTCTTCTTTTATGGTCACTTCCATCTGCATAGCTCTTCCAACAGTCATGGCCAAGAATGGTCATGCTAATGTGAAGTGCGCTCTGAAGAAGACAGTGGTATTGATGTTATACACTGCGATACAGTGTGTGCGTGCATTACAATACATGTGGAGAACTGGGGCGCACCGCATGAGCAAGCATTTGGGTACGGGTGTAGCCAAAGCAGTCTGAGCGCAAGATGTTCCGGTGCACAAAATGGGGAGACACAGATATGTACCCAGAGTAGTGATGAAAAAAAGAAAAGAAAAAAAAAAAGTTGTGTGATCCCATATCTGTCACATGCCTCTCCTTAAGCCTGAAGCTAACTAAAAGTGAGACATGAGAGTAAGCACATAATATCCCCCTTTTTTTTTTTAAATAAAAGCTCAAACTGGTAAGAAAATAGTAAGTACCCAAAATAAAACTACAGTTATTGAAAAGGGGAAATTAACAACTAAACAAAATTACAACAGTAGTATTAGGTTTTTTTTTTTTTTATCAGCCACACAGAGGCAATAAAAAACTGTCTGAAGAAAAGAAAAAATTGAACAGACTTGAAACTCTCTTGAACGGTTGAGTTGTGAGACAGGCGAGAAGAAAGACAGAGAGGTAGAAAATCAAAGAGGAGAAATAGCAACTATTTCGGAACAATGAATGTACTATGGTGATTGGCAGTTTTATGCAAAGCTAATACAATCACTAAGTGATTTAAAGCAGGCTTCATTGTCAGCAAGCACATGCACCTACTACAATAGAAATGGGAAAAGTAACAATACATTTAGCTGGGTTGTTGTCGACAGCTCTACAAGGAAAAGGAAAGAGTTAGTGACAAATTTGTCTGCTTAACTGATGGATCACTAAATCATCACAGTAAAACGGGTAAAATGGCTCTGTAGTCACAAAGCTCGAACTAAAAGACAAATCTGTACTACCTGTCTGTCATCACAGAAGTCACACTGAGCAATGAGAACTGTCTTAGCTTTCAATAATCACCGGAAAAAAGGATGAAATCAAACAAAAGAATCAAACTTCGGTTCATCATTGCAGAAGAAAAACAAGAAAACGTCAGAAGTGTCCACCATCACAGAAATAAATCATCAGTTCTCCAACCTCACATAAGTTGTTGACCATGCTGCTTAACCGAAGCACAAAGTAATTTCCAACAGTCATTTCTTGGAAGACCTTGCTTCTGGGGACCAAGGTCCTTTTTCTTTTATCTGAATTCACAAGAGATACATTCAGCTTCCTAGTATCTTCTGTTCACGCTTGAAGTTTGGATAACAGATTTCATTTTTTTATGTTTTGTAGATAGTAAATTAAGTTGTGTGTAGTGACTTGAACAACATCATTATTTTTAATCTTCTATCAACGATTATTGACAAATTGTAAAATACTGGGTTTACATGCCCTATAGTATACTGTTACCTGACACTATGGCACACCGAATACAGTCAGATAGAGCGAGCAAAATTTTATACCTAAGGAGTTATTATTATCTGATAAAGCAAGAACCCTACTGATAATAAGCAAGCATACTGAATGTCAAAAAGGCCTTTTCAGCTGGCTGGTTCAAGTACATTCTCCTTGACCTGTTGTACCACCAATGGATTTGATAACGCCGAGTTTGGAGGACAGATGGTATGCAGTGCGGGTGACAGTCGTGGCTTGTGGTGTGAGTGTGTGTTGTGCCCGCATGTGTGTATAAGGGCAGCTGTTGAACAAGAGGATTTAATAATGCCTTGTGACCTAGATCTAGCCTAAGCAGTTCTGCTCAGTGCTGTTGTAGAAAAGAGAATAGGGATGAAACGCTGAAACTGTGATCAAATATGGTATCAATTCTAATCAAAGAACGTTAGCGCATGAGAGGGATAGTTGAGGAGTTCCAACACAAAAGCCGCCAAGCGCCATTTGGACAAAACGGAGCCACGCCTACTTGCGGCATCGTTCCATTTTGCATTTCCTAATCCTGCAAAACCTTGCTAAAAACTTATTTTAGAAACTGACAAGTGCCAAATGTATCTTGCTACATATTTACGTCATCACACACTTGTCATTAATTCTGTACGTTATCAAAAATGTCACTTCGGTTGCTGCTAATGACGATTTAATTGTGCTTGAAAGTGAGCATAAAAGGGAACTGTCAAGTATATTGGCAAAAATCCATCGTGTGATAATGTCTAATGTCATGAAATTTAACGGCAAAGCAAATCGGCATTGCAAATGAGAATCTTTTCTCAATTGCCTACCCCGGACTATCAATTTAGGAACAAACTAATTGTATTCCAAATTTCAAGTTCCAATTCCAATTCAAGGAGATCCGGCCGGTGGGGGGGCTCCAAAAGCATCCTGTGTCTGACAGTGCCGGCCGTACCTTCAATACATCAATTTGGAAATTAGAAATAATGAAACTTATTTTGTACATTCACAGAAAATAGATATTATCTGCCTTAACATTTAAATTCTTCAATTGATGTCTTTTGAGTTCTCCCATCTGTTGTAGGATGAAGGTACAAAAAAAAGGTCATTCCTGTTGCATCTTCGATAACCGTTTAAAATTGTAACTTTGCGGGTTCTTCCTTGCATGAATGTTTGTTACTTTTTACTTGACTTTTTGCCCAATTAAAACCCGTAGCAATTCTTTTAGGTTCCTACATCTTAAATATTGTGATAATATTGGTATCATTTGGATCAGTATATTCATGTTGTGAAATGTTCATAGCGTTTCATCTCCAAAAGTGAAGGAGTGTAAAGTGATTCATGCCATCCCCAGTACCATGTTATCGCTTGCTGCAGCACAAATCTGCAAACACTCCTGGGTTTGAGGCAGGACATCTGCCTAGAATACAAATGACTACGAGGACGTGACGGCAATGTGTGTCGAAGCTGCTCACACTCCATCACTGTCCCCCTCGCTGTCTCCTACTCAGACCAACTGTCACGCCCTGGAGCGCCCCAACCTCACTACCCCTGTAGTAGTGTCACCTTAAAGTAACACAATTTTTGTATGCTGTCCTAATTTGGAATAGGCAAAATACAATCTCGCTTGCAAGTGGTGTTCTCTGAGGGCATCCAAAGCTTGTAAACAATTTTATACATTTCTTTTTCCCTTTAAATTTCTTTGCCCCTTAAGTGATTGTAGTCCCCATGAATTTAATGTCCCACAACGTATTTTTTTTTATTACTGGGAAAGCTTGCCATAATAAAACCAGAGATAAAAATATTCTGTTACTGCTAAAACCTAATTAAATTAGATGGAAATTAAGGGTTAACTCGTACAGCCACGGTGGAGTGTGACAAAAGGTAAAAAACACAAATTGGAGTTAATTTGATATATTCATAATAATTTAGTCAACGAAAGTCTCAAAAGTACTGAGACAAATATATGCTTTTTAAGATAGTCTAGACGAATAAGTGAAGAAATAAAGGAAATGGAGCAGAAAAGTGGATAAGTGTTTAGCACTGCCGTCTTTCTTCTTTTCGAATCAGACTTTTCAGAGTGGGGTTTTCGTCTTCTCCCTTTGCCTGTGTGGGTCCTACTCCAGCTCTCTTCGACAATCCAAAAACACGACTAGGTATTGTCTGTAGATGTCAGTGGCAATGGTTCAGCCGTGTGACTTTACATGTCCTCCTGGCCTCCTGCTAGATGAAAATGAATTAAAGTGGACTCGTAATTATTTCCGTCCTTGCAGGGGTAACCTCGCTGTTGGTGTGTATCCATTGCCAAGATTCTGTTCAAATGGCTTACTTTCTGAAGACATGATGCACCGAAACATTTCATTTTGGAAACCTGCACCTCTGCGTTTGCCCTCATTCCGTCCTCTGGCCAGTGCAGATCTGCCATGGCTGGCTAAGTTTGGGAAGCAATTTGAAAATGCAAGTAGGGAGCTGCCATTCCAGCTCTACTCAGTGATGGAGAAAGGCTATGTGGGAGAGAGCGAGAGCAGACTCACAGGCTTGCTTGCGATTCCTTCATTCTGAATATTTAGTAGGCGCTTTGTCAGATATTCTTTGCCAGCCTTGTCAGTTCCTAACAGGCTGTGTTTGAATGCGTGCCATCACATGTCCATGATGATAACACTTTAATGATGTGGGTGTTGGAGCAGTAGCAGGCCGGCCCCGGGCCGGCCCATCGCGGTTGCAAATGAAAGAGCGGAGGCGGAAGACGCTATTTGGGAATGACACATGGTCAGATCTGACAACTGCTCTGACGTTAATGGACATTCACTGAATCCTATGCCTTAGGAGCTTTGCCTCCTTTTTTATTCTTAATAAAACGTCAAGTTATTCATTTGACAGTGTAGAAGCAAACATTTTTGCCTTGATTGCATCTCTTATTCAGACATCCACTCTTTTATCTACCTTAAAAGGAATGCATGACTTCCACATTCAGAGGATAAAAAAAAGTCTACACAAACATGTTCAATTGCTAACACATTTATGTTTAAGTGTCGTCGTTGTGGTCCCATGAAATAAAGATGATGTTTTCGGGCCATAATCCCAAATGGTATGCTTGCCACAATACTGTGAAAGACGGTAATAGCAGAATCAGAGTTAGCATAAAACCTTAAAGATGTTTTTGAAATACTCATTAGAGATACTCAAGGAGAAATTTACATTGAATGTATACTTTGCACCGTGCTCACCTCAACAGTAGCCAGCAGGCGGACTAACATCAATCCAGCAACTAGATGGCATTTGAACTTTTATTTTATTTGGGGTTAATCTGTGGCATTTAAATGGCTCCTACATTAGCCACATCCCAGGTTTAATTAATGCTGGAGGAGGTTGAAATGCTTATCTTGCTCTCATTTTTAGCTCCCACAAACATTACATTTGAAAAGGAGGCTTTTTACAGACAAGACTGGCTTGGCAATTGGGTTCTTATCAATGAAACAGTCACGATTTAATGAAGCAAAGGCAGTAGAGACAACTTCAGTTCCTCAATCTCAGTGCTCAGACAGACAGACTCTATGCCCTCAAACTGCAAACATCTTTAAGATGCATCAGCAACTCCCTTCCAGCAGTTTGCCTCATTCCTGCTCTGATACTCAACATTCTCTTCTGTCACTTTCTGTCACTCTCTTCCCTCTGCCGGAGAAATCTGTCATCATTTGTGAAGTGAAAACTTCTACCTGTCAGCTGGAGCCTCTCTTGACAACTTTGCTTCAAACTTGTTCTGCTCTCCCTTTTCACTGTCGCCATACATTCTCACTACTGAAGTTCCGACCATGAAAACAATAGCCACGATAATGGTGCAGTCCACAACAAGTTTGTGCCCCGAGGCTGTGTCCTCTGGCCTTACACCATCTCGTTTCCATTGGCAATTAGTCAAATTCTTATTCAATGCCAGTGTTGTTAAACGAGAAAAGTGAAATCCTTCTTGTTGAGTTTTACGATTCATGTTCAACAGCACCTTATCATTTTGGGATTTCGTAAATAACATCACATGATGTGCATCTATTCATCTCCATAATATTAATCGCCGTCCCCCCTCCTTCATTCCTCGTTCCACTGCCATCCTTGTTCACAGCCTTGTCGCTTCTGATGGATTATTGCAATTTCCTTCTTCTTGAGCGCCCCCGTGATACCTCCATAAACTCCAACTGGTCCAAAAAAAACAAAAAAAAAAAACAACAACCACCACATGACCAGAGTCTCAAAACTGCTCTACTTCTTGCTGGTTCTATTAGGAACCTATTTGAAAATGTGTCTGCAGAACAGTATCATGATTACACAAAAAACAGTGTCGTTGAGGAAACGTGAATTAAGAGTCGCTACATATTACATCAACAAGAGTTTCGTACCGAACCACGATTGTCCCATACCTGTAGTATAGCAGCGTCGTCTCGGACCTTCACTAAGCAATCACCCCCTTTATTGTTTTATCGCGATAATTTCTGGGAAAATAAATCATCCTAGCCCGCACGAAATGATGCCAAACTTTTATTTACTTAAAGCTAACTAACAATATACCTTGTGCGCTGTAACAGCATCTTTCCCTATTTAAAATGGCTGCAATGCACATGGCTGCTTGTGCCTGTGAGTTGTTTGTGCAGCTCTGCAAGCTGTGCAAATGTCTCCCCATGGATGTCAAATAGATTCTAATTAGCTCTGCAGAATTTAATTACCATACGCTGGTGGATCACTAGGGTAGCGTCCCGGCTGAATGGATGTGTAACCAATCACACTTTGCCACAGTTGAGTGCGGCTCACTGCAGAGAAATATGTCCCCGGCACATGAACGCTCCCTTTTTTATGGATGACCTTCCTCTATTTATTGAAATTTGCCACATTTGAAAATATGCACACATACATATACCTATGGATCAATTTGAAGTATTTATTAATTTCCGTCAATAAATTAATGTAAACATAAGAACAACCTTTATAAAAGGCCACCTCGGAAATATTTGCATCCACCCAAATAGAAATTGATTTTTTTTCATGAATATATGGCCTTCAGTATTTATTTCCTAGCAGACCGATAAATTCATTAATGCTCTTGACAACAGCGCTTCTTTCGCGACTACACAACCATTACTGCCCAGGATGACGTATTTATCAAACAAAAACAACATTGATTTTGAATTCCTCTCAGCAAATTGCAGTGAAGGTTGTGTTCCTTGAAGATTCCAACCTGTGTTGTTTTCAACCAAGCTTCATTTCAGCTTGTTTGTATGTCTCGAAAAAGAGCCCTATGGACTCGAAAGGTCATGTCAAACAAGGTTACGTTGATATAGGGTCAAACATTAGGCAATGACATCCTCAGGCCTATTTTAGGGGGACTAACACATTGCTTGCCTCAGCACACAGGGCGATTAGAGGCAGGAAAAATAAAAAGAACCAGGAGGCTCAGCTAAAGAACGTTTTTCAAGAAAGTTTGCCTTCATTACTGCAGGTAGTAAAAATGACTTAGCTCCTGCCTAACAGCACAAAGTCCCATACTACTACTAACTAGCTTGTCAATTAGTCTATAAAGCTCCAGGGTGTTTACATTAACCCGAAATTGGTTAGTGAGTGGATTCAGAGCATAAATTCACACCATAGAACAGCTGAGCTCATTTACTACAACGTCATCAGAGGATAATTAAAGCAGCAATTATGGACTAACAATGTCACTCATCCATTCATATTGAACAATAGGAATCAGGGCATGAATTGAGAGAGTAACAAGGAAAGCGACGTCTGGAAATGTGAGACTAAAAGATTTCACTGAATATTTTTGATGGAGACTGCCTAGAAAGCATATACAGCTCAAGATGGTTTTGGAAAATAAAACATTTCTGGCAAGGTGCATCATCTAAGACGTGATATTAGTTGAAAATATAATTAGGGGTGTCATGACTAGAAAGTGGAGACAGACAAGAGATAAAGAAAGACAAGCCAAATGATCCTGTCCTAGATATTTCCACTTGACATTTCTTATTTAATTTAAATATCATTGAGTGATTTATGGTACATCTACACCAAAATGTAATCCCTGTGACTTCAAAAGTATTTTGGAGCAAACAATTAAACAAAGGATTAGTCCCTACACACTGAGTCACAACAGAATTTGCCAGCCTTAAATCAGACGACATTTTATAACACTTCCACCAAATAAGTCGTTGGTTATTGTAGACATTAATTCAATTTAATTTTGCATTATGACCTTTTCAAAGGGAAACTTTCTCCATATTGTTATATTTATTTATTGAAAATGATGAGCTTGGCTCACTTTGTGACAATGCAGTGACCTTCTTTGCATCGTTTTCGATACAGTGTAGCGATGTGTATGATTTGTTGTTGTTAATGCTATACATAGATTTCCTCTATTTGTGTGAGTCTTTTTCTGCTTGTTTAATTGAGTGCTTGCAGGCTGCATTCACTCACATCTCATAGGGGCTTAGACCATCATCCATAAAATGTAGAGATACCCTTGGTTAAATGGCATGTTGTAATTCAAACTACTTAACTCTTGTTTGTCCAATCCAAGCAGTTCCTTTACCATCACTTTTTGTTACAAGGACCAATTTTTGGGGCGAGTTGCTTTATTTGTACCAGTGGTTTTTAACCTGGGTTCGATCAAAGCCTAAGGGCGCACTGAGACAGCCTCGGGGGTTCAGTGGAGATGAAGACGCACTGAGTGTGTGTGTGTCTGGCATGTTAAATGAGTGTGCGTCAGTTCTATTCATCTCACTAATGATTTGTGACATCAAGCTCAGAAACAGGTCTGCCATGTATAGTGATGCGCAACCCATGTAATCTAATGAGAGACTACTCGACCTTCGATTTCATTACAAAAAAGGTACATTGATGTGATAACTCGTATGTAATTTTTTTTGCATATTACTGACATTGATAGAGTTTTTAAAATGATTGAATAGAAAAAGCAAGTTTTTTTACAATCATAAAATGAATGTCTTAAATGAATCTCTCAAAACATTTTACAAGATATGAAAGCCTTTAAAATTGTAATCGTCTTAATCTCAAAATTGTTGTTCTTTTAAAATAATAATAATAATAATAAAAATAATAATAATTGACCGAATGGATCTCATGGTAACATCCCGCAATCACAAAAGCAGAACAAACCACGCAGCGTTGGTGGGAGGTGTAAGTGCAGATGCATATTCATGTACTGCAACAACTTTGGACAACATGGCGCATTGAGAACAATATCAAGTGGATCTTCTATTCAATTTTAAATTTAATCAAAAAGTCATGAGCCTTGACGTGTACTTGCCTTAATGTAGATAATGTAGGAACCCTGTTCTATCCATAAGTTTAAAAAGTATCGACTGAGAGAATTATTCAAGCATCTTGCCAAAAGGCTAATAAATGAGACATTACAAGTTACTGTGGTAATAAATGCTATATGAGAGGTTAGTAACAATTTTAAGTTGAAACTCGCCCCCCGGCACTCCCATAAAATAACAGCATAATATAGTCATTAAGAACGCTGGGATTGTGTTCTCATTTCTCCTCCAATTCTTTTCTTTTCAAACTCTTTTGACTTCTCCTCTCTATGTTAATGATAAAATGTGTCAACTTATTCCGTATCGTCTTGCAAGAGTTATTATTATTTGGTTACAATGACTGCACCCAGGGAATCCCACCATATACAGCCGCACATATTGAACATGCCCAAAATTGCCACTTCTTATAAAGTTCTTGATATTGGCTCAAAGGAAAAACTATATGTTGGTCTGATTAAGAAAAACTTTCATCCTCCATTGCTGACTATTTCACCAGTGCCGCAGGGGTGCTGGAGCCTATTCCGAATGAAACATTTTGTTGGTTAATTATTTATGACCCCATACCAATGTCAAAGCTTGCAGAAGTACGCTGAATAGATGAACTTTATCCTCCAAGATGACAACGCTTCACCGCCACCCATCCGAGACTGTTTCCCAAATTTGGGAGTAGGCAAAGGATAGAATGACTGCTTGCAGTCCTGACCTCAACCCGACTGAACATTTGTCAGATCAGCTTGGGCCTGCTGTGTGTGGCAAAGTGTCCAACGCAACCACGTTGGCTGACATGCGAGAATGCTGCTAGAAGAATGGGATGCCAGCCCACAGCAGTGTGTGGTCAGGCTGGTGAGCAGCGTGAGGGAGAGATGCCAGACTGTTGTGGCTGTGTAAGCACACACACACACACACGATACTGAGGCTCCCATTTGTTCAATGAAGAAATTACTTAATTGCCAGTGTGTCTTGTTTCATTCCACCAAAATACCAGACAAGTCAGCGCTGTCATTTTTTTTTTCTCTCGAGCATATCATCATACTCAATTCTGCTCATCATCCTACTACAAATGTGGCACCATTCAAATCGTAGCAGCCTTTTGACAGTATGACTATGACTGACAGGAATTAAGTTACAACCATGCAATCTACCAAACATAAATTTCTTCAATTTCAAATAGCGTATATTTTTACTTTAAGTAGTCAGCCCACCCCCCACCTCCTTACTCAACACATGTCTACTTCAGCTGATGTGACAGATTTCACTTTCATTCATAGTATTGAGTTGCCATGCCCTTCTGCCGGTAGATTAGGATATTTCCAATTTTTGTAGCATTCAATTCATGTCTAATTGACAATAAAATAATCATTTGTTTGCTTAATATTTGTTGTAGCCCCCCCCAAAAAAAAGAAAATGGGAAATGGATAATAAGCCATTTTGTGATTTCCGGCTGCACTAATGAAAAACAAACCGATTTAGACTTTTCATTCAATATTTTTCAATATTTGTATATGCCAGAACTTGCTTGAACCCTAACTTGGCTCATTTATTTCTAATTGTACTAAGTTCATTTTGTTTTTCCTTATTTAATCACTTCACTGGTTTCTTTTATATCAAACAAATGGTTTTAGGTTATTCACCTGACATGTTTCGGCGGTTTCTTCCGCCTTCATCAGAGTGTCACAGATGTGATGGTGACGCGTCTTTATCAGCTGATGGATGAAGGCGCGGCTCACCTGTCAGATTTGACAGGTGAGCCACGCCCTCTGCTGTCCATTCACCTCTCCAGAATGCTGTTCCAGGTTTGAGAGAGCATATAGGCTCCCTCATCCCTGTTGATGGTTCTCGGGCCCCGCTTGCGGATCTCGATAGCCTCCCTGATCCAACGCTGATGTTTATTTTCTTCAGTGCGGATGACTCTGGCCTTCTCCCAGTCCATGATGTGGTTTTCTCTTTTGCAGTGATCGGTTATGGCTGACTTGTAGTGCTCCTGTTCTGCTTGTAGTTTTATTGCTCTTGTTTGTCTTGTTGCCGTCTCCTTCTCACACTCCTTCTTGTGTTCTATTTTTCTTGTGATGAAGTTTCTCCCTGTCTCTCCAATGTATGATTTATTGCATGATTTGCATGGAATTTCGTATATGGAATTGCATTTGTTATCCGGGTTGACTTTGTCTTTTGGGTGGACCAGTATTTGACGGAGTGTTGTATGTGGTTTGATAGGTGTGGTTATGTTGTGTTTATTCATGGCTCTTTTGATGCGTTCCGTAATTCCTCTCACATACGGCAAAATCACCATTCCGCTGGGTTCTTGTTTCCGTGTTTGTTTCTTTCTTTTCCCCTGTGTTTTGTATCCTTTGTTTTTTACCTGTTCTGCACCTTTGGTTATTGCCCATTGTGGATACTGACATTTTTTAAGTGCCTGTTGTATGTATTGTTCTTCCTGTGCTACGTCCTCCGGATCCGTGATTATTGTTGTGCGTTCGTATAGTGTTCTGACAACTGACAGTTTATGTATAGTGGGATGTTCTGATGTCCAGAGGAGGTATTGGTCGGTGTGTGTGGGTTTTCTGTGTACTTTTATTTTTATGTCTCCGTTGTCTGTATGGTGTATGTTGATGTCTAGAAAGGCTATGGCTTGGTCTGTTTCTTCTTCATGGGTGAATTTAATGTTACCGGTGGTGTCTATGGTGTTGAGATGGTCTGTGAGGTGTTGTGTATGTCCTGTTTTTGTTTTTTCTAGAATGTCATCGACGTAGCGTCTCCATAACGTGGGTTTGTATGTGTCCGGAGCTGTTGAGAGTGCCTTTTGTTCCAGATCTTCCATAAAAAAATTGCACATGATGGCAGAAAGAGGGTCTCCCATGGGGAATCCCTCTTTTTGCCTGTAAATTGTGTTTCTGTATTGAAAGTATGTGGAGGTGGCGATGAAGTGGAGTAGTTGGGTGATGTCCTGTGCTGTTAGGTTTGTGCGTTTCTCACATCTGTGACACTCTGATGAAGGCGGAAGAAACCGCCGAAACATGTCAGGTGAATAACCTAAAACCATTTGTTTGATATAAAAGAAACCAGTGAAGTCATTTATTTCTATTGAAACTTATTCATGAGCACCCAAAAAAAAATCCTAATTCAGCAAATCTTTAAGTGGTTTTCATGCATTTCGTTGTGTTTGAAAGGTCAGACGTCTGGCTCCAATACAAAAATAAGTTTGCATTGAAAATTTTACTTTCCTTTTTCAGCTATAAAAGTAAATTCGATAAAGTAAATTAAAAATCATTTTTGAGTGAACAAACTTTGTGTTTGTGTGCGCGCGTTGTAGTTCCTGCTTGTTTTGACAAACACATGAACAAAAGATACACCTTTGTTTTGCTACATTGGTGTTCCTCTGCCAACATCCTGACAATAAAGTATTGTGACACCTTCAGCAAAGTAAGAACACTAATTTTGGATTTATTCAATCCAAAATGCCTGCGGTGGCTGTGTCAAAACATCAATACATATTTTCTGTCAATGTGTTGTGTCACTCTTCGGTGTTTTTAGACTGTGAGACACAGAGGTCTGTTTAAGTTACAAAAACATTGAATTTCAAGATCCTGACCTGGTTTTATTCTAGTCCTAGTTTTATTGCACATGCAGAGTTCAAGCATACAAGTGTAGATGTGTGTATGTGTGAAAAACAGGCTTGCCCTAGATCAGCAGATGAACTTGTTCTTGTTTCTTCTGATCTGGTGCAGAACATCCAGCGCTGTCAAAAGTAAACAGACAACTTTTCCTTGTTACTGGAACACAAGTGAAACATCAAAGATGCTCACATTAAATGAGAGACACACAAAAGCATAGTGTATAATCTATTCGAAAAGAACACCCACACTATTAAACCCAGCAATATCTACATGTACACCTGCATTGTTGCAAACATTAAGTGTGCAGAATTAACATGTTTTTTTTTTTCACAGAGCTACTTCTTATCTGTTGTAACTTTGGAATTATTGCGATTCCCGCGAGTCTCATTTTAAAAAATCTCCCCACAGTCCCGTTGGGTAGCCCCAAGCTGGTGCCTAGCAGCTATCCTGGGGAGATCCAAAAATATCTACAGTATGTGCATACTGAATACATTAGGCAATGAAACGGAGCAGAATGAACGGCAGCGATGTATGAAAGTAGCACATATAATGATCCGTCTCATGTCAAAATTGTAATAATTAAAATATTTAAAATTCAATTTTCTATTTTAAATTGAGCGAGGTGTTTAAAAAGCAATGTATTTCCATTTAATTTCTAAATGTATATAAAAGGCTGAGTAGGGCCAACTCTGCATGCAAGAACAGCTGAGCAAACGCTAAGTGTTACTGGCAAACAATTTTTAGTATTGAGCAAAGACAAATTTAGGCACGATGATGAAAAGCAAAACTAAAAATATGGCATCTTCCCTTTGGCTCCTACTGCCTTGAAATACTCGTCCGATGATCAGCAGGTGAGCACAGCAGGCTCCGCCCACCAACGCTCAGCCGGGAGACTGGAAAGGAAAAAAAAACAAAGCAGCAGACGGGCAGGCAGAGAAACAGGAACATGACACGCAGGAGATTATGTTATATAAAAACAGGCGTGTCCCGAGGTCTCTTGCGGGTAGCAACACTTCCAAATTACAGCGTTGCTGGTCTGGCGTCAACGCTCGCTGACTGTTGGAGCTGAGCTGGCTTTGCTCATCATATCTCACACTTGCCTTCCCTGTCTTTCCCTTTGTTAATTAACATTTCAACGTTCAGCTATGGGGGGAATTATCTTCTGGACACAGAGCACAATTAACTAGTATAACCGTCATGTTGTCAGAGTGTGCTGTCTCTCACTCGAATAGTGTGATGGAGGAAGGCCTCTGCATGGATGATGAGCAATTCACTTTTCTCTCCCTGTTATATTCAAATGACGCCGAGATGAATATGCTATCATCAGAATTTTTTTTTTTTTTTTGCTTTAATAAATGGAAATAACAGTCCCTGGGTCATATTTTGTTCAGAACATTCAAGAAAGGAGTGACGCACGCACACTGCTCTGTGTCACATTTTCTCCTGTGAGGAGATAGAACGTTTTATTCAAGTTTTGCCGGATAATTGATGATGATTTTGTTATTATCATGTGGAGCGTAAGTGCAAATGGCACTACCTTTTTTTGTGTTGTAAAAAAAAAAAAACGCTAACAATGATTTTCTGTCTTTGGTGCCACATCATAAGCCAAGCTCTCTTATCTCCAATGTTATTTACATCTCATTAGTGTCAGAGGGAAACGGTGGTAGTTCAGGAGAATGAATAACCCCAGCTTCAGAATGAGCTGGAATGGTGCATTGTGAGTTGAGCCAAGTCTCTTGCTGAGAATCTCATTTCCCAGAGTTGTGTATCAATGTTATTTTTCTGTACGCAGAAGAGAATATTCTCTGAAATTCTCAATATACAATGCAAAAAGGGACTGGCTTGAAATGGGTTTGGTTAATGGAAAAAAAGTCATATTCTTTAATTCCATTCCTGTTTTCTGTCCAGTTAAAGTTGTTTTGCAGCCGGATCATCCACAGCTTTTGTTGACTGGCATTGACAACAGCATTTTTTGTAGTAGACACTAATGTTACAGTTTGAACTTGATTCATCAACAACATGGACTTTTTTTCACCGTTTTTGCACCACAAACAAGTACAAGCTCTAAATGGTGATGTGGAGCATTGTAGACTAGTCTGTTAAAGCCTGTTGGTTATCCATTTGCTTGAGAATTTGAAGATTATTATAAAGCTCCTAATTTTCTTTATTTTTCAGACCCGCTTTATTGCTAGAAGGACAAGGAACCCCACTGTTTAACTGTAAAATCAGCAGCATCAATACAATTCTGTACCATAAATATTTAAAACGTGTTACCGTAATTTAACAGTAGCAACTACAGCTGCTGGTAATTTACTGTAAAAACAACATTTTTTTTACAGGATATCTAAAATCTGTTTTCGGCATTTAGATAGTAAGGAAAACTAATTAAATATTCCTCCAGCCGTTCATTTCTATGTCATTTGTCCTCATTAGAGTGGGCTGGAGCCTCCATCCCAGGAACTGCTATGCACTAACTTAATTAATAACATCATCATTAAAAAATGGTGCACTGGTAAGAGATTTACTGTACTGCCTTTTCCTTATTTACTGTACAACTGTGACCCAATCTGCAACATCAATTTTACAATTGTACCATATATTATTCCTTTTAATGTTATTCATACAATCTTAGCCTAAACATGCAGACGAAAAAATGTTGCATGGTGTTACACTTATGTAGCGTCATTTTTTAATTTGGTTTTGCGTATTGATATGATACCGAAACTTTTTAAGCGTGATAATAAGGAAGAGAATTTGTCCTTCTATTTTGCTCTTGCAGCACTCCCCTGTTGTTTTGGCACACTGTCTCCAAATGAGTTTTCATGGAGAATATCCCAATTATAATTATTGTTATTATTATCATAATGAGTATGATCTTACCGTTTACCATGCAGTAAGAGTATAGATATTAAGATGTTTTAACTACATGTACACTGAGAAATAATTTGGACCACCAAGCCAAAAGTAAGGTTTTGGGATGATGCTTGCAAAAAGCTGAAGAGTGAACTTGAAGAACTCCTAACTGGACTGCTGCGTTGCGTCAGTTGCCACGGTCTATTTTGGATTTTCGCATCCTTACACATTTCCAGAAGTACCTTGTGGGCATAAGTCTTAACACTTTTGCAAAAAGGTGAGAGAGGAAGCTGAGAAGGTCCAAAAAGCAAGTGGTTCAAGCGAGTGGAGTTGGAATACAAGAGTGAGCGCGGTTAGGATTGGTGGTCGCACCGCAGGCTAGAGAAGGCTGCCAGAGGCTATGTTATTCTCACCCGCCCATTTGCTATCATCCCTGAACCTTGCTTTGACAAACTTGAAGCTGCTCACAGTCATTCAGCCACAGGCTACGTCTCTCCTGCCTATTCTCATCTTTCTTTCCAACCTGGTAGCCCTTTCAGTTTTAATTGACACTGTAGTTTTGGTAGGCTCACAGGGAAAGACTTTTGTTGCCAGGCATTGCCAGCCAAGCCTTCGGGCCAATATTCAACCCACGGCAGCCTTTTTAATCGCTTTGGGCAAGTTTGTCTATCAGTTGTGAAAGATTGTGGCTGAGCATGCCAGCAAGCTAGACAACCTCACGTTGTCATCATTTTGTCCTCTGGACACATTTGTAGTGAGCTACTTTACAAAAGTTACACATTCAAGTATTCCCTTCATTGAATTTGTCCTTAAATCTTTGTTTTCAGGTCATTGATTAAGCCTCCCAGTCATATCCAAAGTTGCTGGGTGAATTACACCCCTAAACACCTCAGCAAACAAATAAACTGCAATAACGCTTTTGCCATGACTATTTTCCGTAACAAATTGGAATTTAGATGGAATTCCTAACCATGTGATTTACTATGGCCTGTCATTCAGCCATAAAGTAGAAATATCCGCTTCACAAATTCATGCGAAAGTGCCAGTTGTAAAACGGGCGTCTGCTTATCTCCTGTTTTTATTCATTATTCCAGGCTTTCTGAGCACTGGAGACCAGGCGGCCAAGGGCAACTATGGCCTGCTTGATCAAATTCAGGCTCTCAGGTGGATCAAGGAAAACATCCAGGCCTTCAAAGGAGACCCAAAACGAGTGACCATTTTCGGCTCCGGTGCCGGGGCCTCGTGCGTCAGCCTGCTCACCCTCTCCCATTACTCAGAAGGTACGTCTTTCCGCTTGCATACGCTTTGAAAAGATTTGCCAACATGTGAACATGTTTCATCATTTGGTCGTGTCTGGTCTTATTTTAACTCTGGAGTCTCCTTTAGAAGTTCGAATGAAGTCATCACACTGCATTAAAGCTGCAAATAGCCATGAAGAGGTCTTCTCATTTTCTCTAGTCGAAGGAAATGAAACAAAATGATGATTATTGCGACATCATCATATTTCAAAGGTTGTTATCAAATTGCTTTTTTGTGCCAGTTTAGCAGCACGGGATTTAGGTTAAACCCAGGGATTCATCAACTACCATATTTTACCCAGTCCTTTATCATTCTTTTAAATTAGTCCAGACGACAAAGATTGAAGTAATAAGTAGAATTACAGGATGCTAATCCCTGAATTGTGCTGAAAAGTACATGACGATACCGTTGTTCAGCAGCTACCACGGCACAATTTTGTAATTTAAAACGGTGTCTTGTTTGACCTCATAAAAAGTATTCACAGGCCATATATGGACCATGTTCCTTAAAAGCGCCCTCAAACGCGTCCTTCCTTTCGATTCTTCCCAGTGTGTGTTTGACAGATTCTAAATGACTGCTTTTGATAAGTCCTCATTCTCTAGAGGGACCTAAATATGGCCGATGGCCGACATCTTAATTAACAGTGGCAGCAGCAAAAGCTTGGATGTTGCTTAACAGGCCTAGGAGGCGGGATGGGAACGGGAGGGGGCTTGGAGATGTCTAATGTGAGGCCAAAACGTCCTTTTGAAGTAGGCCTCGTTAAGTCAGCATTTTAACTTGTCTGCCTGCGTATAAATAGTGCTGCAAAAATACAAATACTAAATCTGCAACAGTGAGAGTTGAGCCAACATGTTAGATTTAAGAAATTGGCTGAATTCTTGTGGTGTTATGGTGACTATTTAGTCATTTTAATATTCCATTGCACCCGGGAGTTACACAGTATTATCTATTGCTGAGATTTTATTTGTGCTCAGTCAGTACTATTTGGATCACATTTGGTGTTCACAGTCCATGTTTGTTTTAAGATCATTATCAGAAAACAGCTTTCGTTTTTAAGAGTAAATTTCTGCCAGAGATTCAATTTCATGCCTGGTGAGACACAATGTCATCGACGACTATGCATTTTCAGTTCCATTTGAAACGCTTAATTCATTACAATAGTACAAATGCATTTTTTTAATCAGACAGAACAAATGATACCAAGTGTCTGCCATTCTGCACCATTCATTGAATGCAATGAGTAAGCGTTTACCCGCCACTTATACTATCATCCCACTTCATGAGCAATGTTATGTTGATATTTGTTGAGTCGAGAGAATTGATACTTTTTTAAATAAAATATTTTGGTGTATGGTTTAGATATAAGCAAAACAGGAAAACTGCTCTGTGAGCTTGGGCAATTCATCATCCCATTAGGTGAACAGCCAGTGTAAAATCTTATTCAGCGCACAACAAAATAATTGAAGTGCCACTGTAGAAAAGGCCACTGTGGTGTTTTAAACAAGACATATTAATGTACTCCGATGTGCATGTCTCATGGAGTGACCTGCGTGAATTGCACTGATTCTTTTCCCAGATATGTTCCAGAAGGCAATCATACAGAGTGGCACGGCACTTTCGAGCTGGGCAGTCAACTACCAGCCCGCTAAGTACACACGAGTCCTTGCCGAGAAGGTGGGCTGTAACGCGTTGGACACATTAGACCTGGTGGAGTGCCTGCAGAACAAGAACTACAAGGAGCTGATTGAGCAATACGTGACGCCGGCAAAGTACCACATTGCCTTCGGCCCCGTGATTGACGGTGACGTGATACCCGACGATCCCCAAATTCTCATGGAGCAAGGCGAGTTCCTCAACTACGACATTATGCTGGGTGTCAATCAAGGCGAGGGATTCAAGTTTGTCGACGGCATCGTGGACAGTGAGGATGGTGTTTCCGCCAATGATTTTGACTTTGCTGTGTCTGACTTTGTGGACCATCTGTATGGCTACCCTGAGGGCAAGGACACCCTACGCGAGACAATCAAGTTTATGTACACCGACTGGGCGGACAAAGAGAATCCAGAGAACCGGCGCAAGACCCTGGTGGCGCTGTTCACAGACCACCAGTGGGTGGCGCCAGCAGTGGCTACAGCTGATCTCCATGCCCAGTATGGCTCCCCCACTTACTTTTATGCTTTCTACCATCACTGTCAGAGCGACATGAAACCCAGCTGGGCCGACTCAGCCCACGGGGATGAAGTACCGTATGTCTTCGGGATCCCGATGATTGGCCCGACGGATCTCTTTAACTGCAATTTCTCCAAAAACGACGTGATGCTGAGTGCGGTCGTCATGACCTACTGGACTAACTTTGCCAAAACTGGGTAAATATTTTATGATATAATATTTATAAGTTGACACTGACGTCGAATTCTGATCCCTGGCAACATTCGTACAACATATCACACACCATCCAATGAAACCGTTAGTTGATGGCAACCATGTCACTGTTATTACAACAGACTGGATTGAAAGCTTAATGGCACCATATGTAAGAAAAGCTCACAGTTAAGTGCACCGTGAAGAGAAGGCCCTTAGCGTAGTGTTAATGTTTGTTAATTCATCTGCCGAGGAGCGGCATATTGTCGGAGCATATGTTAAGGCTGCGATGACAGGCGTTGTGTCGAATCCCGCCACATGCTAGGAGCCATGCGTGCACGCTCCCTAATGTACTCACCATTTGAAGAGCAGGCACTGTATTATGGAACACTCCACTCTGATCTCAAGCACCAATAGGTAGTTTGATCCTACAATAAATCGGATCATTTGAATGATGCACTGGCTTGTCGCTGCTGGCTTGGAAACTAAGACTATTTCCGCTCAAATATTAGTGGCCCATTCTGTGAAGTTGATCTACGCATGAGCCACAACTGAAGTGCTCCAACTGCATGTTCAGCTCGGTGCTGTTCCACTTCACTTCCACGATGAATATCATTCTGCAGCAACTCAAGCATAAAAAGTGAACTCTTGCTGGAAAATGCTAATGCTGCGCTAGGCCCCCTTTACCCAAATTTCAGAGCGTAAATATATTCATCCGATCGAGAGCCCTTTGTTCCATCTTGAAACACTATGACTAAAGGCATTCCATAATTCAGACAATGCATGTTGATCTTTACAACTCATTCTGTGCAAATGCTGCAGTCTAGTCATTGGAGTGAACCCCAAACTATTTTTTTAATGGATTTGCATGGTATTTTTCTTCCCTGTTTAGATTACTCATATCAATCTCAAATGGATTTGATCATTGGTCGATTTGGTTATCTTAATTAACTTTTATGTATGATGGGGAGAAGGTTTCTGTTGATGAAAAGAGCAGAAAGGAAAGGAAGGGATTACGGGACATTTCAATCTTCAGTCATTTGTTTATGCCTCAGAGAGAAAACATGTTTGATCTGATAAATGTGTGTTCTTCAGTCATGCTGAATACTCTAGCCACTCTTAACCACTATCACAAGCAGACATGTCTGCAATGGGCTCAGAAACAGACAAAGATATATAGCCATACTGATTTCGATGATGGATGGAGTTGGAGGAAGTTCTCGATCGTTGTTGGATGACCACCACGGCTTTCTGGTGTTGTTTTAAAAGAACTTTGCCCTCCACGGGAGAATAATAGCCTTCCCGAAAAACGTACTCTCCTGTGCTGCAAACATATATAAAAAAGCTTTAGTTGCACCAGTAAGTGAGAAAATTGGCTACTAAGATCATCCCTCATCGAGGATCTGTGGAGCAGGCTTAAAAGGAAGTTTCTTGCATCCTGCAATGAGATACAGGAAAGCCAAAGTACTGTAGTTTCATAGCATGAGATACTTCATCTAATGTTAATGTGTAACTCCTTTGACAAAGATGTTTTGAGGTTGGAGCAGCCTTTTATTTTATGAAATAATACCAAAGTTTTTCAACTGTGATAAAAATGCAGATTTTTACAGACATTTGTAATTGTTGATGACTACAAGATTCAAAATCTCACTGACTTCATTATATTACTCAAAAAATTTGGAACATAGAGTGGACACAGTTTTATAAGAATCTATTTGAGAAGCCCTTTGAGGCTTTACATAGATAAATTTGACTCCTTTACGTTCTGATGATTTTTGACTACACTACCGTTCTTACCACTTTCAATTTTTATTACCACAGTGGTAAATGTAAATCATAGCCCAGGAGCCAAGTACCATTATTCATCATTACGTCTTGCCTGTTCCTTTTTCAGGGACCCTAATCAACCAGTCCCACAGGATACAAAGTTCATTCACACAAAGCCCAACAGGTTTGAGGAGGTAGCCTGGACAAAGTATAACCCCAAAGACCAGCTCTACCTTCACATTGGTCTCAAACCTCGGGTCCGTGACCACTACCGTGCCACCAAGGTTGCCTTCTGGCTGGAGCTGGTGCCTCATCTTCACAACATTAATGAATTCTTCCAGTACGTGTCAACCACCACTAAAATACCTCCGCAAGACACCACACCGTACCCTTACACCAAACGCTTCCCGGGAAAAAACAATTGGCCCTCTACCACTCGCCACCCGGGGGTGCCATCCGGCAACACCAAGCACACCACGGACCAGCGCAAAAGCGACGACCTCATTGACGAGTCGACCGTGTTGATCGAGACCAAGCGGGACTACTCCACCGAGCTGAGCGTCACCATCGCTGTAGGCGCCTCCCTCCTGTTCTTGAACATCCTCGCCTTCGCGGCGCTTTACTACAAAAAAGACAAGCGGCGTGCCGATTCAACCCGCCACATCCCCACCCCGCAGCATAACTCCACGCCGGTCAATGCGCCCGCCGCCGCCAACGACGTGGCCCACCTGCAGAGTGAGGAGTTGATGACACTGCAGATGAAGCAGCAGCAATTGGAGCACGAGCACCAGCGCGAGGCCATGCAGGTCCACGACACGCTGCGCCTGGCCTGCCCACCCGACTACACCCTCACGTTGCGCCGTTCGCCCGACGACATACCGCTGATGACACCGAGCACCATCACCATGATCCCTAACTCACTGGCTGGCATGCAGCCTCTGCACAACTTCAATACCGCTACTTTTGGGGGCAATCAGAACAGTACCAACCTGCCACATGGCCACTCCACCACACGGGTATAGCTCTGTTGGGATCGAACCATAGTGGTGGATTCCCACGCAAACTGATTTGACAAAGGCAAATGGAAGCGATGGACTACGTGAAGCACAGACTCCAACATTTCAGATAAAAGTTATTTTGCTACGCTGCCTTCTTGACAAAGCATATATAGGAGAAATTGATGTCTTTTTAACAAAGAAAATATGAATTGTGAATGTCACTGTAGTAATAACGATTCATGGAGTTTTATCAAGAGAAGAACAAAGACAGCAAATGACTGAGTTGCTACTTATCTGATTAAAAAAAAAAAAAAGCAAACTAATGCATTGCCACTATGGACATACAAAGAGACCCTCTGTAATCTCCTTGTATTGATTATAAATGTTTCAGACTCCTTACTGGGCAACAGAAAAGTATTGACGTCAAAAGAAAACTATGTGACAATTAATAAAAAGAGAGGTAAATACTTTTAAGAAATGTCCTATTGGTATTTTTAGTTTGGCTGTTTTGTTATGAGCTTTCTGTTGAGCTGTAAATATTGTATATATAAGCACAGGTTATCTTTCCTCCTTCATTATTGTTTTTTCTGCACAGCCGACTAAAAAAAAAAAAAAAAAAAATCAGCCTTTGAAAGTTGAGCATATAAGTAAATTTTTTTGTGTGGAATTCTTATCTGCCAATGCAGGATGTCTGCAAGGAACTTTTATCTCAATTCCTGATTAAGAATGAGGACTAATCTGCTGTTAGGTGTTTTTTTTTTTTAAATTTCAGGGTTGATTTTGAATTGTATTTATATTATTTATTTCTGTCTGCTTCTCCATTGTGGCCAGAAATATATGATTCCGTTTGTTTGTTTGTTTGTTTGTTTGTTTGTTTGTTTGTTTGTTTGTTTGTTTGTTTGTTTGTTTGTTTGTTTGTTTGTTTGTTTTTAAAGCAGTATCTTTATTAGTTGTCATGGAAAAATGTTGGAATATATGTTACATAGTTCAAGTTTTACTCATATGCTAGCAATATGTAAAGTATTGTGTGAGGCTTGTGATATATTTTGGGTTACAAAGCAAGTGAATGAATGTAAATAGTATTCTATTTATTATTATAAAATGAAAAGAGAAGAACTCAATGTTAGTTTTGTTTTGCATCTGTTATGCTACCACTGGGAAGACGGGACGACTGCTAAATCTATTTAAGAAAAAAAACTTGTGAAGACATTTCAAAATTGATACTTTCTTATAAAGTATTAGTTTGCTATTTTGCCTTAAGTGATGATAGAAATACTATTTCTGGCTGGACACATGTATAAATTTTTTCTGCAATGTTTTTAATAAAATATCAGTATTTTCTATTGGGAGAGAGAAGGGAAAACTCATAGGCTCATATGAATTTTATTGGGTTTGTACTTTCAAAGATTCAAATTTTTACCACAAATTAAAACAGCTGGTAGGTCTCAACAAAATGCCTGTGACATGCTTTAGTGAAAATACCTCGTGGCTCAAGAATAACAAACCGAGAGACACAACACACACACACACAGCATGGTGATTAGTGAAATAAAAATAATAGCACTCAGGACGATGATGGACGTTGCAATACACCAGATGTATGTAAACAAAGTGGCTTTGGCAGAATAGAAAACATGTCTCTCTTTTGAGTAAATGCAAAAGCCACATTTTGAAAATGGTAGACAACAGGGGTGCGACTGCAAGAAGAAGTGACGAGCACTCTACAGACTACCAAAACAAAAATCAAGACATTGTAAATGGATAGCGGCCATAAAAGAAGGCCAAGAAAGAGACGTCGATGTGGCATTCATCTCATAGTGGCGGTTACCGCCTGTGAAACCATCACTTCAGATCAGGTAAGTCAATTCCTCAATCAGTCTAAACACGTCTATACACATATATATATATATATATATATATATATATATATATATATATATATATATATATATATATATATATATATATATGTATACATTTTCATGATGACTGAGGACACAGAGAATGCCCTCAAGAGTTTCTTTTTCATCACTGATGAATTTCAAATGATTTGTGTTTTACTTGAACTCTTAGCAGTTTGGCAAACTGAAATCTGCAATAATGTTGGTGCTCTATGCACTTTGGACCAATCAGAAATGTGCATGAACAAAATACTTGGAACCAAAGGGACATGCCAATTATGCAAGTTGTTATTAAAAATATTTTATGATGAATACCTATTTAATGTCCCCACGCAAAGAGAAACCTTTTTAATTGAGTTGTTTGCTGGAGGTTGGGAGCTGGAGCAGCACTTTGTGTATGGGTTCATTAAGCTGAAAACGATACTCCATCACTCAACAGCGGTCCCAGACCTGTCATTCAAGCATCCCTCCCGTCTTTGCTTCCCAAAACAGGCATCATAAAACCTTTATGAACTGAACAAGCAGTTTTAAAGTAACATTCAAGAACCTAATGAAATATCTTTCAAAAGCATATCCTTCCACAAAGGTTTGACTTTTTTGGGTCCTCACATGTTTTTTCATGTTGTTGTAATCTTTAAATGTTTCTTATGCTCACATTTTCTTTCAGTATTTATCTCTCATTGTTTAAAATGGTTAGTTTTCTGTTTGCTCACATTTTCTTTCAGTATTTATCTCTCATTGTTTAAAATGGTTAGTTTTCTGTTTGGTGTTCTTTGTATGTGTCACATCAACAGACAGAGGCAGAGAACATTCAATCAAAATATTCACTCCAGACCTGCAGGGGGCAGAGAAAAAACAGCCACATCACAATTCACCAAACTTCTTGTCAGTTGCAAGGGATGGATGGCCATATTGCCTGCAGACCAGACTGTGATTTGGGGGAACAAACAAGGGAAAGTCTGTTTGTGAAAGAAGAAAGCAAAGAAATAAAACCCAAAGACTGAGAGACTCCTCAGTCCCACGCCACATGCAACTGGTAGGAAATTTACTTAAATGCAAGTTTGGTTAATGCTTGGTTTGTTTGAAATGTTTGGTTTGAGCTGCAAGCTGTGTTTATCTGATTTTTGAGTGGCTCAATCAATTTGAGGTATTCAAGTGGATGTTTATGTTTGGCATATGCTTATGTTTAAGTTGCTTATTTACTTAGTTGCTTCATATTTTCCTGGTATATGTATGCATTTACTGAACTTAGTTAAACTGAAGATAATGCAATGATGTCTTTGTTTGAGGTTATCAACCTAATCACCCTCTAATTAACCTTGCAATTAACTGCAAAAAGAAAGAAGATCTGAGTTGTGAAGCTATAGTGAAGCAAATGTCAGTCACATTGTCCAATAATTTGTGGAGATGCATGACCACAACTTTGTACAAACAAAGAAGGGAAACATCCGAAAAGTATCGCTGACTTGGCAGGGTATAACGGGGTTCCATGTGCTCCATCAGCCGCCGAAATCCTCGTTCACCATGGAAAAAGGCTGATCATCAAAAGCAATCATCTCCATTATCTTGTTGGTGTCCTTGGCAAATCTCTGGTTGAGTACCTGCTGTATTGGACTGCCGTGGATTTCGTTTTTGCTTGCTGGCTAATGTTAGTGCCATTTTTTTCCAGCAATTATTTGTGTAGATCTGGGTAGCGGTTTTTAAAGTGACACATTCAATTTGTGGTGTTGAATGATTTCACGCAGCATCCTCACATTTAATGACAACTAAGCAAAGTTTTGCGACTTTCAACATTGTTAGATTTTTCGGGTCACAAATGAAAAGCAGCTTGTCTTTATAATGAGTGGACAGATGTGAGAGTTTATTTTGGCTTGATGCTATTTTGTGACCAGAGGACATAAATTGACAACAACAGTCATGTTACTATACAGTCTGCAGATAGTCTCCAGTCCACATACTGCAGATGCATATGATGGTCATTATGGCTTGTAGGACTTGCGAGTCACTGCCAGATGTTATTTCATCTTGTTGCAGCTGCTGCTGCATCGACAAATGAAAAAACGATGCAAGTTGATGAATGCTGGCTGGCTGGCTGGCTGGCTGGCTGGCTTGGAGCAGGGCGGTCACCAGCATTTTCATTTGCAACCAGACCATTTGGCGGACGCAGGAGGGAAAATATCGGGTTCCCCTCTTTGAATGTAAAGGCCGTACCTTGAAATCTAATCATGATCATCTTTCTTTCAGACAGCACTATTACTTGGTCTTAATTCTCCTCACAATAATTGGAGACCCAGAGATATGTGGGTATGTTTTAATCTTTACTTCAGCCAAACCACACACCTCAAAGTACAATCAATCAAAGGTCTGGTGTCAATCTATTCAATTAATTAGGAATTAAAATGGCAGTGAAATAGATGAATCGTAAAATCAATTTATACACATTATGATTTAGAGAGAATGGGTTTACTGAATAGAATAACACAATGTCCTGTTGCTGGGAAAGTGGAGAATTTAGCACATCGAACCCACAGTCCCAGGTAGGGCTGTAGTCCAGGTCCACGTTTGTCGAGTCCAAGTCAAATTTGAGTCAGTAAAGTCTGAGTCAAACCCGAGTCTAAAATGTCCAAGTCCAGATGCAATTAAGAGTAAACATTGAGACAGACAAATAAAATTTTCACAAATTTAATCCCGCTCAATTCATTTTCAGGAACAAAAATTTATTCGTTTCAGTCAAGTCAATAAAAATATTTTTAAAGTCTATTGCCAGAGTCTGAGACAAGTCTGAGTCAAATGCCAAAGAGTCTGAGTCAAGTCTGAGACAACTACAAAAAATTACCATATTTTGTCAGTCTGTCATTTGCCCTTTGGATGTGACCGAGGCATCCTTCCATCATCGTCAGTCTGTCCTTAATAATGCGGACCTTTCTTTCTTGAACATTTTGCTTTGTTTAGGAAGCCTAAGTCTGAGTCTTTATCATACACATTCCGAGACTTACTGTTTTCTAAGTAAGCATGAACTCATTTGTCAGCACCACAGGATAGGAAAGCAAAGTGACTTTTTGTTCATTGAGACAAACTGTGATTGTGCCTGCTATACACTTCCTCTAACAGAATTAATTTCTGCAGTGAGGGTGAATGAGTGATCTCTGGTGCCTCACACCATTTATTGTAGCGGGCAATTTTTATTCCAAAAGTAGCAGCAATGTTAGCCTTCACAGTATTTCCAGTGATGAAGTAGAAGAAAGTAGTGGAACAGCTACCATGGAAACACCAGGATAACAATACGAGGGAAAAAAAAAAACCTTTAATCAACTATTACCTGACCAACAGTAAACAATAATCTTTCTCCAACTGGACACAACACAAGTAGTAGAAGTAACTGAATGATAGAGAATCCCTAAAACATAACTGAGCTTATTTGAGGATTATTATCATAGCATGCTTCATTTTGGGTCTGTTAACATCTTCCAAAAAAGCTCCAGTTTTGTTTCATCAAAAGGGACCCGACTTAGAAGGACATTCGGAGGCGTTTCGCCAAGGTCCTAGTGCTGCTTTTTGCATCTGGCAAAGGATACCTTGTATCTATGCGAGGTGCAATGAAATCTCAAGAGGATCAGCGCATCCTGGAGCAAAATTTACTGGCTAGTGTCAGAAAGTTTTGTGTCAGTCATTGGTCAACCAACAGGATAATGACAGTGGACTTCAGGAGAGACCCTTCGCCACTGTACCCATTGTCTTTTTTCTTTGTGGTTGCAAATGTTTCATGAATTGGTTCCGCCACTGCTTCCCGACGCAGGCTTTGCATTTTATCAGTATACTGATATGAACTGGGAAAGCTTGCACTCCACACATTGATCAGAAGATGCAACAATCTGCCAAAAATGACAGGACAAAAATTGGCAGTGAGCCAGGTAGTGCAAGGAGTGTGTTGTGGGAGCTCGAGTGTTAACAAATGAGCTGCCAGACATGGAAAAGACATCCTATCTTGAACACGGCCTGCGTGAATCTAATCAATCCACCTTACACCTCTACTATAATCAGTTTAGAGTCCTCTGTGGGCTCCAGGGAGTTGTACTGTCCTGTGTTGAATTAACAAGAAAACATAAAGTATTCCCACAGCAGCAAGAAGGTTAAAGCCAAAGTTCCGTCAGCCATCAATTCATCGATTCAATGTCATCAGGGCAAGCTGTCTGAGGCGAATTATGAATGTGTTCATACAGCAAGCATCATGAACATTTGGCTCCATCAGTTATTTGATTAGTATCTCATGATGGGCAGTGTACCAAGTGGATGCAAAATGAGCACACATTGCTCAAGTGCCCAGCCTCCCCCCAAAAAAACAAGTTTTTGTAGTGTTCTTCTAAAAAATTGAAATACATTTTTAAAAGTGCTGTTGGCTTGTTTACTGTGCTGCTTGAATGCTAATTGCTTGAAATATATACGTATGTTGCATCCTGCTAAGAACAAAAAAAAACAGGCATGACATATATAGCAGTTTGGAATGGAAGTTTGCAGCCCATTTTAAAAAGGTTATATTGCTGCAAGACACTGATAACAGACTACAAAATAAACAGTTAAATAGAATTAGAAATTATTATTAGAATTAGCATTTCCGGAAAGGAGCTCTTCAAGTATAGGTGAATGCCTCTGTGGTAGTGCACATTCATTCTTCCAACAAATTTAGAGTTTTTACAAATTAAACAAACAAAAACAGTTCTCCACCTGAGCAGTAGAGTGAAAAGCAAGGATTTCTCTTCACAGGCTTGGATTTGTCTCATCTTTTGTGTCTTGATGTAAGCCAGGTGTGAAGAGATTTACCCACTTGCAGTCTTGCAAATCCTCACCTTCAAACTTAATTAAATCAAATCGATTGGATCGAGAGCAGATGTGCTTGCCGAGCTGCGGTAATCAGAACAGACACGGTATATGTGAAGGATTATTTGTTGGGTTTTTCCACTGCCGCTGCCATAATCCACTCACTGTTTAATTTGCGGTCTGAAAGCTCCTATTGTTTAGGACTCGTTTGCTTTGTGGATTACTGTGTTTAGGAAGTATTTGTTAGGTTTCCTTTCAGGGCACCCTTAGCCGCATCTGCCAAGCGTGCCCATTCAGGCTGATGGGAGCCTCAGACCAACTCACAAAATGACATTCGAGGCATGCAGTTACAAATAAGATAATAAGACACGATCCACAATTGTGATAAATGTTGATGATGTCTACATTTAAAACCCCAGATGACGGATGATTGAAAACGGTCCCGTTTTGTTAAGCACATGTTCTGTACATAACGCCAAGATTTGGGCCTGAGAGATCTGTTTGTGGTTTAAAACTGTGATACGCGTCGCTTGACTTGTAGGTTACTTTGGAAGTTTCTCTAGTAAGGGTACCGTATTTTCCGCACTATAAGGTGCACCTAAAAACCTCCAATTTTCTCAAAAGCCGATAGTGCGCCTTATAATCCGGCGCGCTTTATATATGGACCAATATGGATTCGTGGATGAGGACTAATTTATTAAAGTAAGCTTTACGTGTTTATTTTGTGTGTTGCGTTATATTAACGTTTAAGCAATGTTGAGTTATTGATATATTATTGTTTTCGCTATTTCGAGTGTTAGTATATTGTGATTGTATTAACGTTTGAGCAAGGTTATTTATTCTATGCGCCTTATAATCCAGTGCGCCTTATATATGGACAAATTTTTAAAATGGGTCATTCATTGAAGGTGCACCTTATAATCCGATGCGCTTTATAGTGCGGAAAATACGGTACATGAAACATACAACATTTCATTTCCTATGGTCCACATTCGCATAATCCTAGATATGCCAAAACATACCACGTATATGTGTCAATGGCAATGAATGATGTTTTAATCTATTGAATCCTTCATTAATCACAGATTGGTGCCTGTACGTAATGAGCTTCAGGAGCAATGGTCATGAGGTTTCCGATCAGCCTGTCAGGTATAGGTGGAGTGGAATAGAAAATCCCAAAACTCATTTTAGTCTAGTGACACTAAAGGACCTTCATTTACATGCCACCGCATAATCCTTTACCAAACGGCCTGAGGTGAACAACCAAGGCGAATAAATTGGATGGTTAACTGGTATGGATATTTCGTTTCAGGCTCGGTGAGCCTGCTAAAAGTGTGAGTGCTAATGTGCTCACGCAATTTACAACTCTCTTCCTATTATGAGCTGTAATCAAGTCCTCTTTCTGTCCTGTCAGCGCAGTAATATACTGGCTGGTACAAATCTAAAAAGTGACAGCACTCGGCGTGCGTAATGGATTAAAAATGACAAGCGGAAGAATCGAGCTATGAAAGGTTGATCTGAGAAACAAAAAAGGGCTTTGTTAAAATCATTGCAGCGCTCTCTCCTTTGCTACCTGCCCAATAATGCACTCGGCATGAGAGCCATTAGCCTCATGTTCCTTTCTATGTAATCAGCGTGCGTGGTCGTTTTATGGTTCAAAGTACGTGAGTGGCTCACAATGTAAGGGCGCAAAGTTCTTCAGATAGGTGAAGAGTGGAAAAGTGCTGCTCTCTGATTCTATGGTTAATCAGTGTGCCTCAAAGATTATGTTGAGTAGGATTGATAGTCCAACAAAAGACTGTTCTGTTATGATTTGACATGACTGCAGTGCGGCCATGACAAGGTATTCACTTCTGAGAGGTATTTATTCAACAAAATGTGAATTAAGCTAAATATTAGATTGTATTGCAATACTGTATCCAGACATGTTGCCGTAGTGGGCATCCATAAATATGAGATGGGCTGGGTTTTTTTTTTTTTTTTTTTGTCTCTATGCTTGTTGACTGCCAATTTGCTCAAGGCTGTGAAACTGCCATTTCAAGTTCATTTCAAATAACTTCCGGAATGCTGGTCGACCTCTGATTTCATCATATTTAAATTTTTTTCTGTATACATTAAGTCATGAAAATAGAAACGACCCATTCCACAGTCAAATTGTTCTAAATTAGACAACAAATAATAAATGATTAAAAACTAAAAATGATTTAAGAATTCTGTAAGACAAAAAAATAACACTGTTGAAGTGTAAGAAAACCACTTCAGTCACAAAAAGGGACCAATAACCTTGATTTGTTTAGGGAATTTCTCTTTTTGGTTTCCCTGTCTCTTTTCCTCGCTTCTCTTTGAAACTTTGAATTGAATTGAATGTGCCAAATTAGTCGTATTCAAATGCATTGAACCTCAAGCGCCTCAGCTTCTAATTATCGTTTGATATTGGCGCACTAAATAAAGTCATTTTGAATGACATCTGTCCATCGATCTTTATGGTTGCTTGAGATGATCGACACAAGGCCTCTGGTCATTTTTTCATTTAGCTGCTGGATGTTTGGTTATCCTCAGGCTGCACAATATTTTTTATTTTTATTTTTTTCCCAGGCACAGTTAAAGGGAGAGGTGGGGAGAGATAGTGATAATTCCTTCATGGCAGCTGAGTTCTCTGGGTATGACCTACTGAGTATTGCTCCTGGCAGCTATAATTATCATTCAACTCGACTCAATGACTCTGTTTGATATCTGCCAAGGTAATTTAGTGGGAAAGATTGACTGAGATTTTTTTTTTACACCCCTTCTGCATCACGAATGACCCTTGCGCATGGAATGAAGATGCTTTCGGCACAGGCAACGTTCCGCATCATCTTTCTCTCCGACAACATTTTCTCAAGGGCTTAAGAACTGACAGATATAAAAGATATATAAATATTTACCAGACTTGATGTTAGTTTGAATAGTGGCAGCTATAGGATGCACACACGGAATGAGGAAAAGGTTGAGGGGGGCAAACTTAAAGACCGAAGCAACAATTTGTTTTTCTTTGTTAATGTACTGTCCTTGTGAGACAACTATTGTAATATTTATGTTCTTACATTGAAAAGATAGTAATACCAATACGGTAAAATACAAGACCCTGAACTTGGTTACTTGCATTTTAATGCAATATGGTTTTCTATAGTAAATTAGTGATTTAGATAAGCAGTCTGATTAGATGTGTTGAATTTCATGTGTGAATCATACAGTCCATGTAAAGGTAGTCAGTAATACGTTCCAAAATATTTGTGTAACGTCAACTGCACTTATTGTTTCCAACCATAAGCATGATAAACAGTACATTACATGGGAATTTGTTCCCTGAGCACATCTTGTGTTCATCGTCCTCAGCCAATAATCAACAGCCACAAATCTGCCGCTGTTGCTTCTTTCCACAGATGCGCATTAATCATTTCCACATCAGCCACCCCGGCTGCCACTTCCGTCTGAAAATAACGCCAGTACTCTATTTTACCGACAATGTGACTAACTTTCACCTTCAGCTTACTGTTGCACCTGAATAACATTTCGTGCAATATGAATAATTCAATCAAACTAATATCATTGTTTTCCCCAATCCAAAATCAACCGCGACTTTACATCACAGTTTGACCATCACTTTAATAAGTATGCAAGTAAGCTTTCCCTAATTTGCATGTACTATGCCAGTGCAAAAAAGGATGATTAGAATTTGTGTGAAGTGAAAAGTGCTTAGCAAGCAAGCTCTTGCATCTTTCTGCAAGAAAGAGAAGAAAGAAGAAGAAGAAAACCAAAGGATGGTAAGCAGAGTCAGTTCGAATCCCAGCGACAGTGCACTTTGTGTGAAGACAGTTTAATCGTTACTTGGAACCAAT
Organism: Syngnathus scovelli; assembly: GCF_024217435.2. Classification (NCBI taxonomy): domain Eukaryota; kingdom Metazoa; phylum Chordata; class Actinopteri; order Syngnathiformes; family Syngnathidae; genus Syngnathus; species Syngnathus scovelli. The sequence goes on along the minus strand of NC_090848.1, from coordinate 10,977,378 downwards.
GCACAGGTTACAAATACATATTTTGCAGTTGATTGAAGCAATATTTTCACTGTTACTATAATAAACACGGATAAACACCCAAAAGCTGACTGACTGATTTAGGTCCCAAATACCCAATTCTAAATTGCATGTTTATTCTTGCTGACAAATTGCTATCAAACAACAAATTGGCTAGAGGTGTAAAAATGATTGAGACCTCTACATTTTAGACAGAGTTTTATGATTCCCACAGTTGTGATGATTGTGAAAATTTGAGAGAGCGAACGGAAGGAAGGGTTAGTGGAGGACAGAGACAGCTGTAAGACACAGGCACCTTGTTTGCCTTAAATCAGTTGTATTGTGTACAGTTTTGATGCGAGGGACGAGTTTCATGCATACGCGGATGGGGTTGATGGGTTCCAATACAAAAAAAAAAACTTTGTCGGTTTAGGCATATAGGCTACCTTGCATTATACCAGGCAGAATCAGTTGTAGCCTTGAGGTGCAAGGCAATGGAAGACAATCGTCACGAGTATCGCACAAATTGTAATTTGTACATCTAGACTGCTGTCTTGTTTTGGCGCCTGTCAATGTAGAAGATACCGCCTTGCAGAAATAGCAGGTTGGAAATGGAGGGATTTTCAAATCTGCCGTGTCAATATCTGGATATTCAGCTTTGACTTTAATCCGGAAGGCAAATTTGAAGTTGTTTCAAAAATGGATCATAGATTGGTATCATTTGCAATCTCAAGGAGGTTCCTTTTTGGGTTTTGAAAGGATTTATTCACCCAACCTGTTCACAAGTAGGTGACGTTTTCATTTCCTTTTCTATCCCGAGGTCTTTTGTGAATGTGTCGAGATAGTGGACCTCTTTTGAAAGGTGCCACAGTCATGCACCAGCTGTGCGAATGGAAGTCTGACTTCTCTTCCATTATCCATGTTCCTATTTGGAACATGTCATTAAATTACTTACTTAATTAATTACTTTTTGTCTCCATAATTCCAGGTGGGCTTTGAAAACTGAAAATTTAAAGGCAGTGCTCCATTTCCCTTTGACGTGACCTATTAACTCTGTTTAGAAAAGCCACACAGGTATAAAAGTTTCAAGACCCTGCTGAAAAAAATTGCCAGTAACAAATGTTTCTGGAAAAGACATTTCAGCAGGGTTCTCAAGAAGACCATCTAACTTGGGTGTGCAAGAAAAGTCATTTGTGTTCTGCATCCATCACGAGTGAGTGCTTGGGTGAGGTAAATAGCTTCAACCACGTTTTGCAAAACACTATTGAGCTCAGGTGACATTTTCTAGCTTGACAGCAGTTAGGGTCACATTCCTAATTTATGTCATGAATGTCTTATCAGACCTTAAAAGCCGTTAAGTCTTTCCAGCTGCTTTGTGCGTGCATATGCCGACAAAAGACAACTAATATACGCGTCATACCAATGTGCACATTTGAATAATGGCTCAGCAGTGGTGATTTTGGTACATAAAAAGAGTGCATTGAACAAATCCTCATGGCCATCATCCTGAAAAGAAAAAAGGCAACATTGTCAAGATAAGAGATTCATTTGCTTGAATCACATCATCTTTATACTCTTTATACTCTACTTTTATGCCTGCACCTCGAGGTCCTCCACTATTTCATTAATTTGCCATTTGTTTTTCTTCACAAAGATTACTGCTAAAGTCCTTGGAAAAGACAAAATTGGTTCTTCCCTAGCAAGATGTATTTGTTGAAGGGGTTGACTTCAATGGCTTCTGTCCTTCAAAAATTTTGAAGGCTTTTAAAGCGGGGTGTTTTGTCTCACTATGCTGAAGCGGATTCTGTAGAGTTTTTATTGGCAAGGTCACCGTGGAGCTAGTTGGTTAGCATGTCTGCCTCACAGTTCAGAGGGTGTGGATTCGATTCCACCTCCAGCCCTCCCTGTATGGAGTTTGCATGTTCACCCCGTGCCTGCCTGGGTTTTCTTCGGGTACTCCGGTTTCGTCCCAAAAACATCCATGGTGGGCTGATTGAGCACTTTAAATTGCCCGTGGGTGTGAGTGCGGATGGTTCATCTCTGTGTGCCCTGCGATTGGCTGGCAAACGGTTCAGGGTGTCCCCCGCCTACTGCCCGATGACTGCTGGGATAGGCTCCAGCACGCACGCGACCCCCGTGGGGGCAAGCGGTACAGACAATGGATGGTTGGAAGTTGTGGAGCTTGTGTGTCACGTATTGGAGTGAACCTCTAACTTGGATAGGAATCTTGCTAGGTTTTTTTTTTTTATGCGGCTTTCTTTTTGCAGGACGTATTTGACCCTTCTGCAGCCCCATTTATTTATTTATTTATTTATTTATTTATTTGTGGTGGTTTGTTATTGGCCCATTTTTGGTTCATTTTAGCCTGCTTCACAGATGTGTGAAATGGTGTGCCAAAATCAAGAGTGGCTGTAAGGTAAGGGTAGTAATTGTCATTTTTCATTGCCGGGAATGTCTACATGCACTTTCCAGTGCAATTTTCTTGAAAACCAAATCATCTGTATGCCACTGAGAGTTGGAAAACAACATGAAAATCCATGTTCATCAGCCTTCTCTTACTGTGTGACAGGGTGTTAGATGACAGACTGCATCGCTACTTCACTTTTAGTACTTGATAAATCGAGCTGTCCAAACACGACTCGACCCAGCTTCATCGTCGTGAATGAGTGTGAGAGCTGATCATTGATAGTTTTGACTTTTAGGAACTCCTAACCTTGCCATTACCTAGTGGGGATTCACTTTTACCTTTGGTTGTCCTTCAATTAAGTGCTAAAGATTTATGATCGCTGATTTTTGCATGTTCATTTAAGAAATGATTCTCCTCCTGTGTCCTTAATGCAGGAAAACTATGTGATGTATACTTTTTTTAAATTTGGCACTTGTATTCTTGCACTCTTGTACGCTGCTGTGACAAGTAAATTTCCCCGTTGTGTGATGAATAAAGTTCTATCATCATCATCAAACCCTTATCTAAAACTAAACACCCATCTTGAAATCCTAATTTGAAATCTAACCTTCGGGGTTGAAACCTTAAATTAAAATCCTAACCCATGTTTGAAACCCTACTTTAAAATCTAACCCTAACCCCAAACCCAATTCAAAACCCGAGCCCTACTTCGAAACCCTACCTTAAAGATGTAACCTCCGTTTGAACACCCTAGTTTAAAGGGTTAATTAGAAATCCAACACTGATGTCCGCTTGACAAGCAAATCTTGTTTGAAACCCACCCCTGGTTTGAAACCCTTGCTTTGGTTTAAAACCTTATTTTGAAACCTTAACATGTTTCCCATATGAGTAAGTGTGAATGCTTGTTCATTTTTACGTGCCCTGCTATTGACTGATGACCAGTCTAGGTTGTACTGCAAAATTCTGGTGAATAGTTAATGAAATTCAAAAGTGGTGAATGGCTGGATTTTGGTGAATAGTTAATGAAATTCTAAAGTGATCAAAGGCTCGATTATGGCCACTTCTACTTTGAATTTATCGTGGGATACAATGACCAACTTTTTTCATTTCTCCTTTCTTCCTCCATTAGAGACTAAACTGAGTGGCTTGCATTGACAGTGCGGGCAGACAAGTGACCATGCTATGGCTCAACAATTTGCCGTGATTTCTCCCTCTATTCATATTCCAGCCTACTGTTCAACAATTGCACTTAAGGAAAGTCACTACTTGGAGACAGAAGATGCTTTCAGACCTGATATTACGATTTTGTGGTGTAAATGGAAGACAGTTTAGGTTGAGTGATGGACCCCTGCTAGGCCAATCTAAGTCTTCAGAAAAGTGCTGACTTTAAAGCAAAAAAAAATGCTAATAAATTCTCAAAGTGAAGGACCATTACAGGGGAAGCATGCAAATGACAGGTGAAGAAATAATCTCCAAGGGGGTATTGATCACTCAATTTAAGTTGGGGGGGTGGGGGGGGGGGGGGTCCTTTCTTCACTCTCCCACAGCAGCACCTTAATGTTCAACTTTTAATTAGATATTGATTTGCATTGTCAATGAGTATTTCAAGCTAGCATCTTCCTTGTTGTGGCAGTACTTGTGAGGACTCAAATGTAATGTCTTCTTCTTTAGAAAAGAAACTGAACACAGTGTTAAAAGTATTTTTCTAAAGAGGTCAAAGTATGACGTAAAGTTATATACAAAGTACACGTGTCCTTTTAGAAAGTGCAATACATTAGCAATGACCCCCCCCCCCCCCCCGTTATGCCCAATTCCACTAGCAAAATACCAAGATTAGAAAAAAAAAAAACTAGAATGCGCTCGAACTAGAATGTGAAAGTGAGTGTGAATGCTTGTTCGCCTATTAGAATGTGTGTCAGAAAAGTTCCAAGACTGATTACAGTGTGGTGGTTGTTGGTTTTTTTATTTTATTTTTTTGTTTTGTCAAAAATGATACTCATGAAGTGCATGCCTACTGTTTTGGAGCAGTGTATAGCTGGACATCCATTTGAGCTTCAAACAAACCTACAGTCTATATTGAATCTCTGTGTTTGACTTTATTGACTTTGCCCTGCAGAGACGGCTGCTATTTAAAGGATGCCAATGTATTTCCTGCAAAACAGGGGGACATTTATATCAATATGCTCTTGTTCCCAAAATGATTGCGCCAGCGTCCATAAATCATTGATTTTTTGATGGAATTGGCCTCTGAAATACTTGAGATGGATGATGAGTCAATTTGATGGCTGCGCTCAAGTTAAAACCCCACAGCTCAATGTGTCAATATTCATGAAGGGTCTGAAATTGGGTTTGCTTAGCAAACAAGTATGTGTTGTTACAACACAACATTCCTACATACATAGTTATTTCCATTTTCGTTTTGCAATTCCAAACTACTATGCAAGAACATAATGGTAGTTGATAGCTACTACTGTATATTTTTACAACGGATCTTCATTCTCCCGCACAATTAGGGGTTTTGTTTCCGGCTGAAGGACACGTTCACTGGAAGTGAGTACAGAGGGAGCACTGACCCTATGAGGACACTAGAGGAATTTTAATTTGTACAAGGTAGCATGAAGGTTATCAATAAATCCATAATGCTAACTGAGTATTCCTGGCTGAGAGCACGGTGTTGCAAAGACTGCCGTACTCGAGGCTCAAGCGTCAGGCGGTATTTTTGTTTCTGAGCTCCCCCTACAGGGATGAAGTCCAATTGACTGTGAACGTCCACCCAGCCATCCATTTTCCATGCCGCTTATCCTTTTTAGGCTCATGGCGAGACGGGGCCTATCCCCAGCTGACTTTGGGCGAAAGGTGGACGACACCCTGGACAGTGGCAATGCACAAAGAGCCAGACAATCATTCACACTGCCACTGTTAAGATACTCCAGGAACATTCCAAACTCAAAAAAAGAGACCATTTCTTTCTGTTGTTAGATAATTGCAGAGCCCTAAAGCCATTCCTCCCAAATTCACCCTACTCAGTGAGCTCACAGACCTGATTAAAAAACACCGATGCACCAGATAGTCCAAAATAGCGAGCTTTGACTGAGAGCGTCACAACCGCAGGGCTTCTTCTTTTCTTTTTCTTTTTTTTTTTTTTTACCCAGCAAATCTTTTGATTTCTGTAGGTCCTATTTTAAGTATTCCTTTTGATGACTTCTTTTATATCCTTCTTCATTACGTTCTCACATATAAGCTTTTTACATCTCCAGTGGGCATGTAATTATCCATGAATCCACAGGGGGAAGAAAAAAAATCAGCAGCTCTCCAAGAGTGTCTTACATCTTGTGAATATTTGTCTCATCCATTTTTTAAGAGTCGTCGTGGCAGGTCCCTTTTGGAATTCCCATGTGTCATCTCCCACACCCTTTGCTTTGTTTTTTTATTTTTGTTTTTTGTACCTTTGGCTTACAGAATACTGCATTGCTGGTTACAAGGAACAGTAGTGCCAAAAATCATCACTGTGTTGCTATTGAAAATGAGCAGATGAAAAAAATATGTATATATATCCTGGCCATATGTTATAAAATCTGGAAGATATTAAATCTCCAGCTCCAATTCAATTAGATTTATTCAAACACAACTGTAAGAATGTAGAAAATATTCAGTTTTAGAGTAGTTTTGAGCAAATTTCTTTAGTCCAACAAAAAGTGTTTCTCAGCGCTCACAAACATTCGCTGCTCAGTGAGTACCAGCTTTCAAATATTAAAGCAAGCTACAAAGTAAATATAACGTACTCAAACGCAATATAATATCGTAAATACAAAACAATATATGTATGTAATCCCCGTTAACCCAAAAATACGGATTACGTAAATGCATGAACATGAGTGAAAATATTCATTGGTAACTAAATCATACATACAAAATATCATGGGCTTGATGCAATCAATGTGAATGGTGTGTTCATTCACACACACACCAATGATTTTTTTGGCTGTAATACATGCACCTACTTTGATGTGCCTTCAATCTTCCATATTGAAAATGGTCTCATTCCCCCCCACTGATTTATATTTATGGCTCATGTCACAGTGACTTTACCACGCTAGTATTTTATTCTCTTTCTAGCATGCACCACAGTTGTCGTGATGTGAAAACTTTCCTTGGCAATAAACCTAACACTTTTGTATTAACATTCAAGTACTGCAGAGGGACCTTTATTTAAGCAATGCTAACATAGGAGCAGTGTGAAAATAGATTTGGACAACCAGCTCCTAGAAATAAAGAACAAAATACTTATCATTTGTGGATTTCAATTATTAGACAATAATGCTGAACACCTACATTTAGCTACAATAATGCCTTTAGGTAGAAATTATTTTTTCTGTGTTAATAACTCAAAAACCTCATTTAGAATCTCCTTTCCTCATTGAAATGAATGGAAATGATATTTAATATAAAAACACACGGATTTTGTGTGCATAACTTGGCCACTGATTGTATGACGGTATAATATAGTATGTAGTCATGACAACACAAATGAAAAAGGCGTTTGCAACTACGACTAAACTGCAATGGTATTGATTTTTTTTTTTTTTTTTTGCAGAGAATAAAGACTATGCGGATGGATGGACGGACAAGATGGATGGTGACTATATGCCCGTGAGTATTGTTATATTACCTGTCTGCATGGAAAATAGACGATGGGTTTTGAAAAAATTCTGCGACGATACAAATTTGTGAATGCTGTGAACACATGGGACTTCAGTGAACATAAGTCATAGTTAAAAGGCCACTCCATTATTTCTATACTTCTATGTATGTTGGTGAAAGCAAAGAGAATGTCCTAATAAAAGGAACACAAACTTCCTTCCTTCTGATTGTCATCATCTATCATGGTAAATGTGCTGAGTGGCCCATCGTTCTTCCTCAGGGAAATAAATGCCTGATTACAGAGTCAGCTTGACTTGGGAAAGCAGGCTCATTCAAACACTCATAAATTACATTTCTGAGTCAATAAACAAGACCCATTTTGGAGTAGTTCCTGCTCTTCATTTGGTAATGCGCATGCAATGGGGGTGCTCTTTTTTTTTTTTTTTTTTTTTTTTATATAACTTGGAAGCTTACCTTATCATAACAGACCAAATGCAAAACACGGGGGAACATTAACTTTTCAAACAAGAGTGATCAAACGACCATAATGAGAATGTGCAATCAGTCTGAAGGCTTGGAATAAACTTTGAGTTGTTTTTTTAACATGCCTGGAATGAATTAAAGAAAGGAAAAAAAAAATCACCAACTTACAACTTCTTTATTCACTGTTAGTATTAGCAAACTAATCCCACAATAAACACATTTTTATTTCCTTAAGATTACGATTATATTTACATGACGCTGCACCGGCTCTTTATCTTTTAAATTAAATCAACATGTTCCTGTTACTTTAGCTTTTCACTTATCTTTTACCAAGCTGTACTTAAAAGACATATTAGATTCCTGCCAAGTTATCCTGGTACCCCAAACTATAAAATTGCCCATATAAAATTGCTACACAATATGGTTTCAAATGATATGTCATGTTTGTGACATGACATGACAGCCGTATGGGAAATTTGCATCTACAGTCAACAGTCAAGCCCAAATGATTCATACTCCTGGCAATACCTGAAATATGATTGGACGCCTGGTGCCAGACCAGTGATTACAAAGCGACAATGTTATTACCTGCCAGAACATTACAAACAAAAACAAAAATGGCAATGATAAGTTGCTGCAACACAGTGCAAAATAAGCCATTTGATAGTGAATTTACAGTAACAGGACAAAGTAGAATACACCTGCATAGAAATGTACCTCCTGCAAATCGTAAATCATTTTACCAAACACGGATCGAGTCACTTTTGACATTCAACCAAAGACAATGAACACAGAACCAGCAGCGTGTGAATACAAAGGTAAATACTGTGGGTCTGAACCTTTCCATTTTTTCACAACTTGGTCTGTGTGATTTCTTCCTCCTCATCCGAGCTGGAATCTGAATACTTTTTTTCTTTACCACGCTCAACTGAGTCCTTTCCATCCATGTTCTTCCATTTATCCTCAGGGTCCATCCTTCTGAACTGAGCTTCGATCTTGCTTGGGTCAGTGTACGTGTAGAAGTAGGCCATGATTGCAAAAGTGAAGCACACCACCACCAGCAAGGATGCAAAGAGAATATACTCGGCCCACTGATGAATACAACGATTATTATTACATGTATAAATATCCTTCTAATGATTATTTACATTTCACCAAGCACTCACCTGATCCTCAAGTGTTGCTGCCTCAGCAACAATGAGCACAATGATATTACCAACAGCAACAGTTAACAGCCAACCGGCCTGCAGCACTGATTTCATGTTGCTGGGTGCCTGAAAAGAAGTTACAGTTTGGACATAACTTATTTGAACAGCAAGCCGTACCGCAAACTATTTGTGTGAAATAATACAGTAAGCAAATCGTTTAAAAAAAAAAAAATAATAATGAATTGTTTCAGCTTCAGAGCCAGTGAACAATATTCTGTATGTGAATGGTTCTGAAACTTATGGTAAGAACCACAAATAAATATTCTCTATGTATCAGTAAGTGTTCACATTAAACAAGGCTGAGATTTTATTTCTGCCAAGAATATTTCGAAATATTGTCAGCCACTGTAACAATGTGCAAAATGCAGAGAATGCAAAGAACACCTGTGAGTAGGAGAATTCCAGGCCTGTAACAGAAAACACCACTTCTCCTGCAGTGATTAGGAAGTACTGCGGAATCTGCCAGGCCATGTGGACCGAGTTTGGTCTGATGTCTATCACCTGACGGATCTCCTGTCCGCACTGGAGGACAAAAACAAATCACTCTGATGCATAGCCTTAGCGGAGTGCTGTAGCTCTCCCGAGAACACGTGTCAATAAATATATTGTTACATTTGGTCCAAATGTGAAAGTGGGCGGGATGATCAAGACGTAAGAGCTGCCGAAGCCAAGCTGCTGGTTGTAGACACACTCTTCTCCTGTATTGTTCTTGATCAGGAACCGCGCACTGATTGTGTGAAGAGAAAAAGTGAGAATTAGAGCATTATAGTATGTTGATGTTCACATATGAGCAGAAAATAAAATAAATAAAACTCCTCACGTACTTCCCGTGTGGTAGTGTCAAATATTTTGACATGTCTGAAGCATTAACCTCCTTGAAGTCCAGATTGCCAACTGTTATATTTAAAGTAGAGCCAAGGCCATTGAAAAATCTGTAGAAGGAGAACAAATTACATACATTGATACTCCCAAGTTGAAATCATTAACTTGCCTTATAGCATTAGCTCCCTGCTCCGGTTTGGACGTGATGTCATCAAACTGTAGATAAAAAAAATTGGACTTTACGTTCAAGTCATAGACATGCTTCCTTGACCTCACGTGCTAGCCTTCCTTACCACTACAGGTCTAGGCAGAGGCCCATCCTGAAGGATCACAACAGTACTCCGAGACCCGTCACTTGGGCTGATTGGATAAATAGCGCCCGGGCCCAGTTCCAGAGAAAATGAGTCTTCGAAGGTCAGGTAGTCATTGTTGGCCTGACAAAGAGAAATTAGTGAGTAGGTCAGGTAAGATGCAATACGCGGCTGTTGTCGTCTGTGCACTTAATTACCGTGAAAGCATCCAACTTAAAAGATTCTGGCCCAGCCATGATGTCTAATGGCTTGTCCAGCATGTTGAGAAACTTCACTTGGCTCTCAGTGCCGGATGGAAAGGTGGGCAGGGATTGCTAAAAGAAAAAAAGGTGAAAAAAGGTGTGAAAATTCTAATGGGTTTCCTTCCTGTGTGTGAGTGTTTTTGCAAGTGTCACGCTCACATCAATCTGGAGCTGAACCAGGCCTGCAGCAACAAATGCCAAAGCGGCAAGGAACATCCCCACGGTCATCCTTTTCAAAGGACTGCAATAATATTGTAAGCACAAATTAATTACACTGATAGTCATCAAGCCAATTTTCCTCTTCATGGCCACGAACCAGCTACATCGGTAATTCCCATGGTGAGATAAGCGTATCGCTCGTGGTACGCAGTCTGCCTCTAGCGGTACGTGAAAAAAAATCACTACGTACTAAAGCTCGGTTATATTTAACTTAGAGAAGCGTGTTGTGAATAAATATTGAATGATTAAAAAAAAATTCGCAGGTATATCAAATGAGGATTCGAAAAATGGCCATTCTTGCATCTCTTGCATTAGTGATCGACAAATTTGACCTACATCGTCACCATGGAAACGAAACTCTTTCATGGAATGACGACTCCCGGAATAATGTATTTCTCATCAAGGTGAAAGGAGACTAGCAGAAAGCAAAGAACGTGAATGCAACACTCACGTGAAGTTTAACTTGCACTTGGAGATGAGTGGGTAGACCACACTGTCCACGATTGGCACCAGAACCAGGATCAAGATGGGGTTGACCGTCTGGCGGGCCGCAATTTCATTTGCTTAATTTGTCTCAAATAGGTCCTGGCTATGATTATTCACAAAAGAGCTCACCTGCATCTGGTCAGGCTGGATGACAAGGACTCCCTGTTGAAAACAGAAATGATCTTAATCATTTTTGTGTGAACTAAAGCAAGTATTGCTATCACTGAAGACTTACAAAGTCACCGTTCATGGTCGTCGCCTGGAGGGTCCATCTTGATCCCTGTGAAGGAGACACAGAGCTGCCTTGATTATGTTTGCTCCCTTAATACATGAATAAGAGTGAGGCCGGTGGTAGGGGGTTAGTCACCTGCTGGTCAAAGAGAGCCCAGAACATTGGTAGAGGGATGTAGAGGAACAGCACCTTGACCACCATCTTTACTTGGGCAATCAGAAGTTTCTACAACAGCAAGCGGGAGAAGGAATGTTATTGTTGTATGATAAAGAAAAAAAAGAACGCAATAAACATTTTACACAGAGGGATATCATCGCCAGAGGAAAAAATTTAACGGCCTTTTTGGGTTAGGTGAGTTATTTTTCCATCCAGTCGGATAGTCAATGCTCATATTTTACCATAGAAATGAATATTCTTTGCCGTGGCTATGTTCCATCGAAAAAATGGCAACAAAAACTCTTGTAACGTGTTTTTTGACACGGTGAACTGGTCGTCAACCAAACACAGGGCGCATGAATATACATGATGACAGTCACAGTTCTTCGGTATGATGTAGTGATAGAACTTGTTCTTGGCAGAGGATAAAGAATATATACCTCTGAGTATCATTACATTATTTGTCTGCATATGTTGAACCGCTCCAAATATCAGTTGGTTAGGGTTTGCTAGTGTAGTGTTAATGTTTTGTAGTAGTGTTTTTCACTGTTTGATTATTGATCTGCCAAACTGTTGCTTGTCAAGCGTGTGAGCAAGTCATTCTTCACTGCTTACAGTCAGTAGGCGGCATATTTTCATAGTATAAGAGGCAACAACCAAATTCGTGTGTTTTAGCGCAATTAATTTTTTGGTTGTTATTTGGGCTTGGCTTTCACATCCATTTTCAGGAATATTTGTGATGTCAGGTGTTTTATGTGCGAATATTCTGATCTTACATCATATTTTTCTTCAGCCCAGTCCATCCAGTGTGCTCTTGTCGGGTATATCGAATGACGATGCCGGAAACGGTTAGCGATAGCAAACTGCAGCAGAAGAAAATGATTCCATGAAAACACATTGTGCATATTTGAAAAGAAGGAACCACATTTTCAAATTCTAGGGCTTTTGTCGGTGCACATACCCCGATGCAGTTGCAGACTTTAATCATGATGTTTCCTTGAGGAGCCGTCTTATTGTACATTCCACTTCCCACAATGAATACAACTGCATAGAGACACACAGACACACACAAAATAAACACAATCATTGCCACTGAGACACTACACAAAAAGTGTTCTACAATCTTTTCTCATATCATGCTAGAAATTGTTTTGTGGGATCAACAAAGTCAAATAAAATATTTACAGTTTGGAGGAGGAATTCAGTTGAAAATGCAGTACCTCAAAAAAAAAAAAAAAACATTCTTCTGAGTTTTGACCCCAGGTGCTCTAGGCATCCGATACTGAATTTCTAACTTTTGCGTACTCTCTCTGACATTAAAAAAAAAAGGCAACTTTTCTATTTGTTTTACGTATAATCAAGACCACTATTTTCTTGCTTTATTTATTTGTAAAACAGTCTCCGAAGCGATGAGCTTAAGAGTGTGACCAATTTTTGTGATGATGAATATTTAACATTTAACATAGTTAATATGTACTAATAACCTGACTCAAGCAAAACAAACTGATGTGTTCTTACTCAGAGCAACAACCATGAGGGCTGCGGGTACACCAAAAGCCAGCGGGTAACATTTCTGTTGGCTGTGTATTCCACACTCTTGAGCTAGAATACAACACAAACATTATTTCAGGTATCAATTCACCAACTTCATTGCTGTTTTGATACAGTATCTCCGAGCATACCTCTGAGGATAGGGGTAATGACAGTGGACAGCAGGCTGCCTGCATTGATGGACAGGTAGAAAATCGAAAAAAAAGTGCTTCTCTGCTTCTCCTGATGGAGACAAAATGTTGAAAAGGTCAACCTGTGTTCTTATGCAACATGCAATAATCTTTGTACTTGGCCTTGGACAATGTTCTCAAGCCAATGAGACAGAGGTTCCTATTGGTAATAAACACCTCAGCAGAAAAATGCTGAGAAGCATCAGATAAGTGAGCTGGCTATAGAGATAATAGTCATATGGTCAAAACACATAGCAGAAAATTGTCACTGAAGTTATGATAACATGTCATGTAGCCAATATTTCCACAAGTGCCTCTGATTAGCCCCAAACAAAGTTCAGATCTTCTAGTAGGCTTTTTCTGACTTGTTTTGTGCTCTAGTAAAAGCCTGAAGGTTTGAGCCATCACTGACTGCTAATTCAAAATGCTCTTAACTCCAGCTACCCTGTCCAAGGCCCAAGTTACGGGTAAAGAAAACTAGCCCCAAGCCCACTTTTGGAGATGAGCAGGGTTGTGTTTGGAAGAAAAACAATCTGATTCTCAAACTTCTGGTTCATATTCCACTTAAGATGACCCTACCTGGTGGTCTTCAAACTGGTCTCCCCCAAAAGCTGCAACACAAGGTTTGATGCCTCCTGTTCCCAGGGCTATGAGCAACAAACCCACCACAGACAGAGCTCTGCGGGAAGAATGCCACCGGTCAAGCTGATGTGTTTCACAACTTGTCCAACACGATGCCTGAGCGCTTACACGTGGAAGGTCATGTTGTCCGGGGTCCCGTCATGGTTGGTGTCAGTGATGTCATGGATGGCGCTGACTGCCAAGACCACCTGCCCCAATGCGTACACAATGGACAGGTATACAATAGTCCTGCATGGAGGAAAGAGTGATAAAGTTATGGACTCTTATGTTCTGATTGCTGTCAGACAAAATTCCGTGAGACCCACTTGAACTTGCCGAGCCAAGAGTCGGCCACAATGGCGCCCAGGATTGGGGTCAGGTAGCAGAGGGCAACAAAGGTATGGTAGATTGTTGTGGCCAAGTCATCATCCCACCTCAGAAAGTACTTAAAGTAAAGCACCAGCACAGCTGCACGCAGGGAAGGGTGAAAGAGTTCAGAATGATTTTATAACACAATCTAATTATATGTAGCTTTAACTACAATGCTTGCCTCAAATTGAGATTCATTGTCTGTCAACAAAAACACTCACCTCGCATGCCATAATACGAGAAGCGCTCACAGAACTCATTGACCACAATAAAAAAGATGCTAATTGGGTAGCCGCACACCAAAGCCTGTAGGACAAGACATTTCGATTGCAATTAGTCCTTTGTTGATGCCAGACAGATTAATTGTAGAGAAATCAAGTACTGTTGAGTACAACATATGAAGAATCTGGATTATGAATACTCTCACAATATACTACGTATGTTGAAAAAAAAATACTTTTAGTACTCACACTTTTTGACTTTGGCTTCCCCTTTTCATCTTTTCCTGTAAAAAAAAGGATTGAATAAATGAAATTTAAAATAAATATGATTAAAGATTCATTTTACTCTTTAAAAAGATACTGTACACACATACTACTTATGGGTATAAATTTAAATTGTTCATTGACGCAGTGACTAACCTGCCATGGCTGAACGTGTGCGATATCTTTTCCTCTCACAGCTCAAATCCCTTCATAAGTCAAGTCTCTTTAAACTTGAAGCGAACAAAGTGAGCCTTTATAACCTCCCATCTGTTGATAGCTGGAGTGCAAGTCACAAACTGAAAATGCACGTGGATGAGCCGCGTATGCTCGTTATCAAGGCTAAAGCTGCAGATAAGGTAGGTAATATCCTGGCCGATCATTCACAGTATAATTGTGCAAGCACGTAATGTCATGCATGTGTGTCATGTACACGTATGCTTGCACTTTATGCGTGTACTTTACCTCACACGGTCATTTCAATTGTAAGAAAAATGCATATACAATGATAATGCAACTTTCTTTGTGACTTTCAGATGAAGAGTTCAAGTTGTGTGGGAGACAACAGGATACCTGTGCCCCCACAAATCCAGAAAGAAATAATGGAGCTTTTCAATCCCTTCAGCAACTTCAGCCTCAGATTTAGGAGTGCCTAGAATTTGCTTCCTCAGAAAGGCATGTCGGTGGAATTGAAGAGGACTTCCAAATATTCTCCCCACATCACTAGTCAAGGTCAGCAGCATTCTGTTCCCACTATACACAACGGTGCACTGCTTCCCCCTCCTGATACACTGAAGGGTAGAGCAGATTTTCCTCAAAGCCAAATGATTCTGTAGTGTTGACACTTCCTTTGGTGCCATTGGGAAAAAACATCTGATTCCTTTATCTTGTCTGATCCCCACCAAAATTAAATTTCTCTGTTATTGAAATCTATTTAATGACCAAAGGTAAATGTTGGAAAGCCGTATTGGGATTTATACACTGATAAATAGCGTTGGCGGTTTGTCTAAAAAAAATCTTTATTTGTGTGGTAATTGGGGCTGCTGCAGAGGGAGGAAGACAAAAAAACATTTAAAAGTCACCCTCCAGATGTGTGTGCGTGTGTGTGTGTGTGTGTGTGTGTGTGCGTGTGAGTGTGTGTGTGTTTCATTCGAGGGGAATGATAGGAAGTGTACTTATATTGTAAACATTAAGAGGAAAAGGTCAAAAGCACAATTTGTGACTCAACCACAACAGGAGCACAGTCCTATCTGGACTTGTTTGCACTTTTCTGTCTGCTGGCTTTGTTTTGCATCTGTGCCCCTTTACGTGACCCCCCCCCCCCCCCCCATCTAATTATCAGTTTACACCCCTGTCCTGAAGACATCAAATAAACTGAATCACATTTATTTGAAAAACACTTTATTTGAGGTACTAAAATATTTTGGGGAATTAAAACGAAAGTTTGTCCATATGCCTCAAATGGGGAATTGTCATGATCTGAAAAGTATTTGAAGGCATCATCAACTAGACAGAAATCGATTTGACCACGACAAGCCATCACACACGTGTTGAGTAGCACAATTTTTTTGACAAGTGTGATTATTACAGCAGTTGAGTGCCGTGACGATATACAAAGTATTGCACGTGTCCGCTACACAAAAAAAGTTCAGTGGTGGCTTGAGACACAAGTAGAAGTTACGTGACCACGGTGTACGTCATAGCACAATTGGAATGTATTTTTAATAAGTAACACATAGCACGCTGTAAAATTGTACTTTCAATTCATAGGACATTGTGCTGCTCCTTCTAATGTGAAGACCTAAAATACAGACATATGAATATACATGGAGATGGTCAATAAGTAAATTGCAGTAAAATTAGTCACAGAGGGTGAAGAGTTATATAACTGTGAGTATTGTTTTGATCACAAGTCAAAGCAAAAATTGCCCCCAATAAAATAATAATTCTATGAGGATCTAAAATGGTTGCACACATTACATGCTCCATAGAAATGACACAAGATGGAAGTATGGCTGTAGGCAGGAAACCTCTCCAATCTGTACTGTAGCTACGTGATCAATAGTCATAGGAGGCTCAACACAACTGTTGGCCAATGAAAATTTCAAAATGTCAGTAACTATTCACTGTTGTCTCCATGGGAAACAAGAAGACCTATAGATCACAGCAGGGGAGTGCATCAGAAAGAAATAACAACAAATGACAGTTATTAGCACTGTCAATTTATTTACGGACTTGAGTGGAGAGGCGACTGCATCTAGCATGCAAAGATGAGAAAGCCTGGAGTTTAATGTAAATGTCAGAACATGGTAGAGCTGTTGGGTGTGCCACTAATGGCACTGAAGATACCCATTGAGTCTGACAAAGAGCTCCTCATGCCATCATTCACTGGGTTGATCTGGAAGAAATAGTTGACTATTAAAGACTAGGAAATGCGTTTGCACTTCCATGACGACACTTTTTATTTTGGATCATCTCTCGCTTTTGAAATAGATAGAAATGGCAAAATAGCAACGAGTTGCTTAAAGGGACACACCACTGATTAATTTGGAAATTCTCTTTCCAAAATTTGATTAAAAACTAAAACATTAACCCTACAAGTACAACATGTATTTTATTTGCCAAACTGTCACTTGTTGTAAATTGAGTTGAGGTGAGTTTTCAAGTTTTCAATCAACTCAAGCAATCGTCATATCAAGGGTCTCTTGAATCAGGTCACTTGTATTTCAAGGCATCACTGTGAAGCATTTTTAAAAGTGTAAGAGCATATTGATGTTCGAGTAATATTTTTCAAGCAGTCGCTATTCTGTTGTAAACAAAAATAAATATGCCTCATCTAAAACGACTCTCCACCATTAGCGTCCCGATTACCTGCTCATGCATAATGTTTGACAGCTCCCGGGTCAGATCCCTGTAGTTGGCCTTCATTTCATCATGATACTCCTGCTGATCCTCTTTAATCAACCGCTCATTTATATCCAGCGCCTGGCCGCAGGCCTCTGCAAAATGCCTGCCAAAGCACGGCCTAAACTTTTAGTGCCACTTGAAAGCGACAATAAATCTATTCACAATGAAAGATATAAAAAAAGGTAATGGCCTACGGGAAGATGTCCCTCTAAACTTACCTGAAGACCTCTTTGAGCTGTTTGACCTTATTGTCTGGATATTTCTTGGCACTCGTGTCATCTAAGAAGGCTCTGGCATAAGCAAGAGGACCAGCGTTGACCTGGCGATGATTTGTTCATCATTACAGTACATATCATTATTAGCAAATGTGTTATTTCTAAATCACATCCAAATTTTGGAATTAAATAACGTGAAAAAATTAAGTTGGACAGATCAGCCTAAAATGTTGACCAGTTGTCTACAAATATATATACGCACCTGAACACAAACGCTGCCTTGCAGTTTGAGCTGTAGCCGGATCATGTCCACCTCGGAGGCCGAGCACACCAAGCCCAGTTCAGCCACTTTTGCGCTCATCTCATCTATGGCAACCTCGATGGGGCTGAGGTCGCTCTGATGTTGGTACATGACAGCGATTCGCTTCTTCACATATGGGAAACAGTGGGTGGCTAAAGGGGAAAATAAATGATATCGTATAGAACTTCCACTTGTTTTGTTTGGCTTTTCTATCTATGGTGCTACACTGAGCATGAGAAACCATATTAAGGCCAACAGGACAATCATCGATCTTTCACTCTGGGAAGAAGTAAACAGGAAGACATTTCTGATTTACTTCCATGCAGTGACCTAGGGTGAATAGCTGGGGGTCATTTTGGTACACAAACACACAAGAACAATGTTTTTTGTCAGTCAACACGTCGATAGAAATACTGTTCAACCTACTGGTGAGAATGGTCCGTCGTTTACACTGCTCCTCCACGCCACCCTGCTTCTTGCCTGACACCGTAAAGGGCGTCTCAAACACAAAGCGTCGGATGTTGTGGCTTTTTTCAAAGTCGGTCTTCCTCTCCTCCAACTCCTTATCATCGAGGTATGGCACGACATGTGTCACCTGGATGTAGGCGTACTTGGAATCCAGGTCTTTTGGGTTTACCTGTGGGTTTACATTAGTCATCAATGCTGACAAAAAGATTGGGATACCTGGCAGTGCACTGACAGGGACTAAGTCAACCCAGTTTTTTTTCTTTCGAATATTTTATTCTGTGCAGCCCAACTCGTCAAAACACAGAGTTCGTGGGATATGTATTAAACAGGCAAAATCCATTTGTTTTGATCATTCTCTGAGGGCAGACATCGTTCCATTTGCTGTCGACTGAAATTGGCATCGCAGTCGCCAGGTCTCAGGTCACAACCAATCACTGCTCACCAGTTTTCTGAAACTGAGCCATGATTGGTTGTGGCCTGAGCCCATGCTACTATAATGTCATTTTCAGTCGACAGCAAGTGGCAAAATGGCCGTCCCAGAGATGGATAAAAATGGGTGTCCACAAACACAATATTAATCAGAGTGCTGTGTTTGGACTAGTGGGGGCACATCCATTTTATTGAAAATAATATTTTGGGATTGATCTACCCTTTAAAATAGACTCTGCACTGCAATGTGCTAAACTCAACTCAATGTAAACTAAAGTCACAGATTACTACAAACTAAATCCTACCAAATGTTCCCCTGGGACTATCACCCAACAGTAAGTAAGGCCCCAACTGTTCATTTGTAGAGCTCTTTAAACGTGTTCCCACCTTTCCTGAGTCCTGGATAATCTTGACATTCTCTTGACCAAACTTGTACGAGTAGAGCTTCACCAGCCTCTGTGAAATCTCTGACAGAGGTGTGAACTTTGGCTCCTTGTAGATGTATTCTTTGCCATCTTCATCCTCAAAGAAGCCCTACATGCAAGTGAGAGGCTGTTAGAGAACGCCGTTATCACAATTCCCTTTTGTGCCGTGCAGTTCTAAGCATGCTCATTCAAAGACATAACATAACTAATGCACATGTCTAGAACTTTTGTGCACACTTACAGCAGAGCTGGAATGGGATGTGAAAGAAATCAATAAAAACACTGTTTGGCACCACAAAACCATGAGTCACTCTTAAGTGTAGCGCATTACCTGTCCAAAAAAGGCCACTCTGAAGTATGTGCCCAGGAGACGTTTGCCGGTATGCATCACCTCCAAAACTTTAGTGTAGGCACGATGGAGAGTATCGTACACGTGTGTCAGTTTCTGCGGCACCAAAACACAAACACTGGATTGTTTTAGTGTTATTATACGCAGTAAAAGTTTTGGTCCTTTCCTGGTTGAAGAGGCTGCTGACCGGCAGTGATAAGTTAGCTGACCTGTCAAGAACAACATTTTTTTTAAGATTGGCAAATCAGTCTTTGTCTACCTCAGATATTTTAGCAATGGAGATATCAATCAATTTTCTATTCGACATGATCTGCTCTGGTTCACAATTAAGGAAGCTGGAGTAATCCCGTCTGATTTAGACAGATACCAGAAAGCAAGTACTGTACTGTCCAGGGGATAAAAATGTATTCGTCAAAAATAATACATAATATGCAACCTGCTCAAATCCCTGCTGATAATGGCAACGTTCCCGTGAATCACGCTGTGTGGTTTGTTTCATGTAGCTCAGGGAAAAGCATTTTGGAAGTAATTGGCACTCGAGTCAAGTCTCAAGAAGGAAACCACTCAGCGCAAAAAGCCTTCACACCAAAAACTAACAACATACTCCAAGAGTCATGCCGCATCTACTGTATAAACATTATTGGGTGTTACTGACAATATTTTCTCAGCTAAAATATCCAATATAGGCAGAATTAGGACTGGCCTAGGGCGTCTCCTTGTTGTGTCTTCTTTAGAACTAGGATTTTCAGGTAAATCTGTTTTCACTGTCCAAAATAGGGGTACAGTAAGAGTCTATTTGTGTCCCATGTAAAAACGGTATAAATGTGTGTACCTCAAAATCTCTGCGTTTTTCGTGTATGGGAATGATGAGCCTGTAGACATCAGCAATGAGCTCATAGCGCTCTGCATTCCAAAGACCATCAGCACACTCCTCCAAAAGCTCCATCAGAACCTCCTGTGCAAATGTAATCATTGCAGACTCATTTTATTGTCCTCTTAAAATTGCCCATTGAAGTGTGGTTCCCTGACACAACGCCAGAAGTGTGTGCAACCACACATGGACCACACCCTGTGTCAAAGTGTGTTTTGAGTTTCCCATCATAATTTCACAGCACAATTCACACTCGCCAGAGATAACGGCGATAGTACATTACATACAGGCATTAGGTGACACGTGAGATAATGAAGAAAGAAAATGCTGCATCAGTGCTTTGGAATGACACGTAGAACGCAGACCTCGTTAAAATGTACGTCCTGCATGCCTACGTCTTCCATCATGGCAGCTTCTTCGTCAATATTTGGAGTGATGACGCGAAAGGCTGAGCATCCGTGCTTCAACATTCCTTCCAAATGAAGAGAGCGAAGCAAAGGTGTACTTGGGCAAAGTGTTGCGGAAGGGGTCATAAAAATATCGTAGCAAAGGGGCCACAGTAAGCTCACCTTTCCTCCACAAGTACTCGGCAACCAGAGCTGCAACGTGCACGTAGCAAATGGCTGCCTGAAAGTAAAGCAGACAAAACAGATTAGCTCCAAAGTGCAAGTCACTATCTGTTCTTTTTGTGGTCACCTCTGAAAGGTCGCCATTCTTGTTGTGGATCCGCGCCATGCTATCCAACCAGGTCTTGCGGAGCTCTGGTGTGCTTGTGTACGACTTGGCCAAACTATATTGGAGGTCCACCAACATCTCCGGGTCGTTCTCGTGCTCCTTCATTTGCTCGGTGGCCATTAGCACCGTTCTGATTCGTTTGGTCAGGTCCTTCACATCTAATGGAAACGCAGTGTGCTGGAAAACACAGCAGTGTACACTCAACCACATACATTAGTCCACTTAAGCATAGAAAATGTTGCTTTGAATTGATTCAGAATCTGGACTGCTAAGTGAAGTAGAAGTAAACAAAACAATCAGAAATAAATGAACTAACTGAGCTAGCATTTGGTAAACTGAAGTCACCCGCAGAAAGTGACATAAGACTTTAAGTTGACGACCGTCCCTTTTATACACTACTGTTCTCATTCGGGTCAAGGGTAAGTTGGAGCCTAGCCCAGCTAACTTTATGGGCCAAAGGTGAACTACACCTTGCAATGGTCACCAGCCTATTGCAGGGTTAATGGAAATTCAAAAAGCTGCTGCATTTGTGCTCCTGGAGGCTGGCCAGCGTGTACCTATTAGGACTGTGTACTTTATTATCCATCCAATCATTATCCGAAGCGCTTATCCTCACGGCCATTTTTTAATCTGCTGTTTGTATTGGTTGTGTACAAAGCCATAAAAACAAAGCTGATTTCATTGTATCATATATCACCAACCCACAACTGACCTTGATGCTTTGATCACCGTTTGCACAGTTGTTAATAATAGACAAAGACTGCTGGAAGCGCGTGCTACCGATGCCGATGACATCGGCGATCAGTTGGCTGACAGCAATTACCACCTGAGCAGAATGCAGAGTAAACAAAGCTGAGATACAAACAATGTGTGGACAGACCAAGGATGCTTTTCATCAGAAACAGGTACCTGCAGGTGGGTTCTGACAAACGATTTACGTCCGGTGTAGTCAAAGTTGCTTTTCATGAGGATGTAAAGGAGATTAGCGGCGGCATTGCGGAGGGAGCTCAGCTTGGAGTTGCAACACTTCAATATCTCATAGCATAGGGAGGCGCACATGTCAGCCCGGCCATCGAAAAACGCGCAGGGGAACTGGAGTTTACAAGGGAGACCAAAAAAAAATCTAATTAGAAACAAAAATCTGATTTTGCAGATTTCGCCACGCAACGCCCTGAGCATCTGTCGGAGTGGAAGATTGCCATGTCAGAACAAACTTCCCACTCCCCCAACCTCCCTTCATATGAGTTTTTCTCCTCTTTGCTAAGCTCAAGTGGGCCCATTTTAAAAACATCAAGACGGTTGTGATGTCGGAGCTGCAGAGAATCTCGGAAGAATCCATCTAGCAGTACTTCCATGTGGAAAACTCTTACAAAGATCTTTTGCTATCCCAGAACTTTTCTGACACATCGTAAAAGCCTTAGTGACACAGGATACAAAAAAAATGGGCATACGAATTCAGACACCGGGTCATTGCACATACAGTAAGGGTATAAAATGTGGATCTGTGATCCGAGTAAGCAGCCCACTATTCTCCATTCTCCACTTGTTCATCATCTTTCACAGCAAATTCATTCAAATTGCTTGCTTTGTGCCCTCGTTAACAGTCATGCTGCAGTGAGAGGGAACTTAGAAGCCTGGCCTAATCATGAATTGATTCATGAATTAAAGAGTCCATGGTGTATTTGAAATGTCAAGATGGTTCACCTTGTAGATAAAAGTCCTCAGTGAGATGAAGACCTGCCTGAGAGCAGCCTCAGATTGAGCAATCTGCAGAAAGCACAGATGCACCTCAAATACTTTCTTCATCAGTGGGTTGTGGCCAAGATCTGAGTTCAGCTGGCTCTGAGGAAGGAAACGTGTGTGTGAACATATTGCATGCGGAAAATAATACAGTATAATTGGTTAAATCTCATCACAGCCACAGAATCCACTAACAATCTGTAGAAGGGGTATTTTTTATTCAGTTTGTTTCCGAACTGATTTGAAATGTTTTAAAAGTCCCATTCTTAGTTTTCACGTTCAAGGTATTTCCAAATAGTGTACCTTGAATCCCATGATGAAAATGCTCAGCGTGTCGAGCACAGTCAGACACACCTCTGTGGACACGTTGGCCTCCAGTAAACATTGGGTGGCTACATCGGCTTCTGTATGGGAGTACACTGATGGCAACAACACAAGGTCTTTGTAGATTTTTTCTAATTTTTATTGCTGTTTATGTGATACGTCCTGATTTATTGCTTGATTACTCAATGTTGCTTGGAAGAAGATAAGTGTTATTGTAATTTGTGCAAGCTATCGTTTATATTTGATCACGTTTCTCGTTACAGATATGACACAACTCTTATTTTCTTCTTGTTCTGACATGGATATCAAACCTTAGACTCCAGTAGTTTACAAGAGCTTCGTTAAAAGACAGTCTTACTGTTGTTGAGCGTGAACAAATTCTCCACTGCCCCAAGCTGTTGTAAGCGGGCATGCAGAATCCCTGCCCTGTTTCGAGACACGGGCAAAGTCAACGACTTCCTGTCTGGACTCAGACACATTGCCGTTTCGTGACTCCTGTTGGCAGGAAAACAAATGTGCGTCAGAATTGCTTTTACAGAAAACGGATGCGTAGTAGAAGAAAGCTATTACGTAATAAAAAGAAGCCTCAAGCCATGTTAGTGGACTCTTACCCATGCAGGAGTGGTTAAGGGACATAGTACAGCATTCATTGTTTTTGATAGTTTGCCAGCAGCAGTAATGACAGCAAAAGTATTCAAGAACTCAAAAAAAAAAAAGGTTTTATTTTTTTCTATTTGATTAAAAATAACATTTACTCTACCTGACAATGACTCGCTTCCCCATGTATCTAAACTGATGAAGGCAGACTCTGTGAATTGAACCACATGAAATAAAGCATAAGGACCATTTGCACACAGTGTTGTACGCTTTAGAGCCGTACTTACTCTAGTAGTGTCAAAAAGTCCATTAGCTCGGATGATGATGCTTTGTTCCAGTATGCATAAAGGGCATCTGAGGGGAATAAACGTGAGCTGTTATGTTCTTGGCGTTCTTAATGGACGAATGCTTAGGCATCCATCCATTTCTGAACCTGCTGCTCAGTCACAGTAATGGGTGAAGCCTAAAACTGGTTTATGCAAGTTTTCGTCTACGCATATCTGGCAAATCTAAAGTGAGTCTGAATTGATTTTTTTTTTCTAAATAGTGATATATTGATAGTACAAAGAAATGTATTCTACGTACCATCTGACATGCTTTTGAGGACATGCAGAAAACACATGAGCAGGTTTTTGCTCTCATCTCGGTCCATTTTGTCAAAACGCAGCACGGCACTGCCCAGAGCATAATGGTTCTGATACAAAAGAGTGGGAGGAAGTTCAATTGAAACTGAGAGAAAATGCGAAAAACATATTCTTAGAAAATCAATTCAAAACCCATGAGCAGGAGGTAAAACAAAAGATGCATGCTTGCTGCCAAGGGGAAACAAAAGACAAAACAAAAAAAAATACAGGAAGCTGAAGCTATTTGGCTAATATAAAGCATACATGGCAAGTATATTGAATATAACTAAACTTTAAACCTCTATAACCTAATACACGCTTTAAACACCGGGCTCAACTATAACAAAATAAAAAACTGTACATAAGTATAGATTCCGTCACCGACACTTGAATGTTAATTAAAATATTGCACCCAGATACAAGTTTAAAAACAAACAATTCATAAAGATGAGATGACAAGAATTGAACTTAAAAGTTAAATACAACAGAAGGCAGTAATTTCTTCCCACACCACTAGAGGGAGCTCGCATACCACTAGTATGAAGCAGAACTTGGCTTTATAAGGTCCAGGGGGAGAGAAGCCCCATTGACTGTGCAATCCATTTTCTCCACGGTTTATCCTCATTAGTGTCGGGGTTGTGCTTATCCCAACTCTGAAGTGGTTACCAGCTCGCAGAGCACATTGATACAGTGACTCCTACTAAATTTATCCAAGATGTTAGAGAGGTGGGGCTATGGGGCATTTTTAGCTGAAGGCTAATCACACAGCAAAAAAAATCTAATAGAACTGTTCTGTGTTTTGAAGAGCAAGTAAAAATGCAGCGTGCTATTGGTGTAGTTGTCTACCTTCTCGCAACTCTTTTCCAGCAGGCTGCTGTCAGAGTCGGTGGAGACCAGGGAACCTCTGGAGTCTGCAAGGTGAATGGCATTGGGAGTGCAGCTGTGAGGAGAAGCTACAGTGACAAATCAAGGTTAGTGCACAGCTACATTAAAGGCTCAAGCTAGAATTATCAGCACTCCACACGAACAAATAATTCTATATTGTTCCAAGCTAAAAAAAAAAGGGGAACTTCAGACAGGACTCTCAAATGAAACATTGTGGTCTAAAATACGTAGAGTAAGATTGGAGATGAACTCTTACCTGTGAGCGTATCAAAAATAAAGCAGGAGTTGTTTGGTCTGAGAAAATTATCCTTAAAGAACTTAAGTATTGTGGAGCAATGGTTTTCATCATTTCAGTTATTCTGTGCTATGAATTTAACATCCTAGCGTGCAGCCATACCCAGAAGATGGTCTTGAAGGAACTCACTTGCTCCAAAAACATCTTTGTGAAGAGAACCATCGATGCTATGCTTTTGGGGGGTCACCAAAGAGTTTGGCACAAGTAAGTCCTCTCGTGGTTTCTGGCAATAAGACACAGCAAAAAAGAGAAGGGTGCGGACACATTTTAAAATGACAAATTTGGCTGTATAGCTCCCTGTCAATAAGATGGATCATAATAATCACAATTGGAGCAGCACATTCTGATTATAATGAACTCGTGCGTCTGTCTCAGGGTGGAGATTCTGGGTTCGAATCTTTGGCCTGCGTGAAGTTTGCATCTGTTTTCGACAGCTTCCTCGCACACTATAAAAACGTGCATCTTCGTTTAGATGAAAACAAAATCTGCTAAGGTGCCCTGAATGATACGTTTAAACTCACTCACGACCCAAGTCAAGACAAACACAGTGGAAAATGGCTTGAAAAATAAAACACTGATTTTCAAAATGAGCTTTTCTACTCTCTAGCGTCGTTGCACTTCTCGCTGCAGTTCCTTGTGATACCATCAGATGTCTCACTTACATTGTGGTGGCTTGGAAGGATGGACTCCTTGCTTTCCAGCCTGTGTGCGTTCTCCTGTAGTAGGCCAAACAAGGGAAGGTAGAGGGTAGCAAGTCTGGCCTGATGGCTCTGGAATGGAAGTTATTAGATGAATCATTCCAGACTTGAAGGACCAGTGAGACTTTTCAAATAACCCATGCGCAAAATAAAGGGATTTACTTGTGGAGCTGGGGTTATCAAATAATGATTTACCTGTTTTTCTGACTACTAAATTTGACTAAAGTACGAGCTTGACACTCACTTTGGCAGCGTAGCGGTCATCAAATGCGTGTTTAACCATCAGTCTCTTCAGAACCTGGATGGCGATCTGCTGGACTTCTCGGCTCTCCTGTAAAGCGCTGCCCACCTCCCTCAGCAGCAGACCCACCAAGAAGTGATTTCGACAGAAGTCATCAGTCAGTGAGTAGTCCAGTTGGAAATCTATGAAACAAAATGAAAGCAAATGAAATAATCATACTAAAATTGAAAAAAACAAAATTATGAATTAAAATAAAAAAAGATAATTCACTGAAACTGCATTTCATACTTGTTAATTTGATGCATACAATTTTGGGGAATATTTTAAACTACTGGAACTTCATCTTGAAGATATCCATGGCAGTCATAAATACTGCAGTCAAATTTACCTTGGAACCTGTGTATGCGTCCTTTTCCAAGTGGCATGGGAAGATTGAGTGGGATGTAATGCTCATGGTTGCACACAATTCTCAGAAACTCAAACTTAAACTCATACAAAGTCTGGAAGAAAAATATGTGAAATTTTACACTCGGTGGCTTTAAGGCCATTCATAACAAAGTCTGAAAGTGCTGCATTTCCAAACCTTGGTGTCACCAGGTATGAAGCAGTTTGTGTAATTATTGATCTGTTTGAACACAAAACCACGGTCCATAAAGGTGAAGCAGCGCTGGTGAGGGAATAGAAATAACAAAGTCAATGTTTTCACACACCTTCAACAAAGGAGAAAGATAGTTTCTTCTAAATTCCGGGTTTGAAACCAACCTTAATGAAAACTGCCAGGCTGTGATTGGCATTGCGTGCCGCATCCAGGTTGTCTTTGTATTTCTGTGTGATGTGAGGCATCAGCATGTTGACCAAGATCTCAACAGCATGGTAGAAGGAGGCAGAAAAATGTTGGTTTCTTGACGCCTGCACCAAGATAAGAAATTAAACAAATAGAATTTCAATTTGGGACATGGAGGCCAGGGCTCTTATAATAAAAGACTTACTTTGACTCGACCACTCTCGGCGAGATAATGAGCCATTGATTTGACCAACGCTTCAAAGAAGTACCAAGAATGCTTCAATACAAAGTACACATTTGTTAAAAAAGAAGCAGGAAAAACAACAAAACAAAAAGAGGCTTACTTAATTTCCTGGTATTGCACTGTCTATTCATGTTTAAAGGTTAATACAGTCCAAACCAGTGGAAAAAGTCTGGTAGCAAAAACAACATTGTGGAACATTCTCAAAATAATCCATTTATTTTGAGGTAATTTACTTATTTATTTTAAAGTTGTACAAATACCATTATGTCTTTATCATTGTATGTATTTTTGTTTTAAAAATGTCAGAAACTCTACTTAACCTTTCTAAAGAAACACATTGATGATAGCTTCTTCACTTCCACATGTTTCAAGGATTTTTTTCAATAGTTAGTTGTGAGTATAGTTTACCTTTAGCAGCTTGTTTCTTGTTAGGAAATCTGTGGATGGCTTCAGGATTGCTGTCATGGCTTTTGTCAGCTCCTCATGAACATTCTTTTCATTATCGGAGGAATACGGCTCTGGTTTGAAGACAAACTGTTCAAAGGAAAAAAATATGTTATGTTTTTTTAATGGAGAAAGCATTTTGTTTACGTTGTATCCACAATACACATTGCAACCTTGACATAAGACCTCAGGTAATGCTCAAGCCCCTCTTCGTGGCATTGCGCTACAATGTGCACCATTACCCTAATGGGAAAGAGATATTGTTAAATGGGAAATAAAAGTGCAGTGTAGCCCACGGTGCAGAGGGTTGTGGCCTCGCCTCGTCACATTGACAGCCACATCTTCATGCGTGGCGCTGGTGAGGACACAGAACAGCTGGTTGAGGATGGTGGGAAGAAAGTTCACCATGATATGCCCTTCAACAGCGTGGAGACTCTGGCAAAGAAGGGAGTAGTTGGCATTTATTAGGACATGAATACATGGCGAGTCTCATTGTCCCTGAAGAAATTAAATGTGTAACCTTTAGGAATTTCACCAGCCCGCCCTCTGATGCTTGTTCTGACACCTTGAAGCTTTCACAGTGGTTGAAGAAGTTGTGCAAGTGTTGATCCTAATTCAATTCGGAATTGTTGTGCAATTTTAGAAGAAATAGTGAATGCTGAAGAGTTTCCAAACAGCAAGCAATGAGAGGTCTTCATGTGACATGATACCTGAGTGTAAATTGTGGAAACAAGATGTGTTGAGACTTTGAACAGCGGCTTTCCTCCATCAACCCACTTAATGTCCAAGGTAGAATGCTGCAATGACAAAAGGTGAATTGAGATACATGACTAGAATAGTAAGTGGTTCGTAAAAGCTCGCAATCAAATCCCACTGGGACCTTTCAAACCGGAATAATTGGAATTGTGTAGCCAATGTACTTTACAAATGGACTATTGTTCATTTATTATTTTTACCTTTGTGATAGCATCCTGGCAACTGAGGTAGCCCGCAGGCAAATGAGCAGCCACAGGTAGCTGCTGTTCACTCATGTTGACCCGACCATCTCTTAGCAGAGGCCACCATGCTGAGCCCACTGTAGGAACAAAGCGGATATTTTTACCAGTCCTCTCTGGATATCAATAAGCATGAAAATAAAAGGGTGAAGAAATACCTTATGGATTTTTCATCTTTGTGCTCTTCAATATAGTATAGTATAGTATAGTATAGTATAGTATAGTATAGTATAGTATAGTATAGTATAGTATAGTATAGTATTTATTTATTTATTTATTTATTTACTTATTTACTTACTTACTTACTTATTTGTTCTTCATTATTTAGAATTTATTATTTATTATTCATTATGTATTATTTATGCATCTTATGTGCCCCATGAAGGCAATTCATGTGCGTCAACTTTGTATTGCAAGCATTTTTGTTAACAGTACCTTTCTAAAGTCAAATGAAAAATAGTTGAACAATTATTTACTGGCTTTTGAATTTGTACAGTTTAAATTTTATAATATAGGTTCACAGTCATAATCAAATCACAGTACAAAAAAAAGCATAAATAACTACAATGGGGCCCGCAATAAGGATAAGTTCAAATACTTCTATATAATAAGTTATCACACATTTTTTTCTTGGTAATTTACTGCTAACGCGTGTATCCTTGAATTCGGACCAAAAGTTGCCCAGCACAAAGCCAAATAAAGTCACAAAATGAATGTTGCCTTACGGTAGATAGTATCATACTCTGCAAATTCCCAATTTCCCCACCCTCCCCCTTTGACCGACTTCCACAGCAATGGTACGAATTCATTGTCTTTGGCAATACTTTCACCAATTTAGTATGTGGTGCTCGAGGAACAGCCTACCTGGAGTCTCCACCACATCTTTCTTCTTCTTGTTGCTGTCACAGCTAACGTGATAGAAGGTGAAAAGAAGGTGGTGCTTTTGGTGCAGCTGAGTCGGCAATTCTATCTTTATCTGGGTTGCGAGAGAGTTAGCGATTCCTAAATGATGTTTTTTCATTATACTGCAGAATAGACAAATGGCACTGGAAAACAGTCTCATCTTGTCACGTGAGCACAAAGATTACTCGAGTGATCCATTGTGCTCAGACAGAAACGTCACCTCGTCATAGAATTCGGGGTTCTGGTGGTGGTGCAAAACAGTTGCGTAGGCTTGCTTGGTGAATAGAGAAGTTCCAGGACGACCATAGATGCGCTGAGGTTAATTGAAGAAAGCAGATATGGTTCATTAGGCTAAAACAAAAAGACTAAACTCATCTGAAAACTGAAAATACACCAGACAAGGTGTATGGCAAGTATGACTCAACTACAGTAATTTCATCCTTTTTAATATTCAATTTTTCCACTAGCCACAGTAACTTGGGTTAAGACTTGAAAATAACTCATGATTTGGATCCCTCCCTCATCTTAAAGCAATTTTCCATTAAGTGTCCATTCAATCAATGCCCAGTGAATCTGATTGTGTCAAATTACTTGTATGCAAATTTCTGAACTCCTGGCAAATATATTATCTCTGCAAAAAAAATCATCATGCAAACATACCCTTAGCGGCTGGGCTTCCTCTTTGTCAGAATCCTTGAATTCAATGCAAACTGCAATATTCCTGGCCTGAAGAGAGAGGGCATACATTAAGGAAGGATGACTAGAAAAAGTAAAAAATAAATAAATAAATAAATCCTCAGCCTGTGACTTTCAGAGATGGGGAATGCAGTAAAAACCCTCTCATAGTTTCACAGATGCTTCGACTCAACCTTCTATGGTGAGTAGAAGCACCAGTGGAGCACCTGTGACTGAAGCCAAACTGTGGCAGGGTTTTTACTGGACCTGGATTTTTAATTTCTTCTGAAATGGCAAAATCCCGCTGACAGCTAAAGTAAATGGAAACGGAAACGTCCCAGACCAGTGAAGGAAAAATATTGCGGAAAATGAAAGCTGCATATTTCAATAACAATGGGGCAAATAAGAAGAGGAAAAAAACTCTTTAAAATTGGTTTAACTGCACATACCTTAGCAAAAGATTTCTGACCATCGTATTTCAGGTGCTTTGGGTGTACATAAAGATGGTTTTTATAAATAGTAAAGGGTTGGGAGCACTTGGCTATGGTGGGTACAAATTCCTCCACCTCCAGAGCGGCGCTGCTTGACCCATTTACGTCAAAGTTCCTCAAAGGGATGTAGGAGGAAGTGAGGCAATCTGCAGTAAGGGGACAAGAAGGTGCTTTGATATAAAGTTGCTTTTGGTAGAGGATTATTTTTGTATCATTTTGTAGATTTACTGGTCACATCCGGGGCCACACAATCAATGGTTATATCCAGGTTCCCCAACAGCACTGGGAGTTTAGCCATTTTCTCTGGTCTGTTGAGAGAGTCGAATAATGAAGGAAAACAGATGTAAGAATATCTTGGAGGGATATTAGCATACAGAAAGTAAAGGAGAAATTTACTTTCTAAAGTCAGCGAGAAGTTTGAACATGTCGTCATCTGACAACTTGCTGCTGTCTTGACGGTAAAGAGCTGAGAAGCGAGCATTTTTGTCCAACGTTCCCGATGCATCTTTGAATACGGGCCTGTGAGAATAAATAATGCCGCAGTGAAAATGACATTTCAGTTTAATATCTCGGGTTTCAGTGTAAATCACGTAGATCCTCTTCTATGCAACATTAAGTCAAACAGAAATTGCGGCGAGCAATGGAGCTTGGGAGCCTCACTCTGACCTAATCTAGCTGACTTGTGGCCCACACAAATGTCATAATAATGGTATGGGATGCTTGCAAGATATCTTATGGCATGATATCTTAAAGTGGACTAACGTTACTAAATTAAAATTTTCAAGATTCAAGGAGAACCAAAAATGCACTTGGACCTTGCAGACCAGGCGAACGGCATTCGGTACCGGCCCAATCTGCTGCAGGCCGTCTTTGCATTCTTCAGCACCCTTTGAGCCACCTAATCAGGACAGGAGATTATTTTTGGGGTAAACAAACAAATATATCACGGAGGTACATGGTAACATGCTGTCATTGTCATGCGGGCACCTTTGTGGAGTCTGAGCTCTTCATGTAGGGTTCAGTACAATGGGTGATACCCCCTTGGAGGACCTTCTCAATCCTCGCCACGAGGAAGATCTCAGGATGGGGGCACGTGACTGAAAAGACCCCCTGCTTGGGGTATTGGAGAGCTGTCTCTGGAAACCCGCTGGCCAGCCTTTGGCGGCCAAAGGGGTCCTCACCCTGACAACCGTTCATGTGCAAGTCGTGGCCACAAGCTGATCCTGGTGTCATTTGTCGGACCGAAGGGTGGTTGAGATCCACGTGGAAATCAGCTGAAATTTTTCTGCTGTTCTGAACGTCAAAGAGGGACAGAACCACATAGAAAGGTTCCACCTTTCATGAAAGAAAGAAAACAAGTAAATGAAAATTTGAAATCGAAATAGGCATATCAACAAAACTACTTTTATACGAGAACGTACATTGGTTATTGGTCCCGCTTCGTTTTCTGCAATGCAGCACTGCAGGTTGAACAGCAAGTCATGACAGCTGACCAAGATCCTTTTCCCGAATTTCTCCTCAAACTGATGCACATCTGGCTCAATGCGAGTGAAATCCAGTTTCTGTGAGCAGAGGCACCCTTGCCAGAAAGCCGTGCCAGCCATAAATCATGAACGGAACATATCATTTGGATTTGACACATTACCTGTGCGTCTGGGTCCAACGTAAACAACTTCAGCCTGGTTTCACTCCTCGTTTTAAACTCAATATCGCTGGCCGTCTGAAATGAAAGCAAAACACCAAACTCGGAAAATTCAACAGCAGCGAATAGTGGTAAAATTGCGTTTCACTCATTTTGATTCTTCTTTTGTAATTAGCATTTATGATTTTTTTTTTTCTAAATTGCACGGTACAACGCTAATGTGCCTGAGAGAAGGTCAGAAGAGGAGCTAACAAGTAAAGCTCCACTTAATAGATGGAGGAGGAAAAAAACAACCCACCTGAAAACTGTCCTGAAAACGTCCAGAGCTGAGGTCGACTTTTCCGTCATCCTCATCTGGGGAGAAGATCAAATAGAGTTCTTTTGCTTGATAATATTATGAGGAACTTTTAGATGAATAAATGGAGGAATATTATAATATGACAAATTTGTAAAAAAAAAAAAAAAAAAAAAAACACCATCTTCTAAGTCCGTGTGATGTTTCTCCTGCATGGCCTGTTCAAAGCTGCTGTGGAGAATTTTGTTAAGTGTACCGATCCATTCCTCCATCTCCAGTTCACTCTCTGCAGCCAGCAGGAATGTGCTCTTATCCTGCATCTTCAGCTCAAAGCCAAACCTCCTCACTTTATTGTTCTGGAAAACCAAGATAAGAAAAAAAAAAAAAAAAAAGTTTTTTGGGCATATTTGCTCATTTGTGTGTGTTTGTGTGAGCGGCGCTCCTCTCCTAACCTGAACGACCCCCATGCATGAGTCAAGGAAGATGGTTCCTTTCGGTTCCTTGGAGGTGTTTTCATCTTTGTAGAAATTTAGATTGTATGATCCATCTCCGAGCTGAGCCAGATGGAAGTATCTTCTCTTGAAGGACTATAGAATGACAATTTGCAATGAGGCAGCGGTAAAAAAAAAAAAAAAAAAGTTAGACAAATATCTTCACACATAACTGAAGGGAACAGCTTGTGTTGTTCTATAACTCCCTAATCCATGATACCCTTACCTAGACCTCATTAAGACAACTCCAGATCTGAAATCTCCAGTCAGTGTCGAGACAAACCGTTTAAAGCAAAGTTGCAGGCCAGGAAAAGCTTAAACATGAGCTGGAAGAAGATAAGAAAATAACGGCCTGTACTGATCTTTAAGACCTGAACAGCTCGCACTGACCGACTCTGGAATGGGACGTACACTATTTGTGGAGAACATTGTTATGCTACTCACTCGCATAGTTACGCTGATTGCACCGTTCATGTTGCCTTTGTACAGCCAGCCGTGTTTAGACACTCCTCCCTTGTGAGACCCAAGAGGGTCTTCATCCTGCAGGAGGGAGTGCCAAAAAAACACATCAAGGCTTTTACAAAAACATCCTAAAATCCAAAGAAAACAACTCAAAGCAGATATACGGTATCCATTCATATTTAATTACTAGGCAAATTTGCTGAATGTGCATTTAAGATGCTACTAAAGTTGATTTAGGAACAATTAAGAGTTTCTATGGGTGGTCTGAAAAGGAAGGGGGGCGGGGGGCATTGTAAGATTTGTTACCTCATCTTTTTCCACATCTTCATCCACCTCAAAAAGATGAGTGGCCAGCTTCTCGGGTCTTAACACTTTACTGAAGGCAAAAGTAAATTTGACCTGATCTGACATATTCATTAAATAACAGCACATTTAAAAAATACATTGGTAAATTATCTCTTCATCATGGCAAAATGATTTGAGACGCTTCACTTTTTCAAAGGCACTTGGTGCAGGAATGCTTGTCAAGTATTTTGTTGGGCGGTTGACTCTTTGACCTTTATTTTTTTTTTCCAAAATCCAACTTCCTCTGGGGATAAAGTCAAGGCCAAGGCCAGTGTTTGTCCAGTCTTATCTTAAATATGACTCTCAACATCTGGAAAGATAATCTCCTCAGATTCAGCCTTAATTCTGATTTTTTTCATATTAATTAATTTCAGGTTGGACATTTTATTGTCACTGATTTGTAATTGGAAGACAAACGGTTGTTGTGCAAGTGAAAAAACGTGAACTAGCAACACTTGTAACGAGCCTTATCAACAATGGTCTAAGAATAGCATAATATATCAGTAGATGATAACCAATACAACCTCTATTGTTTTGAATCGTAGCTCCAAAACAACAAATTTCCCTGTGTGCTTTAATTCGTGATAAAACATTTTCAAGACATGCAAATTTCAGCTGTGCATCTCTGAACACATTGGCATTTTGCAGATTTAACCCGACATCCATCATATGCTAAAGACTTACTTGGGAAGCTGTCGGAAGTCCCCAGAATATTCTTCATACTTGTAATTGACCACATGCCAGTCTGACTTGTATGTTTTTATGCACTGTGGCGAGACAAAGTAAAATTATGCATTGTAGAATAAATATAGAAATGCCCGAATAAAATGTACCTACTTAAGATATGTTTTGTAAATTCATAACATGAGGAAAGAGGCACATATCCAGAAAATATTCCCATTTGTATGCTGTCATTTATGCCATAAACTAAGGCAAAATGTGTTTTCCACTTACAATCATGCCGCACCCTCATCACAGTCAGCCGAAACATGCGTAACATTAAAAACAACACCCATCTGCTGTGTATTTTACAGAGAGTGGAATAGTTCAATCTCGGGCTAACATTTGCAATCATTTCATCTGAGCCGCTCGACTCTTCTTCAGCCTTTGAAACCAAAATGAACGTGTTAGCGGGGTTCATGTGGTGTTTTTACCTCTTGGACAAACAGTGAGTGTGTTTCTTGGTCTGCATTTTCTGGCACAGTGGAGAACACAGTGCGGCCCTGGCGCTTCAGCGTGCAGATCTGATGAGACAAGCACAAAATGAAACGATCGAAATCTCTTCTGCTCAATTTTGCTCAGAATCAAATGATAGTTAAAAGCGGCATCACGTCATTCTGAAGCAGAAATTAACTAACGTTTAATGTAATCTAGTAGGCCTAATAAATGATTCCGGTTGTAAAGTCCCTGCGACTGTTTTTTTATTCTTTTATAATTGGAAAAACATCAAGAGTATATTAATTTGCGGATTCTCCTGCTAATTCGCAGAATCCAATCCCACCACATTTTATTCTATTGAATTAGATTCTCCTGAAGATTTTGTAATTTCTCAGCATTGCCACATAGGTGATGGAAGTTTCAGTGTAGGATGCCCAGTTCAAAATCTCTTTAACCTTATTAGACATATAGAGACAGACAGAGGGAAATCAATGATGGAGCCGTAGGGAGTACAACACCATTAAATGTTATTCAACACACGGAAGTTGTGCTGGAAAATTGAGCTACAATGACCTAGATTTGTCATTGCTCTTAAATGACTCATATTCTTATGCAAGCAAGCATTATTTGTACTCATTGATGAGTAGACTATGAGCAAAGTCATATTTTTAGGATTATCATGGCACCAAAAGGGCTTTTTTTTTTTTATAAAATAAAAAAAACATCACAGCTTGTCATTCCAACTAGAATATGTAAACGCTAATGTGATAGTAATGCGATTCCCTCTGGGAAAAAAATTGCCAAACATTGCAACTGTGTGAAGACTGAAGTCTCTATTGTTTATGGAATCTCAATGAAGGACGGGCACTTATTTGTCGCCATCCACGCTCGTTGCTGTCGCCATTCGCGCCTCATATGGGCTCAAGAAGCCGCTTTGATTGGCCATAACTCAAGTCGTCTCTGACCACTCCCACAAAAGCGCAGCCCTCCCTCTCGAAGCCTCATTGATCTGCACTCATCCACAAAATTATGAACATCAGGTCTAACCCGCCTCCGCAGACATACTCCCTGCAGTGCACTGTGGACAAGTGAGTTTCCAGTTAAATTGGCATGCATGATTTTGAACCGTCACACCTCTAAACCCAGATCCTAGTAAGTAAGCCTTTTCTTGAAGGAAAGGAAATGTAAGATCATTCAAAACAAAACCTCACACACACTCTCATCAATCAATTATGGTTAAATTAAGAGCATTCCTTTCCATGTTGGGCTTTGAGCAGAAGGGCTTGATGCATAAAAGAGGCACGAGAAGGTTGGTATCTTGGCAGCTAAACTAAGCAATTCTTCTTTTTTTTTTTTCCACAGTCAGGCCACAATCTTCTTGTGCGTTCACATGCACTTGCATGAGGGCGGAATGTGTGCATGTAAACTCCTGAGAAACTGCCAACCTCACACCCCCTTTCCCTTCTCCTCCTCTCCTTTTTGTGGCCAGTGATGGAAAACATATGGCAGGTTAGGCAGGAGAGCACAAATTTTACTTTGGGGGTTTCTGTCCACTTGGGCTTGTGAGCACCAGTTCACCTGCGACCCTAATGAAGACAAATAGTGTAGAAGATTGATAGTTACGTCTGGTTTTGAACAACCTCCACTAAAATATTCACATCTGCCTCAACTTGCCTAATAGATGTCGATTGCTGCAGATTTTTTTTTTTTTTTTAAGTATGAAAGGAACTCTCATATTTGGTGATGCTAAAATTGCAAACTCAAAGCTATAGAGTTACAGAGGCTACTTGAGGATTTACTATGCAGGCTAAGCCCATACTTATCTCCGTATGCCAAATCGAATATGCAGCAGAAAATGGGCTGTATCATTGTGGCAGCAAATTGGCTCTGGCTGGTAACACTACATTGTTTTGCAAGTAAAATGCTGTATTGTGAAGCAAAGGGTTGAAAATATTTACAAAAGCGTGTATCATTTACAATTTTATCTGATAATTGCGTAGGAATGCTGGCAAATTAATGAAGCCCAACAGTGGATATTATACCCGTCACAGCGTTTTAAATATGAGTAGTTTTGTAATCACAGTTTAGGAATCTGATTGGATGTTTAGAAAAAAAATTGAGGAAGATGCAATGTTAACAATTTCTGGCCATGATCTTACGTTTGATCTATTTTGTCGCAAATATTGCGGGGAAAACAAACAACAAAAATCTCTGGACTGCTCGCTATTTTTGTTGTTGTTGAAGATAACCAAGTCATGATTATCCCAAGTTAAACCTAGTTATGGTTCATGCCCGCATTTTTGATTTTTGCACATTATGAAGAGAACAAATTACTATAACCAATACAATATTGTTGAGACTGTCAATCCCTAATTAAAGTCACCGCTGATAAGTAATGTCGGAGTAATGAACTTTTACCTGAAAGTCATCCAGAGGGAACTGTAGCATGTCCCGCAGAGCATCACTCATTATTTGCATTTTGTTTTGTGTGATCACACTCTCATAGTCCAGAGGCTCGATGACCTTGGGCTTGACCTGCAAAAGTAAATAATAGCATGGCATTAACATGTGGCAAAACAAACTCGTGACCGGTAACTGTAAAATGTGTCAGAGAGCTTGTTGTTAGTAGGAGAGGGTATTCTTGTGTGGACAAGTTGCCATTGTTCTTTCACAAGTGGTCATCAGTTGGAACAGTTTGATAAGTCAAGGGAGCGATGGAGGGATGAGCCCGTGCGCACGCGTGCATATGACTGTACCAGTCACTATGTCATGATCTCAAATGCAAAACTGTAATTAGTAGAGTACTCGTCTCTTAATTAGAACAGTGGACTGACGCTGGGGGAAAAAATACTACTGCAAATACTTCAAGACTTTACTTAAGTAGATGTTTCAAGAATCTGCACTGAACCTGCGCAAATATTTTTCATACAACATATTTTTATAATTGCAAATATCTGCACTCTTTCTACTTTGTACTCTTTAGTTTGCACATTACGTTTTCACTTTCATATTTCTACTCATTTTTGTATTTTCTTTTAATTTAATATACCAAATAATTTACTACTCTTCAGAGAACCATCTCGCATGTCTCACACATGCAGATGCAACGAGAGGCGAGTGAAGCTGCAAGTGTGACAAACATCTTGCCAGCCTTTACAGTAGTTTTCTTTTTCCCCCCCACAACACATTAGAAATTGTCCCCCATCTCCATCCGGTAACATTCAGATGGTAGCAAATATTGTCAAAATTATTATGCAAGGTTGTTTTAAAATGCGTCAAATCTGTTTTTAATTATCTCTTAAGCCAAGGTAGTAGAGCATCCCCATTTTTTTGTGTTCTGCGAACAACAAATTGAAACCTTTTGGCGTTGTGTCAAAAGCATATGATGCTGCTGCTGCTGCTGCAGTGACATGCATCTATTTTTTCTGGTAAAGCAGGTGTGCTTCAGTTACTTCTGTCTGAAAGCGCATGCAGGCAAATAAATGCTGGCTCCTGATACGCTGAGATTTGCCGAGAAGATGTTGAGAAAGTGGCCTGAATAAGCCCTGCTATTGACTGGCAATCAGGCCTGGGTGAACATGTCTAAAATTGGGCTGTGATAGGCCCCAGCAATTGTTACATCATCATCATTTGGGTTGTTGACTCGCTATAGCGCTGATACCTCAATGCCAAAACATTTTCAAACCAGCTCGCCATTAAAGACTTATTGGATAGTAGAAGTTTTTTTTTACTTTTCTGTGTTCAAAGCATGTGTGAAGTTTTTCAAACTTCCAGTATCTGTGGCACAGGAAGCAAGGGAGCTCTAGTTCTTAAAAATAAGGATCAACATTCAATCCCCTTTGGGAGGTATACCCTGGAGCTGCTATTTCCCTTTTCCGTCCAGTTGCTTTTAAAAGGCATCTTCAAAGCTGCTCTTAAAAGTCCATCACAGAGATGGGGAATGTGTTTAGAAACAATCAGATTCGATTACTTCTATCTCGGGTTCAGCTCACTCAATGAAGTGTATGGTGGGTGAACATCAACTTACCAAGGATACCTGTGATCCAGCCTCCGCCTCAATCTCAGCCACGCACTTGTACTTCTGGGGTGACTCTATCACCATCTCCCGTTTGGGGGCTTTTCCTGCCCGGCTCTGCATGGCGCTCAGTGCCCGATACCGGCGGTCCGTGATCAGGTGTGAGCTTCACTTCCCTGCACAGGCTGTCATGTTGTGGGATGGACTGTGAGAGCTCCAGTGAACTTTTTCTTCTGTTACAATGCCTCCTGAGCTCTCAGCAGAGGGCCCCTCCCACCTTTACAGCTGGGAAAGCGCGTGCGTGCATGCATGTGTGCGTGTGTGTGTAAGTAGGAGGAGCTGATGCCCTTCCTCCATTCAAACGTTTACTTAAAAAATTGACTTGTTCCTGCTAGATGTAAGGTTAAAGGACAGAACATATTGTGACATTACTTGAGACCCCAAGTCGTTTATCATGCTGTGCACAGCCTCCTGCTCTGGGGATATATTTAAATAGTATCTGGGGAACGATTTGATTCCCAGTGGAACAATCTTGGACTAAAAAAAAATAACCCTTGATTATTTTGTTTTTACCCAAACCCAGAATTACTCATGCACCATGGTTGTATACGCAAAAATGACAACTCTAATAGAAACACTGGGTTGTAGTAGAGTTGTAATAAAAATAAACTGATTTTGAAAGAATACAAAAAATCATGAAATGATCAATAAAATAAAAAGTATTGCTTCTCGTTATAGATTACTGATTGAGTAATCTCCACCAAAACAAAAAAATGCAGCTTTAAAAGCCTTTTGTATAGAAATGTTTAATGAAATAACCATCAAGTCCTGAAAACTAAATAACATACTGCCTTTTAACTCCTAAAAAAAAAAAAACATTAAATCACAGCTTTTCAGCTATTGACTCTAATAACTGTGATTTAAAAACATTGAAGTGCTCGATAAATAAAGTGAGGTGAGACTATCGAGCCATTTGTCATCGTTCGACTGTTCTGTTATTCTCCTTTTGCCAGATAGCAAATGATGTATGAGGTCAGTTTTGTTGAGCTTCAGTGATGGCATAGCCAGTTGTGCATGATAATAACCCTGTTGTGAAAAGGCCTCTGCTGCATGACGTCATCCCTGCGACATTCACCACCATCCGAGCAGCACTCCGAAGGTCATTGTTGCCGCTGTAACATACAAATTGTGTATGCTAGCAGACAGGAAAGTGGAGTTTACATTAGTTGAGACAATTATAAATCCTCTTTGTAAAAGTGGAGAAAGCAGGAAATGATGATTTCCATTTGCTTTTTGCGCAGCTTGAACCCATTAGGAAGTGTTAGCTTTCCACACCCTTCCCAAGAGACTTTCATGCTCACTCTCGCATGCGAGGATGACGTTAAAGCTCTTAAACATGCACATGCTCACACCTTCTCTTACCAACCAGGTTGATATAATGTTTGGGAACCAACAATCATTCCATCCAGTCAGAAAGTGCCAAGGTATCAAAGTTCCTTCTTTGGCTGCAGTTGTCTGAAATTCTGTTACAGCAGGTAATGCATGAAAACATGTGGGACATAGTAGATGAAGCAATTTGAGAGGGGAGTTCCCAGCGTCTCCATGATGTCAGCGCTCTCAGTGGTGCTAATGTCCCCGGCCGGGATTTAGTACGGTTGAACAAAATTAGGAGCTGTGATTGATTCACCAACATGCTACAATATACAGGTGGTCTGTTTCTAATTACCTCCAAAGATGTATTTTTTTTTGTTGCCGCCTACTTTTTGTTGCCATTAACATTTTCCCTTGGGATAAGAAAAGTAAGATTAAAAAAGAGCTTTCAAAAGGATAATGTCATTTTTATTCAATGCAGAGCCAGAAGGTGCGGCAAGACAAAAATATAAACATATGGACATGACCGATTATGGTGGAAGGCGGTCAAGTGTCCACTGCAAAGATTTGTGATCTCACAAACCAGCTTAACATCATCCACCTGTGGAGCCCTGCTTGCAGTTCCGACTGGTTTGTTTTGTCTTATCAGTTTCTCCTGTTGTGTCAAGGTCCGCGTGCCTCTCCTGCAGCGATAGTAAAGGGAATGAGAAGAGCCACTTCGATTGCTAAAATGCCCTAACTTAGTCTCAGCTGCCTCGGCACGGATTTCGGCCACACCTCATGTTAGACTTACACGAAAACATGGCTCTGTGAACTTTGCATGACAAGAATGATCATCTACGATTTGGAAGCTGCACAGAATACACATTCTTCAGGGAAATGTGAAGGAGACCATTATTCTCTGAGTTTTTTTGTTTTTAGCTCCCTGTAGGCTGAGTGATTCCCCTGCTTTATGAAACCTGCTCATCTTGTCAGGATACTTGATGGTGAGAGTCTGGGGGAATATTTTCTGACTGGGGTAACATCGGTGCTTCCAGTGGGCCGAATCGAGGCCTTTAGTTGTCACAGTGTGGAAGCCAGTCCTTTAAAAATGTCATGAGGGCATTCTTGAGGGTTTGCATGTTCTCCCCATGCCTGCGTGTTCTCCAGAACATGCAAACTCCACACAAAGAGAACCCCGTACCTTCAAACTGTGAGGCAACATGCTAGCCAGCTCACCACCATAATAAGAGGTGTTTTTAAAAATATATCCCTTTTATATACTGCAGATAAGCAGTTCTGCATCATACAGCAAAGGTGGCTGTTTGGGTATACCTTGTAGAGTACCCATTATTTTCGTAGGTGATTTATGATTGGCTGGTTGCAAGTACAGTATTCATAATCGATGGACCCTTGGGTGCTTATAGTATAACATCCATTGAGCATAAAGGAGAGGTTTAAAATAGCCTGAACACCTACCATGAATGTATCCATTATATCACCCTGAGATATGATCCCACATTAATTGTGGCACTCAACACGCACCCATTAGCACACATAGCGGTGTTGTGTGGTGAAAACGAAGCATTTTTTGATTATTTTATTTAGCAACTGTTTTAATATTGTTGCAGCTACTAACAGCACAGTGGATACAATGAATGAATACAGTTGATCAAATGACATGTATTTTTTAGTAGTATAAATTCCTAAATATTGCTTCTTCAAATTTGATGTTTGTTTGGATTAAGCAGAAACTTGTTTGTTGTTGTGCTTGGTATTTCTGTTGCAAACCCTTCATTTAAAATCATGTGCCGCACTTGTTGATTTATTTCACAGTACATTTGAAATTCGTCAATTAGAATAATTTTATACATTTATAACAATTAAAATGTATGAATTTGCATGAGATATTTACGTAATACAGTTTGATTTGGAATCTGCAGCGTGCAATTTTTGAACCACTCATAGAGACTCTTAACCAATTAGTTTCTACATCCAACTATGGACAGCGGACAACCGTTCAATCTGTTCAATGCAATCTTACACTGCCACCTGCTGGAAGACTTACAGATTTACCAAATGGAGGCTGGAAAGTGTCAAATACAGTAGAAGGTATGGAAAGACCTTTGAATTTAAATGGTCTCAAATACATTATGAGGTCAAGACATTTAAGATATCAACTCTTGACAATGCACAGCTATAAATTGAAAGTCATCATAAAGCTGACTGAGAAAATATCAAGTTTTTAAAAGCTACCTATAATTAAGAATATAAGAATCTAAATGATAAACATTCTGTTTTGATTATCACTTCATAATGTTGATGACTATAAATAAAAAATATATAATTGAAAGTATATAAAAACATATTGAGTTATGTTTCAAAAATTGTGTACGTGCGTACGTGTGTGCGCGCGTGTATGCGTGTGTTTGTGCGCGTGTGTGAGTCTGCGCAAATTAACAATTAAATTCAGCTCAATTTGATGCACTTGCATCTTCATAAATCAATTTCAAAACCAATTTTCCGCGTCCAAAAACGATTTCAGATTACCAATTCGCATCAATGGAGCAGCAATCTTAATAATAATAGTCTAAATTTTGGATAAATACCAAAAGCATTAGGTCACTTATCTTGACTTAATCTGTACGGTCACACACTGATGTTGGAAGAGAAGGCTTATCTCTCTGTCTGCTCTATTTCATCCAAAACGTGTTTTATTGATTGAGGTAAAACAATCAAGTTCATCCACAACAAATTCTCTCATCCATGTTTATATATTGACTTTGTTTTGAGCAGGGATGCGCAGACAAATTGGAACACAAACATGGGAGCATGGGATTGTCCCAGATCTTTTTCCAGTGAAAGGAATTTGGAATGCAGGCAATTGCATGCTTCCAACTTTGTGTAAACTGGTGCAAAAATACAAATACAGTTGTTGTTGTTGTTTTTCAATTAGTGACGCTGTGGAGCCTGGAACCTTCCCTTCCTTTCGTTCCAGGGTGTTATGCGCACCGTCTGCGGCACAGTGGCGCTGCGGTACCCGTTTTTGGCTCAGTTCTACTGTACTCCTCCTTCTCCGCCCTCCCGACGCCAACCCACAGCAACACGATACCGGACACGAGCGGTCCAAACAAGCCTGCAAATAAACGAGGCGTTCCCATCCGCCCCAGCCTGTCTGTCTGTCTGCCTAACGGAGCTCCAAAGCGTCTGGAACCAGCGCAGTCGACCGCCCCGGGGAAGATCAGCTCCAGAGATATACGTTCTCCCCCACCTCCGCTTGCAAAGCTCTCCAGTGATATTCCTTTCGTGTGTGGAAAGACTAAAAAGTCGCTTCGATTGGAAGCATTTTTTTTCCCCTGCAAGACCGAGAAATAAGCTGGGACGCAGGAGAGGACGAACTCGCTAGCAGTCGGCTAATGGGGAGCTTCTACTACATTTAGCTACCTAGCCAAGTAATTGGCTAACGTGTAATTACATGGGAACGTCCTGTTTGCAGAGCAGACGCAGGGGTGGACATCAGCGGATGGTGCATGGATAATTAAATGGCATATCCGTCGTTTTAGGCGACATTTTTCGTCTTAAGCCAAGTTTTTTTTTTTTTTTTTTTTTTTTGAAGCAGCAGCATCAGGAGACTGGCGTCCAGTAGCTAGCATGTCAGCTTGTATAGATGGCTTGTTTTCGCAATTGCGTTTTCTATACGCCCGACATCTCAAGCGCATAGCTCTTATGCAGCAATTAATCACGGAACGGCGTTAACTTAAGTTGTTTACTCCCCGCTTGATGGCACAGCGAGCATCAAATGTATAGCTGTACGCCAGGAAGAGCATTTCGACCTGA
Source organism: Syngnathus scovelli (assembly GCF_024217435.2). Lineage (NCBI taxonomy): Eukaryota > Metazoa > Chordata > Actinopteri > Syngnathiformes > Syngnathidae > Syngnathus > Syngnathus scovelli. Next base: position 10,932,747 of record NC_090848.1, on the reverse strand, counting down.
GGACTGAAGGAAGAAACATTTATGTGGTGACTGCAAAACGAAGAGGACCAGAAAGTACATCGAGTGTGTGGATTAGCTCCAAGTGAAAGACCAAAGTCGATCAATACGATCATGCCTGTGGGCCGAACTACAACGATGCAGTGTCTGGCAAAATTCGGCTTTTGCCTGGCTCTTCTCCTTACCCCGGTGGCTGGTAAGTGGCTTAGTTGCGTATAGATTATTGTCTTGTAAATATTTAATGCATTTACTGTACTATAGTGTTATGTACACCGAGCACGTCACTCGATATCACTTAGTGTGGTTCCGGTTTGAAGTCTCCACAATCTCAAATCCCTTCAAAATATCATCTTCTTGCCTGCCTGCCTGCCCCCTTCTCTGGGATTTCTGCACAGTTCGGTGGATCTCATCTCATTGTTGTCGAGTAGCCTTCACAGATAACTCATCTTGAGCACTGAAGCAAATACCCACACCGGCTCCTTTTTTAATCGTTCTGTGTACAAAGGCCTGGAAAAACACTGCCAAACATACTGCAGGCCTTGTCTGCCAACTTGTGCCCCAACCCCCTCCCCCGTTTTCCAGACATTGGGTTGAGGCCAGGCTTCTGTGAGACCTTGAGCATGATAAGATGCTCGCTTGGGCTGTGCTGAGATGGAGGAATAGTGTATGCAGGGAATGTGTTGGTACATGGGAGGGATAGAATTTTTTTTAAATGAGCATAGGTAATGGTACGGGCTTCGCTGGTGTGCTGGAATTATTCTTTTTTTGTCATACATATGTGTGATTGTGTTACCAGTTATCAAATGTGTCATATTTAACACAGTTGTGTTTGATTTTAGTTGCGCTCTGTTTTTACTTTAAAAAAAAAAAATTGTGACTAAAAGTTGTGTGTAATTTAGTAACACCCAGGTCAACTTGCATTGCATTGCTTGGGGGGGAAAAATATTTGCTATTTTTTGAATGACAGGTCCATAAAATTAACGAATTTCATGATAAATATTTAAGGTTATGGTACATACTCGTAAGTAATGAGACAAGTCTTGTGTACATTTAATGGTTAGAGTAGATAACGGTAAAACTATCGTCCAGTTGAACATAATCAGCCGATTTAATCATCCTATTTAACATGCATCTGCACTATCAATTTGAAATCATGTTATTTTATTAATACAAAGATGGAAACTCATTTTTTTCTGATTTATTGAGTAATCGACAAACAAATCAACAGATCAATACATCATTAAAAGAATCATTAGTTGCAGCCCAAATTGCCCAGGTATTACTCTGTGCATGATCACGTGTGACCGGCGAGGTGATTATTGTGCTCTTGCCGGTCGATGTTAACCACAGCAATCAAAAACAGTGTTGTTGTTTTTTGTTTTTTTTTGAAAGCCCATAGCCTGCGTAAAAAAATGGGAGATGAGGCATTTTCAAGGGAAAAAGACAGGGCCAAATAGACAAATGCATAAATAGACACGTCTGCGTGATTAGTCAACCAATCTTGGCAGCCATTGATAAAACCATGACTTGTACATGAGGATTGGTGTTTCTATTTTGATATTCACCCGCATCCAAAAATGCTTGTTTTTGGATTCAATATTTGGGTTATATCACAGCTTGTTTTGGTTTAGCTTGTGTTTCCCTCCAAGCAGAAAATATATTGAGGAGATGAGTGAGATATGGAAAGAGGAGACTAAAACGTATTGACAATTTCTAAGCGCAAGAGAGGTCGGGTAAAAACATATTTATCATTATTGCAAATGTGAAAATCTATTCTTATAGAATTTGCAAAAAACTATCAAATTAATTTGGATTGCATATTATATGGGATATGGCAGAAAGATCTTATGCCATTTATTTTGGGGTAGTGTGAATATGTAAGTCACAACATGTGAGATGTAACGTTTCTTAGCAACTGTGTTCTTATGGTGCAGAAAAAGAGTTCTGAATAACAAACGGGCTGTGCCATTCCTTCTTGCAATCGTGATGAAAGTGAATGTTCAGAAACATAAATCATGAACATTTCTTTGAGATAAGGTTCACTTGGCTCCTGTTCTCAGCCATGTTTACTTTAACGTATGTCTACAATGCTGACGGCCCTCCAAGTTGACTTGTCTGGAAATTGTATGCTTGACTGTATGTGATGTTAAAGTTGTGTCAATATTGTTGTATTTTTCAAGTACGAGTACAGATGCAGAGCATCCGTCTTTTCAACAGCAGTAACCACTGGAGTGCAATAATGGCTTTTTCTTCTGCGAGCAAAGCTTGAAAGGAAAAGAAAAATCTGTCTTTAGCTGATGCAAATCTGTGTGGGCCGTTTTAAAACATTTTGAACGGGTATTCATTTTTCAAATGAAACGCTCCGGCAAATTTGAATGCCTCGCAATCATACAAGGCTAACTGTTAAATTCTGGGCTTTTCGACACCATAGAAGAACAATTGGGACGGCGCTTTTACTGCCCTTTTCAAAATGCTGTGATTTGCACATGTATGGATTTAAAGCACCAATGTGCTTGAATGTTACAACTTTCACTCAAAATACATTTTAAACATTGCTATTCTTCTCTGATTCTCTGAACATACATATATATCGCGTTCAAAATAGAACTTGGCGATAATTCCGTTATCAATATATATATCACGATTGATATGTGATCAACACTTCATTTGTGACATTGCATGAACAACAAATGAAGTTTAATGGGACGATCAATGAGAGGGTATTGCATCCCCATATTTATCAATATCGACCTACTATATGAATTATATCGTGATAGAATTTTCTGCCACAAAACCTGTTTTAAAAAAAAAAATGATGTGGCAATATTTTATGGGCTGAAGAGAGACAAATTCACCTTTAACAGAGTGACTGCAAGGCAAAAGGTTTCAAAAAGAAAGCATCTGCTCATGATCCCAACCATGCCTGCAAGGCAAGCCAAGTTGTAAAACTTGAAAATGTCTTTGCTTTGGCTTGCATGGCTTCTTCTGAGACGTGCTCATTAATCTGGAGTTGTAAAACATGGTGGCACCAGAGTGACTGGGAGAGCTTTTACCATGCAGCAAGATAATGACCCAAAACACACAAAGGACTTTGTTAAGACCAGAAGTGGAAGGTTTTTGGCTGGCCAAGTCATGTGTAGAGCTAGGAGCCTCCTTAAGAAGAGATTGAAGGGAAGTAAGCCCATCAAAGATAATCCAAAATCAAAAATAGCTGAAAATCAAAATCAGGCAAAGTTATTTCATACTTGATGAAGCCATGATTTTTTTTTTTCCTGTACATTTTGTCTTTCAAAGATGTCCTCTTGTTTTCAGCGGCGTGTGGCAGTCATGTGCACTTGACAAGAAGGGTAACCAAAGCCTGCTTTTCGCTTCTCTGCCTCTCCAATTGTAAGATTCTTCAAGTATTTAATAATTGAAACAAGAGTAAAGATACAGTATCACAAGAAGGTCCTAGGGCAGAGTTTCAGCAGTTTTCTTTGAAGAGTAGCATTTTAGGAAAAGCATGAATTGCGGTCTGAGATGTATATATGAATTGTATTACACTGGGGTCACACGTAATTTGATTGTCTGGTCCAAATAAAGCAGAACATTTCAAAATCATCAGCTGAGCTCCATATGCTTGCTGAAAACATGTTTAATAGAGCTATTTGCACTATCTGAAATCAAACAAACGACATTTTGGACACCAAACATCATTTGAAATAAAACAATGGCTCTAAACCATGACTTGATTATTAAAATAGGTGTCGATTATTTTGATCCTCCATTAGCTATGTATTCTACAATAAATGATTTGATGCGGTTTTTGAGGTGCTGGCTGCCAAACGAAGGACGGTTCGATTTGAAAAGTGGACAAATTAGATTTGGTCTGACTTCATGGGATTATGATTTGAGTCAACATGGTACGACTCAAATCGAATGGGTATGATGCAATGACTTTTTAGTTGACATTTCACAGACATTTGAATGAACTTTTCCGTATTGTAATTGTCCCTATAAGACATTTGGGATAGACCAGTGGCGATCATCATGTGCTTTGTTCATAAATGATTTGAGATTATCCCCTTGTTGTGTAACAGCACGCCACCTCACTCATCTGTTTTCACCACATATTTGTGAAAGTTAGGATACGGAGGGTGGTTGGGACAGCGGGGGTGGAAGCCAGGTTCTGGCACAAAAGCATTGTGGTCAGTAATTGCGGCCCTCCGATTTGAGGGCAGTATCAACTCTGGGATTAGCCTAACCGTACCAGACCCAGACAGACACAGACTGAGTAGTGGTGGCGCTTTTAGGGGGTGGTTGTCGTTACGCAACAGATGGCATGGATTAAGTATGTACTTGCCCCCCCCCCCACCTCATCCCTGCCATCCTTAAACAGGCTTGGAATATCGGGGGTGTCAGCAAAGGCCCCCTGAATCCACCTCAGCAATGAGAACACACCAAAACAGAAGCTGTAGTAGGTAGATTAGGGCTGATAGATAGATAAATAAATAGCATGACTTTCCGTAATAATAGGAACGTCAGATCCAAGTGGTAAGAGTAATCACCCAAAATATCTTCTGGGAATTTAATTGGAGTTCCATAGATACATACAGATCCTTATAAATGATTGAATTGCAAATCTCCTCAGTAGGATTTCTGACACGATGCCACGTTTGCTGCATTTTGCAAGCTTCACGTGAATTCAGTTCAATAACTCCACATTGCCGTCAAGTGCCCATGTGTCCAGATTTTAAGGATACCCTGTAGTATTCTAACCGCTGTGTCTTGCATGACTCCTCTGGGCCTTGGCAAATAAGGTCAGATTAGATCTGTTGTTTTTCACCAATGAGGCTGAGCGGAAGGGGGGTTGGGTTGTTTGTGGGGGAGGGCGGGAACACCAGCTCCGGGGAGGAGGGTTACTGGGCTAGAGTGGGGGATAGATGGAGGGGGTGAGTTTGAGCAAATATCTGGGCCAGGGGTGCCCACTAAGTGCCAGTCATCGTCCAATGAACAAGCTTGGAAAGAGAGCCACACTTGAGCCTTTTGATATGACGTTGCCTTTCTCTCTCACGTGTCACGCTTGACTGGGTTTGCCAGTAGAGCAATGGAAGCTGGGCTCAAGCTCTGCAGAGCACGACCGGGAGGGAGCAGAGGCTGCCATGGCCAATCAGAGATAAACACTGGGATTGGCCATACACCAGAAATGTCCCCAAGAGATTGAAAGAATTTTGTCAAAGCAGCAACAACAACCAATGACCTGTAGAAATGCTCTTGTAGTTGAAATTGCAAAGTTTCTAGAATTTACTTTGTGCATCGCAGCAAACTGCATTTGACTCTTCAGAAACACTTTCAGAGTGGCAATTTCAAACATATTTTAACCCTAAATTTAGGATTTGTTCTTTAGAAAAAAAAAAAGGGCAATAAATATAAGAAAAATATTTCATTTGAGCAACTCGCCTGCGACTTAATACAAGCTTCAAGGCTGTGCGTTTCTGAACCTATGATAACTCGGACAATAATTCGAATAGAAATGTTGGTAATGTGAAAGCGCAAAATCCATTGATACAATAATCTGAATTGCACAACACATTGATCATCCACACTTTATACGCATGTCGCGGCAATATGCTTCAGTATGGTGGAAAGGCTTTTACCCTAACCCAGGCTCTCCTCCCCAAATCAGTTATGAGGGACCCCCCGTGGGTGCTGCGTTCCCCTCCTGCCGAGTCCCGCACAGAGGGATGCGTATCTAAAAAGCCCTCGGATTTTTTTCAATTCTCAATGTATTATGGGCATACCGAGTGAGCTTTCAGGGATTTTGTAACTTTTGGCAGCTCTATCTATTTTCCGACATAAACGGCCTTTTGCCGTGTTGCACACGATGCGAAATTTGACTTGCAGCTGTGATGAGAATCCGCTTATTTCGAGCCTCGGATAACGGTATTGTACAGAAGAGTAGATTATGACAGTAGATGATTTTTTTTTTCACATTTACATTCAAAAAGAGACAGGAATAAAATCAATTAGTGCAAAGGATAGGTGAAACTTTTGAATTCCTGTCAGCAGCCAACAATGTCAGTGTGTTTGTTTTACTGTCTCGGGTGTTGTCACTTCCTTCCATTGTCCCTATATATTTCCTCCATTGCAACATGTATCCTAATGTCTGCCAGCCCTCCCTTCAGCAGGACATTTCCAGGAATTTTGAAGCGTCGTCAAGGAAATTGATCCATGGAAGAAAGGATTTTTGTCTTTGGTTGTTGTATATGGCGTTAGAAGAAAATTTGGCCATTTGGGAATAAGGAATCTTTTTTTTTCCCCCATGGAGCTCAAACAAACCCACACACTAGCTTTCTCTCAATCAGGCCTTTCGACAAATGAACAGATTTCACCAATTGAAGTGCCACTATGAAATAAATATGATTGTCTATTTTGAATATTTTAGCTGTTTTTAATATTTGTGTAAGCAATGGAATGACGTCTGTTTGTTGTCTGCGATGAGTGTCGCCTGTGAGTTAACGCTTGCAAACATACTGGATTGTGATGTCCTTTCTGTGTGAGCGCTTCCATTTGGGTTCTGACCTTTAGGCCAAAATGTAATTGACATTTGCATTGATGTTTGGCTGGAAATAGGGAAGCGTGCTTTTGCGGGGGGTGAGTCAAGCAACCCTGAGTTGAAATGTCTGATGTGTGGATGTGTAACAGTTACACATTTGCTTGTAACCCTGAAGAGCTATTTTCAGCATACTTTTAAATGGTGCTAGTATAAAACTTATTGTGTGGTGAATAATGTTATCGGTGTCCACGGTCTTGTTTATTTTGTAAAACGTAGCGGTGTGGGCGAACGATAAAAACACACGTGCAGTGCACTTTTGAATATGATTTATGATGATCTTGTCTCTTTTTTTTTAGCGGCACAGGGCGAAGAGCGAGAGTGTGCCTTCATTGACCAGCAGCAGCAGTCGGAGGTGGAGCGATTGGCCGGGGGCGAGGGCCGGGTCTCGCCCGAGAACACCACCATCCGATGCGCCAAGGGCAGACATTGCTTCGGCTTGTGGGAGAAAAGTCCACCGGGCGAAGTCCGATTAGTCAAACAAGGTAGAATATGCGGCACAAGTTACAATGTATGAAATAAAGCACACACACGTATGTAAACCTCAGAATCAGGCACTCTGATCTAAATTCTCCCCTCGTAAGATTGCCACATCTGTCATTGTCCACCCCAACCAGGTTGTTGGTCCCACCTTGGAGACCACCAAGGATGTCGCGATGACCGCTGCGTGGTGAACAATCTCTTGCCTCAGACCCAGAACGGGACCTACCACTTCTGCTGTTGCGGCACTGACATGTGCAATGTCAATTTCACAGAAGACTTGACGACTCCCAGTCCCACCACTGCACAGCCAATCTGTATGCACACACACACACACACACACACACACACACACACACACACACACACACACACACACACACACTAACAGTTCAGCATTGATCGTTTAGTCTTCATACTTTGGAACGTTAACAAGCTAGGCAAGCAGCTGTATAGTCAATTGTTCCTTCCTCTAAATCTAGTAGTGAATAAAATGTAGTGTGTGTTCTGTCTGAGGAGGTGGAGCGTAGACATACACACACGCTGCCATTTATGTTGCCACTCCGCATTCCTTGGAATGCAAGGCGTCTGTCTGTGTTATCAGTCTGCGGGTGGTTTGGTGACTGTTCTACTTAGCAGACAGGTGACAAGACGTCAAACATGGGAGGAAGTCAGAAAGAAAGAATGACTGATTTCAGCATGTTGGTTTATAAAACATGTTTTAATTTGTAAGCTTTTTCTTTTTTTCCCCATTCTTACCTCATGTTTTAATTTCATTTTTTTTGTACTTCTTTTCATTCTTGCCACTATGGAGGCAACGGCTTCATTGGCTAACTCGCCATTCATGTCATTGAATGCCTTTAATTACTAGTCTTGGTAGCGTATTTCTTTAGTTACCAAAAATATAAATGTGCTTTATGTGAAGTGAAATATATGATTTTTTTATGACCTGTGATATTCAGTTAGACATTTATACAGTATACCAAGCCCCAATTTTATGCATTATTACTTGTGCTAAAAAAAGATTAATATTACCATTACTACACTCATCTATAAGCTATTATTGATTTTGCAAATCACTTTTATAAGGCTTGGTTTTGTTCTGGCGCTGTTTGGCTGCCTCTGGCACAGGTTGTCTTAAATACAGGGTCCAATGAAATTTCAAAACAATCAAGGCATTCTGGAGTGTGCTACTCGGTGTTAGAGTTTGGTTTTAACCGCAGGTCATGGGTCCTCCAACAAGTTAATGACTTAAAACATATGACCTATATGAATAGCTAAAGAACAAATTTTGTGTCTTAGTGGGACGTATAATGAATGCATATCTAAACCCTCTTGAAAATCCGTAGGAGCTGACACATTTTGTGCATAGAAGTGCATAAGTCTCATTAATAGCTACAGAAATCCTTTTATTGCAGCCAGACTATTCATATCAATAATGGCATCATCCTCTTTGCTCGTTGCTGTGAGTTCCAGATCGCTAGAAAAGCGCTATATACATATATATATTTGTGTAGGTTTGTCGTGGCCATTTTCTATCTGCTCATTCTTTTTAAACTGTTATCCGCGCAGACCCTCGCACTTTGCGCTATGAAGAGACAATAAACATTGCCCTGGCAACCGTCTTTGTGTTGGCCGTCATCGCGGGAGCTGCTTTCTTTGGTTACCGCATGATGCATGGTGAGTTTCCATGGCGCCACACTGAGAGCAAGAACAGACCACATTCAGTAGCTAAGTTTGTTAAATGCTTTGGTGGAGCCGTAATCACTGTAATAAATGGAATCTGAGAGGACCTACTTTAAAGTACGTTGTGTGTGCATGTGTTTTTCTTTCTTTCAGGAAATAGTAAGCAAGGTCTTCACAATCTGAATATGATGGAAGCTGCTGCCTCTGAGAGCTCTTTGGACCTGGATAATCTCAAGCTTCTCGAGGTCTGTTTCTGAAATAGCATCAGTTTTTTTGTTCGACAGAGAAAGCATGCCACTTATTGTGTATAACACATAGTGAGACAATTTACAACTCATCTGATGTTGACGATGATTCAAAAACAGGACATTGCTTCAAATTGAAATAAATTGTGATTCTGTAACGTGGCAGGAAAATGAGCAAATCTTCTTTATGGCTTAAACACAAAAAGAATTAATGAAAAAAATTAATGATTTGTTTCATTAAGTATAAGGAAATCCATCCATCCATTATCAGAACCACCTAGTCACATAAGGAATATATATATATATATATATATATATATATATATATATATATATATATATATATATATATATATATATATATATACATACACACACACACACACACACACACACATTTAAGAACAAGATGAATCACCATTGCTCATTATCCAGACTCCAGACTTTGCCTTTTACTTCTTCCGAGAAATTAACTTAGAACTACCACCCACAATGATAAACACGCTTACAAAATGACAACACCACCTCAAGCTTCAAGTCTAGGCATGCTTGTTATCAGACTGATGAGATGAAAACAGCACCAGTAACTGAATGCACATAAGAAACGACAGCATATTATATGATAATATGATATTATTATTATTATGATATGATATGACTTTTATCTGACTATGGATGGCTCACTGTTATCCAATTCTCACTCTGAAATGCACCGTTGTCCATTTTTTTCACCAACTTCACTACAACAACAATAAAAGAAGCCCAGGAGGCAGATACCACCGATTTGAATTTGAATATTTGTTATGTGTAATGTTAGCAGTCATGCTGTGGTGCACAGTCCGCCATCCAATTCATGGAACAAGGCAGATAGCTTTTCAGGCATGAATTGAATTCCTTCCATTGCCCCCCCCCCCCACCCCCCCCACCCCCCCCCCCCCCCCCCTTTTTTTTTTTTTTAGCTGATCGGCCGGGGTCGATACGGCACTGTCTATTGCGGCTCCCTCGATGAACGACCCGTCGCCGTTAAGGTCTTCACAGCCGCTAACCGGCAGAACTTTCAAAATGAATGCTCCATCTACCGGCTGCCACTACTGGAGCACGACAACATCGCCCGCTTTGTGGGCGCTGATGAGCGGACGGGCCCAGAGGGGCGCACCGAGTACCTGCTCATCATGGATTACTACCCGCACGTAAGTGAAGTGACTAGTTTAGTCACTGTTGTTTGTATATAGTACCTTTTTCTATAAAGACAAACCAAAGCATCCTCTTGGTCATGGAAAGTATTGTAAGGAAATGACAAAGTGCGCCTCTCCATCAACTGCCAGAGTTTGCGCACGTAGCTAATTTTGTCAGGGATTCCAAAAAGTTGTAAAGTTTTTCTTGACGAAATAAAAACAGTTGACGACTATTAATTACGTCCTTGCGACAGTTTGCGACTTTGAAAGGACCCTGACGAAAAAAAAAAAAATCAACATTCAGGCCATGAGCAAACCATCACGAAGGTTACTTCGCTGCTCAGTGAGCCTTAAGAAGGAAACAGTTCATGATAAAACGTGACATGGAGGGTTTTAAAAGCTACCATTAAAAAGTCGAAGTATAATATAAGCTGAATTATTTGCTCTAATAAACAACCTGTGTCATCACTTGGATGTGGTGAAGCAGCTTGTCACTTGTTTTGAAGTGGCGGCAAAGACTGAGCAATCCCCTCCACACGTCACATCTCGTTTTGTCAAAGCTTAAGTGCTATACTTGCAATCGAATTGACTTTTTCTGCCTCATCAGTTTCCCATCTCACAACGGTGCCTCTTTTTTTCTCTCTCTTACCCTAGGGATCTCTAAGCCGCTACCTGAGCGTTCAGACCAATGACTGGGTCAACAGCTGCAGGCTTGCTCACTCTGTCACTCGTGGATTGGCGTACATGCACACGCAACTCTTCAAAGGAGGTGAGCTGGCGGAAAAATCATACCCACAGGTTTTTAGACCTACGAGCATTTCGGAGCAAGATTTTTTTTCCGCTTTTAGCCAGTTTTGTTTGACTTATTTGGAAATCCCTGTCTTCCTGTCTGCACAGTACAACTCCGTGTACCCGGGCCTATTTATAGATTGAAGGAAAATTGGAGAGAAGGTTGAAGTGAGCCGATATGAATATTCCCCAGGCTTAGTGAAATCATTCTTGGTAGGCAGAAGTGACAGCTAAACAGAGCTGCAACTCCTTTGGCCCTCATTCTTCGGAATCAGCAGGGGTACTCATCACAGCAGTCAGCGAGGCTTATAAGCAGGGACAGCAAGTGACAGGCGCAAAGTAAAAAGGAAGGACGACTTGCCCGCTGTTCGTGGAGCTGCGATCAGAAAAATGGATTCAGTATTTCTGGTCAGTAAGATTGCTCAGGCAGGGGATATTAGGCAGTATGACCGTATTAATAAATCTAATTTTTTTTGCCCAGTGAACTATAGAAACAGCCTAACCGCCACGGCATTGTCTGGAATTTTATATCGCATTTCTTCTTTCCTTCTTTCAAAGACACGTACAAGCCAGCAGTGTCCCACAGGGACCTGAACAGTCGGAATATTCTCGTTAAGGCCGACGGCACTTGTGTAATCATCGATTTTGGGCTGTCCATGAAGCTGACGGGTAACAGGCCAACACGCCACGGCGAGGAAGATAACGCTGCTATCAGTGAGGTGAGAGCAGACTCCTAGTTAGTTACAGGTACTCGAAGGAGAATTTAATGAAAGAGATGGTAGTGGAGCATAGCAATAAGGACTCGTTTTGTTTTCTCCCATTCTTAATCGCCTTGTAGGTGGGCACCATCCGCTACATGGCGCCAGAGGTGCTGGAAGGAGCAGTCAATCTGAGGGATTGTGAGTCTGCGCTGAAACAGGTGGACATGTATGCACTGGGCCTGGTCTACTGGGAGACTTTCATGAGATGTACAGACCTTTTCCCCGGTAAGACTTCACTCATATACAGATGCATTTTTTTTTTTGTATGAGCATAAAAAACAGCCCCCAAATTGCACATCTTTCCTCCTGACCTTACCACCTCTAGGCGAATCTGTACCAGAGTACCAGATGGCCTTCCAGGCAGAGGCAGGGAACCACCCGACGTTCGAGGACATGCAAGTGCTGGTGTCAAGGGAGAAACAGCGGCCCAAATTTCCAGAGGCCTGGAAAGAGAACAGCTTGGTATGTGCGTATGGAACGTCTGAGTCGGAAAGGAAAGGGAAAAACACAAATAGCAGTATATCAAAAAAATTGAAAACAAAAGAAATCATTAAATTAAAAAGTTTGATGCTAGTGAGACACAGGATAGATAGGAAAGGAAGTATTTGCAAAATATTTTGCGGACTCTGAAGCCAGTTTGAGAACGATGAGTATTCTGGCAATTACAATGCGACTCATCTCTTCTCTGGCAGGCTGTTCGCTCTCTGAAAGAGACAATGGAAGACTGCTGGGACCAGGACGCGGAAGCCCGCCTCACAGCCCAGTGTGCCGAAGAACGGGTGGCCGAGCTGCTCCTCATTTGGGACCGCTCCAAATCCGTCAGCCCCAAGCTCAACCCTATGTCTACCACTCTGCACAATGAGAGGTAAAAATCTTAATTAAGGTTCTCTTCTCAATGAAATGCCTGCCTGCCTGCCTGCCTGCCTGCCTGCCTGCTCGCTCTTTAAAACCAGAAATACTTTCCCGCCCTTTCCATCTAGAAACCGCGTGACACCCAAGTCTGGCCCGTATGCTGATCACTCCTCCACTTATATTGAAGAGCATGAGGGCGTGGCCAAAAACGCGCAGGCCGATACTACGAGTTCCGCAGGTGTCCGAATCGGGGGTGGGACCGGGGAGAGGAACAGGAACTCCATCAACCAAGAACGCCAGCAGCAAGCCCACGCCCGCCTGCCCAGCCCAGAGAGTAGCAGCACTAGTGGGGCTTGCTTGGGTCTAAGAGGGAGCCCCTCAGACTCCACCACAACCACCACTATTATTTCTGAGTCTGAGGGGCCAACGGGCTGCAACACGGTCCCCGTTTGCCTCCACCTAACTCAGGACGACTTGGAGACCACCAAGCTTGACCCCAAAGAGGTGGACAAGAACCTGAAAGAGAGCTCGGACGAGAACCTGATGGAACACTCGCAAAAGCAGTTCTGCTCGCCAGACCCGCTAAGCCCGGGTAGTTCCAGCTTGCTCTATCCTCTCATCAAGATGGCGAGCGAAGCCTCGGGTACGGCTGAACCATCCGCCTCCATACCTGCCGCCGTCTTCCCTCTGCCTAAGCAGCAGAATTTGCCCAAAAGGCCATCAAGCTTGTCCCTGCGTAGCAAGCCAGCCAAGAAGGAGTCTTCGTCCTCCTCGCTCAGGTTCAAGTTTGGACGATCGGGAAAGTCCAACCTTCGGCAGGTGGAGGGATCAAAGATTAACGGCGGTGCGGTAACGGGCCCAAACGTGGATACAGAAGCTCATCGGGGCACGGGCATAAATAATATACCTGCCCTACGGGACGTGCACGCTAACGGCAGCATTAATGGCGCCATCAACGGTCACAACAGCGGGCTTGTTTCTTCTGCGGCCATTGGCGGAAATGCAGGATTTGGAGGATCCGGCGTTCCCAACGGAAACGGAGTGTTACAGTCCGATGACAGTCGACTCAGCCTGGGCATCATCACGGCCAGCCCCGACGAACACGAGCCACTTCTGAGCCGTGAGCAGCCGGATCCCAGGGACGCGTCTTCGAGCGTGGCCGCGCTGCGCTCGGCTCGACCCAATACCAACAACAACAACAGCAACACGGGCCACGGCCGGGGTGACGGTGAGAGCGGAGGTGAAAGCGAAGGAGGCGGAGACGAGGACATGGAAGGAGGAAGCGGGGCTCCGACGGGGCCCCCGACAGAAAGTGCGGGACTCGCCTCCGGTGCCCCGGACCTCCCGGTGACGGTCACCATGCGAGAAGAGTCCCTGCTTAGGCAGCCCAGAGTTCGCAGGCCAGAGAGACCAAACTCCTTGGACCTGTCCTTCACCACACAGGACCTGGCTTCATTAGGTGAGACACCGACCGGCTCACACTTCCACTTTATTGTGTACATGAGTAGCTGTCCGTATTTAAAAATGAAAATGACATCACAGTTGGCAATCTTAAAAGATTGAGGAGCCGGTCGTTTTCTTGGTTTGCCCATGGTACATAAACAAGTGTATTCACCAGTTCAATTATCAGACACAAAGCAACCACCTTCACATGAGGCCAGTAATAAAAGTGTTCATTTCATAGTACGTGTCATTTCTGTTTGCAGGTGACAGCTTAGGGCACCCAGGCAGCTCCTTGGGCACCGGCGATAAGATCAAGAAACGAGTCAAGACGCCATATTCTCTGAAGAAATGGCGGCCCACCACTTGGGTCATCTCCACGGACGCGAGGGGGCTCGAGGTCAACAACAACAACAGCGGGTCCGGCCGGGGCCAAGGCCACAGCCACAACCGGCCCAAGTCCACTTCAGCCATTTACTTGCGAGGTGGAGACATGGTTGGCGAGCGTAGCGACACTCTGGTGTGAGTGTACGGCCACCAGCTGTTGAAAACTGAACAAACACAACGTTTTTTGGGGGCGGGGAAGGGGTGGAGTCTGAATCAGCAAGAGGAAGCTACGTGGAATAGTACACTAAGAGTCGAGTCCCATGTACAGTACACTAATTAGATTTTCTTGCTGTGTCTTCTCCGATGAACATCATTTGCTTTAAACGCAATCCAAGCTATGCAGCATTCTCTCCCGCTCGTTTGTCCTGTTCTAGCCGTTCCTCACAAGCATCCGAGTGTTGTTTTCTTTCCTCCCTACGTGCACTTTGAGCCGATGAGATCGGCGTTTGGTCCTGCCCTGCTCGCCGTGACGGCGCCACCGCACGGAATTCAATCATGTGCTCTTGTTTGTTTTCGTTCAAGCACAAAGACCCTCTTGAAAAGAAGAAACGGTCTTAAAAGGCAGAGCGATGTTTTATTTGTAATTTTTTATTTGATTTTTGTATGCAAGACCTGTCGTCGTGGACTATCTGTGTTCTGTACCATCGCATAAGTTTAATTGTGCAATAGGATGTAGCTTTTAGATGCTCGTCATGTTTCTCCTTTTTTGTTTTTAACCCTCAATCATATTTTGAATATGTCAATCTCCTTTGCACTTACGATTAGTCACAATCATCAACCTTGCCCCCGCCCCTGTTTGAAATGGAAAAACAAATGACAATCCTTCGTTTTCCATCCCAGGGGCACCAACAATCGAGCTCGTTTGACTGGTTGAGAATATTGGGACTTTTCCCCACCCACTTTCCACACAATCGCACCATGAATCGTTTTTTTTTTGTTTTATTCAATCCATTTCAATTTTCAATCAATTTTTAATTCAATCTCTTGTCTCGGTGTCACTTGCCTTCATGTTTGATTGAATCACAACCAGGAGACTTTGTGCTTCTTGGAACTGTACTGGAAATGAGAAAAAAAAAAAGAGAACGACAAAGAATACTAAACCCCCTTCCAAACACGCTGAATATTGGTTGTGCTTCTACTGGTCACATTGCTTAATGTTTGAATGGGTGGTTTTACAGTATGTTTGTTTGTGTGTTTCTTTAAAGGGGCAACCCCAAAAATTTCTTTACATTAATATGTTTTATGTGCCCACATTAGTTATTCTGATTCCATGCAATATGGGTTAAGACAGCAAAATTGACATCTCGGGCGGTGGCCATTTTGTCACTTGTTGGCAACTGAAAATGACATCACAGTTGCCAGGTTCTCAGGTCACAACCAATCACAGCTCAGTTTAAAAAAAACTAGTGAGCCGTGATTGGTTGTGTTCTAACACTTGGCTGGGATGTCATTGTATGCAAGTGGCAAAATGGTCACCGCCCCTGAGATGGATAAAAATAGGATTAATTCATATTTCACAAATAAAATATTACTCAAAGCAATGTGTTTCAACTAGTTGGGCTGCACACAACATATTATTACAAAGAAAATGTCGGGGTTGACTTTCTCTTAAGTAGTTTTGTTTTGCTGGAGCCTTTAAGTAATTTTGTTTTGCTGTAGCTCAGCACTGTATAGTGACTGTACTACAGTCTGTATGTTGTACTCATTCTGTATTCTCTGCGCCACTTCAGGATCAACTAAAGTATGTTTTTGTAATCTGTAATTTGTATGCAAGAAAAAAAACACTATTATTGCATTTATTTGCATATTTTTATTGGATTCTGTGTTGCATTCAATGGACATCGATGACCTTTGATTCCCTTGCTACACGTTTGCTTGATACAATTTCCCTGAACCTTTTCAAGACACTATGGAAGAAAAAAATATCAATAAATGTATGAAAACTTGAGTTTTATCTGTTTGGGTCATAATAGTGTGAGCTTTTATATTCAGAAATATTTCATTATAGTGTGGGCCTGGCCAAGAGTAAAGCATGGCTCTCTGCTCTATCTGAAAATGATCCTGGGAAAAGGAATAATCAACTCAAACATTTTCTTTATAATGGAAATGTTCTATGCACCCCCACAAGTCATACATGGCATTATTACATTTGCGGAACATGAATTTGGTAGGAAAATAGATCTTAGGGGGTGGCCATTTCACCACTTAATGCCAATTGAAAATGATATAACAGGTACCGAGGTTATTACAAATAGCTCGTGTTCTCTGTGTTTGGTCATGCGACGTTTGCAAACTGAGTCATAATTGATTGTACATATAAGAAAGGTTGCAAGCTCTGCTGTGAAAAGCGATTTCACAATGATACATCCAGATGGGGCCAAACAATATTTTTGAGGCCTGAGCAGCAAGTAGGTAAGCTTTGCAGACCCTAACAAATTGATTTTCCTTCCAATATCAGCAAATATGTGAATGCTAAATGTCTGTCTGTCTGTCTGTCTGTCTCCCCGTCCATCCATCCATCCAAATTTGCAGAATAACAATGAATTCGGCCACCGAGAATTGCGTAATCACACGGCTGCCCATGTTGACAGGCTATGCAGTTAGACAGAACTGTTCTCTGTCTTTATGTCGCTGTTTAAGTGTTCAAACAGTGAGGCTATATTAACAAATTTCCGTAGTTAAGATGATGTATTGAATATCTAGTGTTTTATGTCATCTGTCTGTAACGTCGTGTTTCTTAAGATGAACAAAAAGAGACATTACGGAGGCTACGAAAAAAGTTCTCCAGCCTTATGGCAGGGGGCGCTAGTGATCCCGGGATGCTTCATGCGCCTACCTGTAGAATAAGAGATCTCCAGTTCCAATTTACAGTGAGCAAGTGAGGTGCAGTCGTCCACTTATTTTCTTTTACATTCGGTTCCCCCCCACGCCAACCAGTTTTTACATTTCGTTTTACAATGGAGGATTACATATCCAAACGATTTTCAACTATGGATTTTCGGTCGAAACAGGAGGTCATCAGTAAAGGAATAGCAACTCCGGAGTTAAAAGGTTTGATTCGGACAGCGGGACTTCAAGTTTTTGATTCCATGTGCTTTATTGAGTGTTTTTATGTGTGGAGACTGCTGATATGATTGATAAATTCAATCGGACGCAATGCTACGGATCGCCACCAGGGGTGCCCAAGGGTGACCGGACGGCGTGGCGGCCATTTTGGAAAAATCATGGTACCGTGAGTGTAAGGGACACCCAAAATAAGGACATTCAGGTAAGATAGGATACCAATAAAAAAATGCTGTAGAGATTGCAGTGATCCTAAGAGACCACAGCAAATGGTACACTCTGCCAATGGGAACCCCAGATGTCAAGTACAGTAATAAAATGAAATGTGATAGTTAGATGTTTGAATTAAAAAGAAGTGCAATACCAATAAACAGTCACAGCTGAACATTAAAATCAATGAGATCAAAAGTGTAGGGGATTAAAAAAAAACAAGTAAAATAGTAAGATAGTGGATGGTATGAAATGGATAAGCAACTTTTGTACTCAACAGGGACAAAAGACGCAGCCATATTTGAAGACACACTACTCAGGGTTAAGAATATTAATATAGGTTTTGACTAATAATCTGAAATCCAATAAAGCTACGCTCACGGCCGCTCGAAAGTATATCCAAATTACCTTGAGTAACTGCTGGAGAATGAGAGGTAGTACACAAGGGACCCACAAGAGGGAGCCACCAGGAACCTGAATGAATGGGAACCGTAAGTGTAGGAACTTTCTGAAATAGTGACCCTCTGGCAACAACAACAGGTTGGCTTTCCCTGGGGCCTTGCGGTGTATGAAGCACAGGGAAGTGGAAGGAATTAAATCCAGCATCTCCTTAGGTCATGCGTTGACATGGGACAAAGAAGATTGCTCAAGAAGAAAGAAGCCTTTTTTTTGTAGGTACAACCGGGAGGAGAGCACTGGGGAGGCACTGCTTAGTCAGGGCTGGCTCCAGTGCTCTTGAACCCTGATCGGAGGAGAAAGGCAGCGGTTCACCGCGGCTGGTTCTCACTCTGATCGGCATGGATTGATCCCCAGCTCTTCTGCCCTGAGTGGCTTGACCTGGATACCTAGCGGTGTTAACGAAGGGTCAAGGCGACTCAGGGGGTAAGTATGTGGCCCCCCTGAGTTCCGACTCTAGGAACAAAGCACGCAGGGTGTGGTGGTCCAGAGCGGAAGGACCTTAATCCAGGCTCAGTCTTCTATGAGGTGTAGCCTCGCCCATGCAACAGCACATTGCACCACACACGTTAAAGTTGGACCCTAAATGGCCAATTGGCGCAGATTCCAAATTGTTACCCCTACTACTCACATCCCCTAGTCCAGCTTAGGTGACTAGGCCGAGGATGCACCGGGACCTAGGCGAAGTAGAATAGCTTTTCTTTTTCAGGCATTCCCTCTACAATTACTGCAATATAGGTGAGTTCGCTCTAGGTACTTTGTTGGTAGGTTTGCCTTCCCTGGAGCCGAGCGATGTGCGAAGTGGAAGGAATAAATCCAGCATCTCCTTAGGTCGTGCGTTGGCATGGGACAAAGAAGATTTCGCAAGAAGAAAGTAGCGGCAGGGATGTGCGGTTAGAGGAGGCAAGGGAGGCTACGACGTCAGTGCCTCCCCAGTCATGAACCTCACCGCACGTCGTATTTATGTGTACAGTGACTGTACTACAGTCTGTATGTGGTACTCATTCTGTATTCTCTGCACCACTTCAGGATCAATTAACACGTTTTTATTTGTTTTTGTAATCCGTAATTTGTATGCAAGAAAAAACCCATTATTGCATTTATTTGCATATTTTTATTGGATTCTGTGTTGCATTCAATGGACATCGAGGACCTTGGATTCCCTCGCTACACGTTTGCTTGATACAATTTCCCTGAACCTTTTCAAGACACTATGGAAGAAAACAATATCAATAAATGTATGAAAACTTCAGTTTTATCTGTTTGGGTCATAATAGTGTGAGTTTTTATATTCAGAAATATTTCATTATAGTGCGGGCCTGGCCAAGAGAAAAGTAAAGCATGGCTCTCTGCTCCATCTGAAAATGATCCTGGGAAAAGGAATAATCAAGTCATTTCATTTTCTTTATAATGAAATGGTCTATGCGCCCCCACAAGTCATACATGGCATTATTGCATTTGCGGAACATGAATTTGGTAGGAAAATAGATCTTAGGGGGTGGCCATTTCACCACTTAATGCCAATTGAAAATGATATAACAGGTACTGAGGTTATTACAAATAGCTCGTGTTCTCTGTGTTTGGTCATGTGACGTTTGCAAGCTGAGTCATAATTGATTGTACATATAAGAAAGGTAGCAAGCTCTGCTGTGAAAAGCGATTCCGCAAAGATACATCCAGATGGCGCCAATCAATATTTTTGAGACCTGAGCAGCAACTAGGTAAGCTTTTCAGATACTAACAAATTGATTTTCCGTCCAATATCAGGAAATATGTGAATGCCAAATGTTTGTCTGTCTCCCCGTCCATCCATCCATCCAAAATTTGCAGAATAACAATGGATTCGGCCACACGAGGGCGATCTTTTCCTCCAACTCTAACCCCCACCTCAAAAAAAAAATTGTTTACGTCTCTGCTCTCTGCTCCCGCGCCCTAGCAACTGCAGCATCAGCACGAGCGAAGAGCGTCGGTGAGCGACGTCAGCGGTCGATTGTCGGCATCAAAGTCAGGCAGACCGGAAACACATTATCGCCCTTCAGAGTAAAATAAGAGGCGACTACAAGATATGACATTACCTCAACTACAATTTGTCATGTACGCCCAAGTATGCAGTATTCCATTTACAACGCTTGTTTTGTTAAGGGTCATCTAAAATTGGAGAGCACCAATATTTTTTAAAAATAACATACTGTTCTAAAAATGCTCATTATGGTCTCAAGAATAAAAAAGTAGAATTACTATCGAGCAATTTGATTCACCCACCTTAACCATGATTGTTAACTGTTTAATGAGAATTTGTTTCATTTTGCTGTGTTTAGTGCAATCTTATTGTTACTGGTACTCGGGCAAATAAAAAAAAAAAATCTAAACTACCCAGCATTATTTTTTCATATAATTTACTGGAAATGATTGAGAAACATTTAGTAATCATTCTACAACGCTTCTTGGTATTACCTACAATGAAAAGGAATCTATTACGAGGGTTATATCGAAAGCCCTCGCCGGAAGTTGCATCTAATTCTTCTTGCTTTACACTGGTCCTCCTCCCATCGTGCCAAGCGAAGCTAGTCGAGCATCACCGCCCTTCTACCTTCTTTTTATCCTTTCTGTCTTTCCCCATTTCTGTAATTTTTTACCCCTTCCGAATACCACCTAATGCAAAGATCGTCTTTTTTCCGTTTCCCACATTTTCCCTTCGATCGCAAAGCCCTTTATCTTTTATTTTTTTGTTTTTGCTAGCCGCCAGTGCAACGCGACTACCAAAAAAAAAAAAAAATCCAGCGTTGCTTATTTTGACGCCATATGTGTACCAATTTGATTCTCCTTCACCTTTTACGTGTGTTTTAAAATCGGCAAATGCCCTCCTCGTTCTGTTACTACCCTCGGTAGCATTTTAGAAGGCGGCGAGCATCAGTCGGGTGGACGACGAGCTCCCATGCTACTTTGCGCACCGCGTATCTACTCACCTTTGCAGGTAAGTCACGCTGCGCACTCGATCCCCTTTAAGATCCAGCTTTAAGGTCCAGCAGTTGTACTCAGAAGTAGGACACCTATAATACATGTCACTAGTGCGGTTAATGGGTTCATTTATTTAGCTTTCGAAATACCCTAAAAGGTTAATTGTACTAAGTTCATTTTGTTTTTCCTTATTTAATCACTTCACAGGTTTCTTTTATATCAAACAAATGGTTTTAGGTTATTCACCTGACATGTTTCGGCGGTTTCTTCCGCCTTCATCTGATGAAGGCGGAAGAAACCGCCGAAACATGTCAGGTGAATAACCTAAAACCATTTGTTTGATATAAAAGAAACCTGTGAAGTGACCCTAAAAGGTTGCTGGCAGTCGTAGCTCAGAAAGGGTGCATTATTTACTTTTAATGGCCAGTGAGCCAAATTGATCAGTCCTAATTTTTACTTTTATATTTTACCCATATAATATCCTCATAAAACCTGTGAACTTTGGTCTAGTGTATTTGTTTCTCAAAAATCAAACATGCTGTCAATTGCATTTTCTGTGGAGAAACAAGGGGTAGTGATTTTGGTCACAACTTTATGTGTGTGTGTATATATCATGTACACCCACACACAGAGATATAGGACTAATATTGCGGTCTAGGCTGAAGCTAGGCAGAGGTTGTGTTTGGCCTTGTTCCCTCGCAACAGCTGCACTGGTCAAAGACCCTGACCAAATTTAGATACAGCATTGGAACATGTGCTCTCTGCATATCTGTTGTTTAAAATGTTGATGCTAGAAGATGGTGTCAGCAGATGCTTATCAGGGTCAGCCGGGCATTGCCCCCCTGTGTCTTCCCACTACCCCCTCCCACCCACCTTAAAATGTGTTAATGCTGGTGGGGATTAACATCAATCTGGTACCATGACGCACAAGGCGACTAACTAAGCAAAGCAGGTGGGCAATGTCATGTTTACATTTCCAGGACAACCTTCCACCTCCTACTCTCCTTCCTCAGAAATCATCAGTGGCCTTAAACTAAATCATCCGTCCTCCCCTTCAGCCGCCCTTGGAACCTTCCTCATTCTCCTGTCCGTTCCTCACCATCTCGCCCAGCTGTGGCCCTCACAGGGCGCGACCGCTGGCACTCACCTGGAAGGTCCTTGGCCTCAGGACGACTGCCAGCACCAACACCTTTCCTACATGAGGGACAAGGCCACACAGGTAAACTTTGTTCAAGCTCAACTTGTAAGTCAAGGTCCAACTGTACTTGAGTGTTGTGTTTGTGTGTCAGACCCCCAGGGCCTGGGCAGATGAGAGGAGGCGTGGTTCTCACAAGCGTTCGGCCTCCTGCGGGAGCACCGATCAGCTCAAGGAGGTCGTCACAAACTTTCATTTTCTAATTTCACATTGAAAATATGAAGAGAGAATGAAAGTGAAAAGCAAATGTGTCGTTCAGATCGCCAAGCTGCGTCAGCAACTCCAGCGCAGCAAGCGGAGCAGCCGTCATCGGAGGGACAAAGAGCGCAAGTCGCCCTTCAATGGCAGCCATGCCATCATGCAGTCGCAGGTGAGCAATAGTGCCCACGTGGAAAGTAGTAATCGGTCTCATGGAACTGCATTGAAGTTATATAGTCATTGGACATTTTTTTTATCATCTGTAAACCATTTATCTTTAAGGATAATGTGTTTGAAATCATTATAAAAAGGAGGAGTTTACGTACTTTTCTTACTTTGATGTTTTGTGTGTGTGTTCCGCAGGGGCCCATGCCCAAGACCATTTTGATCCCCATCCCCATAGCCAAGTCCTCCGCTCCTCGTTTCCGCAACAGTGTGGAGGGTCTCAACCAGGAGATTGAGCGCATCATCATTCGAGACACCCCCGAGAAGGATGAGGCCATCGCTGTGGGTGACATCCGTATAACACTTTGAAAAACAGTTTGACTTGCAGGCTTTTACGGCTTTTTTACGATGTCACCAAATTCAACTGAACAAGTGTGGCATAAACCTACTAAATCAGTCCATCTTGCCGGAACACTGTGCCTTGTGTTTGCCTGATAGCCACAGGACGTTCCGGACGGGCACCGCGCGCCACCTCCCGTCCCACCGCGGCGCAGCAGCAGCACTCGCAGCATCGACACGCAGACCCCCTCAGGGGGCGGCCTGAGCGGGAGCCACAGTAACAGCAGCAGCCGCCCCGACTCCATCTCACCATCCTACCTCACCGTCCTCAACGACGCGGTTGGCGGCGGCGGCAGCCCCTATGAGGACAAAGGTGATGGTTATATTTGTCCCACTTTATCTTTCATACTCGCTATGCTAATAGTAATGACCAGGAGGCCTTCTCAGTTTAAATATTTCATGTATATGTCCGAAAGATCGAGACAGCCTTCTCTGCACCCACCTCCAGGATTCCTCCTCTGTGTGATAATGTGTGTGACCTAGTCTTAACTCATGCTATGTGTGTGCAAAGAGTGTTACAGAGAAGGGAACGCCAGTAAAAGCAAGAGAACAAACACCATAGCTCAAGCCACTGAGCTAATCACATGTGCCAAAGAGGCCTATTCTAACAATGAGATGTGCAGACACAAACTTGAGTAGAAATACGTATTCTTGTGTACTGATAGAAGTACTAATTCAAGTCCTGTACTTAGTAATTGAATTGAAGTGAATGTAATAGGTAGGTATAACCTTTTCCAATGTGTATGTCCTCAGAGCTGGGCCCCTGCTCACCTCTGCCAAAATATGCCGCCTCTCCCCGGCCCAACAACAGTTACACGTTCAAGAGAGAACCTCCAGAGGGTTGTGAGAAAGTCAGAGTGTCCGAGGAGTCTCTGTATGTGGGAAAGCTGTATGTTTTTGTTTTACAGAGCCCCAGACATGGCCTCAATTGTTGCCACAATATACAGCCATAAAAGTACAGTCTGTGAAGTGCACACACATTTCATGACCATGAAGTAAATACAATGTATGTGCAAAATACAAATTCTGTCATTCCTTGACAGTTGGCAAAGTAATTTGAGCACACATTTTAGTTGTGAGCAATTTAAGCAAATGGTGGCGCAGCACATGTAGGCAGATAATATAACAACACTTGCGGACAAGTATTTTGTCATCTGTGAAAAACAACTTCAATTGTTAAGCCTGACCAATTGAGTAATTGGCCAGTCGGTTATTTTGGGAGGTACATATTAGTTTATTCAATTTTTGCCTTGAGCCCTAATAATTACTGCCCACCCAGTTAGCAAAGGCAAGCTCACCAGGAGCAGCACAATCTGTTTAATTGAAGCATAAAATCAGGATGCACGGATGTATTAGTCTTTGTTTTTGTCATTTCTGTGGCTCTGTAGTTTTGTTTTAATTTGACTGACAACCAAACTATAAAAGTACTAAAGTGTACTTGTTTGTTCCAGCCCCAAAAGCCTGCAGCAGGTCCCACCGTTTCTCTGTCCCGACCGCAACAAGGTCAACTTCATCCCCAACAGCGGCTCCGCCTTCTGCCTCGTCAGCATCCTCAAGCCCCTGCTTCCGGCGCCGGACCTTAACTTTCGCCCCGGAGTGGGCCTGCGCAGTCTGTCCCCGTCGCTGGTGCCTCTGTCCACCCAGCCCTGCCTCCTGGAGGAGCCTGAGAGCTTCTAACGAGCACCTTCAAGCTCGGCAAAGAAGAAAATCAAAAAGGCCTTCAGCATGCTAGCTCTCTGATGTCTTTGGTCAAATGACGCTTCCCACTGCCTCGCCTCCTCCTCCGTAAAACCGATCTCATTGCTGTCTTATTGTTTTGAAAGGAAAAGGGCATAACAATTTTTTCACCGTACGATACCATGACGCCTTTCCACAGACATATCTTTTTTTGTATCTCTACTTCTTTCTATATAATATGCCTTCCACTACAAAAGACCATGGTGCTGCCAGATTGTAGCGAAACTTGAAGGGTTAAAAGTAAAAAAATATATATACGTATATATGTGCCTGACATTTTTGAGGACAGTACTCCATTTCCCAAAACTGATGTAGCGCCTCCACCTTTTCCTTAAAGTTTCAAGGGGGCGGTGCCAACCAAATTCTTACATTTAGGCTAAAGCTAACTCCAAGCTGTGTAACTCCATCCTCATTTCACATTTTTGGCTTGACAACAATTAAAAAAAGTCCACACACACTTGTAAAAAAAATTTGAACAGCCCCTTAACTCTCATCCATTTTTCTCATTGCGATCTGCACGTCATCCAAGTCCAAAGAGTCCATCTCGGCAGTGTCCCCTACATTGCATTAACACTGTGGCGCAGATGGCAGTGGTTACCATGGCAATGAACAAACTCCTTGAACTGGTGTTGACCTGCTACATCTTTGGACAGTAGACTGTCATCAGCAAATGACTGCAGTGCTACACTGCACCCAGCACCACCACCCTCAAAGAACAAAAAACAGCAGAACACACAAAGAACCCAATTATCGATGACCTTATGACACAATAACTTTCCGAGAGCACCCCAGCCCTCCGTGTGCCAAAGGAATGTACTGGGATGTACATAAATATACCGTATGGCATATATTGTATGAGCTGACAGACGTGTATCGAGTGAAAAATTGTAAAGGCCCACTCACGCAGATACAATTCAACCCTGCCCCTATCATCAAATTGCGCCACTGAGTACTGTGAATTACATGTTATCATTATTGTGAATAGTAATGTATTTATTTACCTGACTGCGGTCAAATTCAGAATAGCCAATGTCATCATCCATCTCAGGTTGAGGTGAATTGAGAGCACGCCAAGCAACAGCTGCAATGTATGTCAACAGTAAAAACAATGGGAACGTCTAGTAGACGAGCTGTACAAGAACAACCTGATTTGGATTTTTTACATTTAGTTTTTTTTGCAAGAATTAAATTGTCATGTTCCAAAAATGTTGTGGGTTTTTTAACTTCATAACTATCATGTTTGGAATTTGTATCATGACATTTTTGGCTGAAAACTTGAGCATTTTAATACAGTATTTCCACCATGACACTATTTATTATTTTTGGAAAGAGAGACTTTATGGAATAGTTTTAGTTGCCATAACAGTTTTCTACATTGCAAAATGGAAAGTGAGCGTTAGAAGCAAAATCACAGAATGAAAAGTATGAAGACTAGTGTTGGGTCTGGTAAATCCATTTCTTGCAAAGGAACAGAGGGTCAAATTTACATATAAATATTAAACGGTTATAGTGTAGGTTGAGAAAAAAAATGAGCTTACCCTCCTCTAGCCACCATACCACCAGAAGCACAAACTTTTTGCTGCAGTTTATTGTTAACCTGATTCCATTTGTAAATTCTGAAGTGAAATAAAATACATGAAACAAAGCATATGTGATTAGATAAATACATTCTTAAAGAGTAGACAGCAAGTGACAGAGTAAACAATAAATACTACCTTCAGTATTAAACTTTTAACTCTTTAAAGCTCAGGTAGAAGTAGTGTCCTTGTATCACGTGAAAATGAGTTCAAATACAGTAGTAACAACAGTAATAGTAGGTGTATTTCACTCCACGGGCCCTTCCCTTGCAATCTTCTAAATGCACTCAGCCAGGCACACATATGGAGAGCACATTTGGGCATTTCAAAATAATTTGCTGTCTTATTGTTGCAACCAAATTTAAAAGTGTAATCTTGCCCTTTAGCACATTTTCTATAATTTGGGAGAAAATCATGTTCAATATGTAAATGTTGTATTTACATAATGTCATGTCATAATATCAACATTCACAGTTCAGAGATACAGTTGTGTATTTTCCTTTTTTTCCATCTGCATATAAAAAGGTTCAGTCCTAAACAGAAGTGGATTGCAGGTGTACTGCCATGGCACATCCTTAAAGTAAATTACAGAAGAAAAAAGATGTGAATACAGGAGAAATGAGCGTAAAGCTGTACTTACCAAAACATCAATTACTGGCCCTCCTGGTGTCAAACTCAACACTGGTCAGGAGTAAACATTTTTTTATTTGTCAATTACTGATTCAAATATTAGCAGCGCGCTTAATTCATTCTCATAGAGCACTGTCTAAACCGTATAAAGAGTCCACTTCTTGCAGGTTATTTTATGGTTGGTGCAGTGTCCCTTTCTAAATCCTTCTGCTCGTGTCAGTTTGTCACATGAATAATCTTAATGCGTTAAGTTGTGTATTAGTTGTGTGCTCTTCACCACATATAGCCAACAAAGATGATCCTGATGAGCATTTTACATGATTTAGTAATGCAGAGGCAGAGTTTTGTGGAGCTCCAATGGGCTCTGGAAATATGCTCACAGACACATATGTACACCACATATTTATCCGTGTACGTGTTCAAAATCTTCTTTGGAATGTGTTGTGTATGCGATGCGATGCGATAAAGCCCAAAACTCATCCGGGATAAAAGCCGCACCCTGCAGGCACAAGCAGAAGAATGAAAAGTAATGGCAAACAAAAAAAAGAGTCTAACATTACGTATGTGCGGTGTGAGGGTGCAAAAATGTATGCAAAAGACAGACATCAACAGCTCCCAAACTAGAAAGTTGGCTTTTCAAAGGTAACTTAAGTGTAGTTCAAGATCATACACAGTTTCAGGCGTTCAGAAGCTCATCTGCGGAGCGTCCAATAGCGTCGGGGTTGGAGAGTGGGTCCAGGTCCGCAAACAGGTTGAACCAAGCAGACATATCTCTAGATCCACCTGTAGTAGCTGGACCCACGTTCACATTTGAATACCAAATCATGATTTTTATAATAATAATTACTCGGTTTGCGGTTTACCATTGGCTACAGAAGCAGGAGCCGGTGTAGCTGACTGGTTCTGTGCCAGAGGCGGCTGAAGGGGCGGTGCTTGAAACATAGGTGGAGTAGACCAGCCTGCAAGACAAACACATGGGCAATGAGAAGAAGAAGCAAGATCAGACTCTCACCAACTGGGGGACAAGGCCCACCTGTGGAGCTCAGACTGTGATCCAGAAGCTGGGAAGGCAAGAAGCCAGTCGGGCTGAGGGAGGTGCACTGTGGTGCAGGGGCGGCAGGACCTGCCGGTTGAGCTGGCTCAGTTGCAGCCGACCCGCCGGCAGGAGTGTCGAAGAGCCCAAAAGCATCCTGCCATTCCCCGCTGAAGTCATCAGTCAACCCCAAGCCGGGACTGAGCAAGTCTTTGAGGAAAGCCATGTCCCCCTGTTCGCCATCTTCATCCTCGGGTCTTGACTCCATGCCAGTGGAGTCCGGGAAAACACCTTTGAGATGAGGTACAAATCATGAGGTAGCGCCAGTCATTCAGTGACTAGCAGGTTACATATTAAATTACAATTGCGACAGGCACCCGAATTATGATTCTTAACAGAAATTGTACGCTGTATTGGCGTAAGGCAGAAGCGCCCCCTAAAGTCAGTGATTTTAACCAGACAGTGACAAATCAATATTAAGTGTACCGTAATTCATCAATTGAATAAAATCCTTCTATACCTGGGTCAGCTGCATGTCCCAATGCGTCGTCATCCAAGCACACCAGACTAGGGAATATTAAAATAAGGCAAGTTTGAGTAATAATCATGGATTTAAGAACAACCAAAGCATAGACACTCATCAGAGAAATGTTTGTGGGGGTGGGTTAGGGGAGGGGTCGAAACCAAACTGTGGGGTTCTTCCAACTACAACTTTGGTGGAAAGTGGTTATCAATTAAAACACCCAAAACAGAATTAAAAAAAAAATCTAATCTAGACAGGCATCTATCCATCTACTCTTAATCTAGACATCCATCTACTGCCTTGGGCAATTTGCGTTTTAGTAGTTTGGGTTACCCCACCTGTCGGTGTTTCCCTGTAGAATCTGCTCATCTTGCTCTTGCTGTTGCGCTGCGGTTATTTGTTCCAATGGGTCCCGCAGGTCCTGCCAGGGGATTGGATGAGTAATGAAGACAGAGCTAAAAAGATGGCTCCATGGCGGAGCATCATCTACCCACCTTGAGTGTGGTGAACTGGTATGGCACGTGTCCCTTGAAAGCATCATGGATGCCAGACAGGGTTTGGGCTGTCTTTTCCCAGAACTGAAGCAGGGTGGTCTGCGGGCACAGGGAATGTGTGTGAAAAGCAGACAAATGAATAACTGCCTTTAGACTTTCCTTGCACTAGTGATGGGACTACGCCTGTTGTCGTTGTGCCCATTGTTCTCTTGTCCCTGCGCTGACTTTGCATCTACTTAATGTGTAAGGTGGAATAACTAGTAAGTGAATTGGTGCTATGCAACCGCACTTGACTAAAAGGTAGAGTATTTGGGCCAACCTGATAATTGCAAAGCGAGTGTGAGAGCATGTTGCAGCGACTGGCACCCAGCATGTCCACCTTCTGGCACACATCGTTCTTTAGCTTCTCAAAGTGGCTTTTGGTAGCCCTCACTTGGCCTTGGACCTGCCAAGAAATCAAATTGCTTAGTCCAGCCACCGTCCACAAACAAGGACCAAAGGGGGTAATGGGGAACTTAAATCCTGACCTTGCGGAACCTTTCCACCTGTTTGTACGTGTCGGGGTCGAGTTCCTGAGAGACGTCTTTCATCCAGAGCAAAGCTCCTCTGTACTCCGTGCGAGCCTTCTCCATGTAACTGACGGTCAGGAACGTGTCGGCAATGGCACGTCGTCGGAAAGTCTCCACTTCCTGGTGCAAACGTTTCAGCGGCGCACAGAGCGCCATCCTGTAGAACCAAAGCTCGTTTAAATGACAAGTGTGGTGTGCCCTCATCTACGGAGCCTCGTGCCTCTAACCTCTTCTTGGCAGAGGTGCAAAGGGCCTTGCTGGTGGCATCCATCATGTTGCCAGCCTTGGTGCGGTCGTGTTCAGATTGGAAGCGGAGGAACAGGCCGAGCTCGTTTTCCTCCTGGGACAAACCTTCAGAGAACAAACAGTTTGTCGGCCTTTGCTATTGTTAGTTTGGGTGGACTGAAAGCTTTGCCGACGTCGGGACCCTCAACTTACGTGTGATCCGATGCTGGTACTTTTCAATCACCTTGAGCAACTCGGTGCAGGTAGACTGAACCGAGCGGAAGAACTGCAAAAACCAAATGAGAAAGATGGCTGACTATGACAGTTATTACCAACAGGAAACAGGTTAGTTAATTGACAGCAGCGGGACATATACTTAACATATTCCATTTATAATGTCTGCTAATGGGAACACATCCATGTACCACAAGTTATGATTTGTGATATCAAGTTAGGGATGTTGTCTATGTTAACTTATGTTGGCTTTTAACAGCAAATATTAATTGGTATTACGGAAAATGGAATGAACAGTATTAATTAGATATCTACCAAAATCAAAAGCAGGTCCAGTGAACGGTTTAAGTTTGTGTTTTTAAACCTTGTGTGCAAGACTAACAAATAAGGAAACAAATATTTTCTTTGCCTCTCCGTGGTTGATTTGTGTCAGTCTTACTGATCTTTTTGTACCTCAAGCTTTGCATCCAGGTCAGCATCAGAGGCCACCACATACTCATCCTCTTTCTTGCCCGTGGCCTTGATGAGGACCTGTTTGGTCTTCCAGAACTTCTTCTGCATGCGTGCCACCACTGAGCTGTCCTCACCAAGCAATTCTCCGACAAACCTATAGTGAGAAAAAACTGTCATTTATAATAAATTGTTTATGACAATATATTCTAAGTTGACTATACATACCCATCCATGATTGGGTATTGGTCTTTTCCTCTCTGCAAGTAAGGAGGTATGACAGTACATTGATGATTAAGTTCAATAATGGTTTTGGCATGGTAGATTGGAGAACTAAACAATATTTAGAGAAAGTTCATTTTCTTTCATTTTCATGGTCTTGGGTAAGTTGCAGCTTCTCCTAACCAAATAATCACAGCATTGTCATAGTGGTCGAACTACATTGTGTACAATTAATATTCCTGTCAATTTCTAAAGCTATCAACCTGCCATAGTCTCACTACAATTTGTTATCGGCATATTTATTCAACATATTCCACTAATTGTCAGCTAATATGTAGCATCTGCTACTCGCGCACTGGCAACAGCTGGCTGTCAAAGCAGGTGTTCATTTCACAGACATCGGTGTCGGGGACAATTTAATCCTCTCGGCGTTTGTCTTTAGAGTACAATAATTTAAACGGTTAATAATCAAAATAAACTAAATTAGTTGTCGACGCCTGCCAGAAAGGAAAACGGGATGGTGTACTAGTAGGACGGCTAGCTAGTTAGCATCTATGCTCTGTGTTACATTAGAAGTTTGCCAACTTACATTGAAGACAGGAAACAAAAGACTCCCTCCTTATATGAAAATCATGAGTTTAGTGAGGCAAAATGAAAGATTGTTGAATTTGTCGTGAAGTGTCAGAGTAGCAACATCTGATAAGAGCTCGCTTAATGTCTTCTCGCGAGATCCATCATTGCTGTGTGTGAGTCAGAGAAACAGGATATGCAAATTGGCGTGACGTAGAGTGTTATCAAATTAAATAATGACGAAGTAGACATGCGTGTCAATTTTGCACCCTATCATCTAATATATGCAACAAAAATATTATCTGTGTTCGGTGCGCAAGAAGAGGCGGAAGTTGTTTTAGTATAATGTTAGATTATAAATACAGTATAAATAATTATGTAAATATAAAACATTTAAAAACTGCATTTTGTGTTGTCTCTGACTAATATTCAAGTTTAAGTTTGATGATGGGAAGCGTACCAGTACCAAACATGTAAAAAAAAAAAAAATGTTTCACTCCTCTGCATATGGGAAAACTGTAATTGATTGAATATAAATTTTTGAGGTGGGGAGCAACTCTGGATTAAATGAAGAGACAACAATTGGGAGACTAAATACATTTATGCCTGTTAGGGAAATTACATGGCAACAACCCCACTGGAAATGTGTAAAAAAAAAAAAAGAAAAAAAAGACAAGTCACAAAAGATTTTCGTGCAGGATTGCATGATTCCATTAACAGAGGATGTCTGATGTGACTATGCTCCCATGTCCGTCGGATAAGCTGAGTATCTATAGGTGTACAATTTATTATCGGCTCCGCCACTTAACATCAGCTGAAAACAGAAACACAAGAGATAAGAACTTATTAGGTTTTTCTCCAACAGTTTCTTAAAATACACATCGTCGATGATCTTACCCCATTTTCTGTCCAGTCGACACAGAACACTTTATCTTTATGGGCTGCCAAGTCATACAGAGGAGCTTTGCAGCTACAAGATAAAATAGAAGCAATTAAAACCACACTTGTATTCAAGCCATGCAGTATACGAGGACATTGAGGTGGACATTGTGACAGAGATATTCTAATTATTTATATCTGCATCACATCATAACAGACAGGTACGAAGCGTTTTTGCAATTTGCAGTTAGTGCTGCCGCACACAGCCAAACATGACTGATGTGGACCACCGCAAAATTTAAATTAATAGTTGCCGCAAAGTTATACAGTAATAATTCCACTAATTCAGACCTTCTGGTGTCCCACAGTTTGACCAGGTTGTCCAGCGATCCGGAAACCAACTGGTGCTCATGTGACGGGGACCACTTGACAGCGGTGACCCAGCCAGTGTGGGAGGTCAGCGACAGCAACACCAGTGAGCCATCTGAAGAAGGCAAAGTGGGTTGAGTTTTTTTACAAAGATGTGAAGATTTGCCGTACAAAAGGTGGCAAAACCTTTGGTGCGTGGGTCCCACAGCCTGATGTGTCTGTCTGTGCTGCCGGACGCCAGCCGACGACACAAAGGAGAGTAGGAAATACTGTTGAACACTTTAGTGCCCGTCTGCGAATGACACCGTTTCATTGCAAGGTTGTCAAAAAACTCCGATTCAATCACAGGAGTTGAAGTTTAAGATAGAACTGGAGTAACTACCAAGGTTGTTTTCATCTCTCCCGTCTCCATATCCCACAAACGGATGGTGTGGTCCCAGGATGAACTGCAAACCTCCTCGCTGTCACACCACAACACTGAAGAAATAGCCTCGCTGTGCCCAGATAACGTCATAAGAGGTGTCTGTGTGGGGACAGAAGAATGTTTAAGGGCCATGTCAGCTTCGGCAAAACCAAATTTTGAAGGCCGTGTACTTGCCCGAGTAAGGCCCATCTGCTGGGTCTTCTGTTTCTTCCGTGGCCTGTCCGAGGGCTCCTCGACCTCATCTGCTTCATCAGAGGGAACTGGAAAAGCAAGCAAGTCTTGAAGCATGAAATCTGGCTTATTCAAATTTATTGACTCTCTAGTAGTGGTGTCAGTTAATCGAGTTATTTACTTGATTTATCCAACTCTCTTTTAATGCCACCAATTTTTTTCATATTGTTGCTGCAGAAAAACTACAACAGCTTACTGGATCTTGCGAGACCGGAAATAAACATCAGGCACGCCACACTGGTGACACTAGTCTGGGCTTGTTAAGCAGAGATTTCCTTCCATTTTTTTTTTTTTTAAATAAAAGCATCATATGTTGAATCTTCTTCATATTAAGGGTATCAAAATTTTCTAAAAGAACGGGATTTTTTACAATGACTAACTATGACTTAACAATACAAAAAATGTCATTAATCATGATTAAATCATTTAATGGCTTGACAGCACTAGTCTCAGAGAATGATACCTGCTGACCATATCTTCAACATCTTGTCCCAGGAGCCGCTGCAGAACTGGAAGGAAGAAGCAAGAATGAAAACCAGCTTCTGCTTTTTCACATTCTTCTCGGCATCCGGGCTGTACCTTTGAACCAGTGGGGTCCGCGGCGACCGTGTCGACGCTCCCCGTGTGTCCACGGCAGCAGTGCCTGGCCACTACGTTGTTCTTCTCAGAGTTCCATTCCCACAAGAGAATGGTTTGGTCAAGCGAGGCAGTCAGAAGCAGACAAGTCAGGCCATCTGCACAAACATTTTTTTCCTCACTCAGCATGGAAATTTAAAGACAAGCCTTGATCAATGAAGCCCAAATTGTTCTGCATTACATTAGAAATTGTGAACATAATTATTTGAGTAATTGCATTCAAAATTAAAATGATTACAAAATTATACGAGAAAAATTCTACCCTTCTTAACCCAGGCGACATCTTTGACGACATCGGTGTGTCCGACCACTTTAGTCATAGTCTTGCCCTCCAAGGACCAGATACTGGCAGTCTTGTCATAAGATCCGGTCAGGATCCTGCCAAAATACAAGGAAAAAAAACAATTATTCTTTTAAAATGCTGTTTAGAAGCCAGGACTTATCAGTATCTATCATCTCACCACTCAGCATCTGCATCTACAGAACTAATCCAGTCATCGTGCATCATACACTCCTCGGGTTGCGGCGCCGTGATCCGCTCCACATATTCAATCTCCACAACATCTTCCTGCAACACACAGACATACCTAAACATTAGAGCTTGAACTGAATGAGGGCAAACCATATCAAGCATCGAAGCTGAGCCAGACCGTTGATATTCCTTCCGTTTCCATGTGATTGAGAAGTGATGTTCGAAGGAATTGGCCCCTGACCAGGAAGTCAAAGTCCACCTTGGTATGAGATCCTGTGGTGGAGAAAACCAACAAAAGTATTTAAACACAGATTCAAAATTCACTATACATCAGAAACACTCAGTCATAGTGAAAACATAGCAAAAGAATTGAGGTCTTATTATAAGTGGCCTTTATACCTCTACAGTTATAATCCTCTTCAGTGTATTTCCTTCAGTTTATACAATTTATTCAATCTTTGGATGGCTGTGATTTTGGCAAGTCCAACACACTGATATTATAATTACAGTGGGTGTAATAAGTGCACATGATAATAGTAAGTGGTTCTAAAATACTAAAGCAATGAGAGTTTAAATGACCATAGCAGTACTGTATAAAATGAAAAATGATCAAACCATTCTTGGCCTGCAGTAGTTTGTTGATGACATTGCTGAGATCATGGACTTCCGAAGTGGCTGGGATGGAGAATGGAACATCATCTATTATGTACCTACAACGAGACATTTTGTTAGACCCAAGACATGCGACATACAGTAGTAAACATCAATAGAGGCAACAGCAGAACGTAGCGGCGTTAGTGAGAACACATTTCCCACCTATATATTAATTTACTGTACTACATTACTGTAAGTTAGCTATCGGGCTAGGTATGGTATTTTAATAGCATGTTTTATGTTCTCTTACCTTGGGTTTTCTGTGTAAAATCTAGCTTGTAACTGCGACATTATTAGAACTTATATGTATGTAATCAACGAATATCAATTTAAAACAAGACGCCAAGCGTGCTCGTTAATGACATTCTCCGGAGTAAACGTGCAGCAGACATGCCATGTGGTAGCGAGCAGGAAAAGCAACAGAGTTCAGAGTGATCGATGCACTACGGAGTCCTCTATCCCGAACTGCATTGTGGGAAAAGATGCCCGATTAAGTGATTTCTAGCTGCAATTTTGATTATAAACCACTAATGATTTATATGACAAAAGTTTTGCTTGTATTGTGACTTCTGTTTTCTTTCTTCTGTGAGTCAATTGAATGTCTGTTTAGAGCACAAGAGAGAGAATGGAATTGTTGCCATTGGGAGGAAAGGGAAAATGTCTTCATTGATAAATAACCAAGTAGTAAGGCAAAACATATTAATTTGAAAACAGATTTAAATGCATTTCTAAAAGAATAGACTAAATTTGTCCTAAATTTGGTACAAATCCAAAGCTAAATGGATACAGTAACTTCAAAGATTGTTTTAAAATAAAATCCAATGGAAATACCTTTAATTAGTATAGACTTCTTTACAGAGAAGCAGTTGTCACTGGATTGAAAGATCACATTGAAATCATCTTTATTGTATTGTTAAAAAAAATCAAGTCTAACTTTGAGTCAAATCATTTGGCCTTATATCGCTACAAATGTGTAAAAAATAAAGACGTACCCTCACTCCCTTACCAGCAAGAGACGTCGGACAATTCACCTACTGATCACTCGCCACTGTTAACACGACATCAATGTGTTTGGAGGAATGCTTTGCTTTCTCCAGTAGGAGAACTGATTTGAGCTACCTTGGACTCACCTTTCAGCAAGATCATCTTAAACAGTATACAGTCAGAGCTAACTTGTGTCTCACAACAATCATTCCAAGTACTGAGAAAGAAATGAGAAGACAACACTGTCTTACTGCAATGCATTTATTGTGATTGCAGTCTTCCACTTGGTTGTTTAGTTTTGTATTTGTATTTGATACAGATGTTCAAATACTATAAAGAAATCTTAAATTGGTGTCATTAAAATTAATCACATTTTACTTTTTCAGTCTAGACAAAGTTCTGTGAGACAAATCATTTCATAAATGAGACGGCGTTACAATGATATCTTCAGGGACTAAATAGAGCTTTAATCCCTTAAAAAACATAATGGAAAGAAAAACACTCAAATATACACTGTTCTTTTCAATCTTCCTTCTCGTCCTTGATCTTTTTCTTCTTTCTCTTCTTTGGTGGCTGAAGATGAAAAGTTGGCATTAGAAAAAAAAAAAATTCAAGTGAAAAAGCAATTCTGATCACAAGTTGTACCTCCGTCACCTCAGCACTCTCTTCCTCCACTTGTGGCTCTTCAGCACTATCTTTCTTCTTTTTTTTCTTTTTCTTGGGGGTGTCTTCAGTGGCAGCTGTGGACGCTTCCTCTGTTAGACATTCGGTGAAGTTTGAAAAAACATGTAAGTGAAATTCAGATAATAAAAAGAAGCAGCCATTCAATGACATTGCATTTTGCCCTTAACCTTCACCCACCTGTTGCTGCTTGGGGTTCCTTTTTGGGCTTTTTGACTTTCAACGCAGGGTCCTTTTCCTCCTTCTCCATCTCTTCGAATTTCCTCTTCTTTGAAGTGGAGGGAATTAAAGAATCTCCAGATGGGTCATATAATCTCACTTCACTGTTTTTTTTGGAAAAGGTAGGAGGAAGTGAGAAGATTTCCTTGGTTACAGTCATGTTGTATGGAGAAAATGCAAAAAGTTTTGACGAATCAAGGATTTACCTCTTGTGCATATATTTGTCGGCCTGGGGTTTAACTCTTCCCGTTCCACTGATTCGTCGAATCTGAAGAATATCAGTCGTTAATGTATATGATATCAAAACTGTGAGTCAAAAAATATTCTTTAGGTGTTACTGGAAAAAAAAAATTGAGAATTACTTCTTGAATGGGAGTATGCCAACAAAACAAGCAATCAAATAAAACCTGCTTGTAGGGGACGTTTGGACTTACCCCTCTCTCCTCTAAGTGCCGTAACCTGGCCTCCACTTTGGCTCGGTTTGCCACACCCATTTCTGCATTTGTGTCCTCCCCGAGGGCATCATAGCGGACGGCAAGGGATGTTTTGGCTGCTAACATTCTGGAGACCTGGACAAAAAAAATTAATTCATTACAAACCAACCAAGTTTAATGCTTCGGGCAGTTTAATGTTACTGTACCTTGCCCTTGTTCTTGGCAGTGGTCTGGCCCACAAGAGAGGCATGGTAAATAAGACCGTACTTGGGCGTGTCGTTGCGGCTCTTAAGCGCTCGGAACAGTGCCTTTTCTGCCCCCAGAATTTGAACTGTGGAGGCTGGGTGCTTTGCCAGATTCAATAGCGAACCTGAGAGACAAAAAGTCAAAGTGAGCGAGGCGCCCGGCTCTCAAGCCAAACTTCAAATTGGATCAGTTTGAAAGCTCAGTGGAGGTAGTGACTGAAAACCATCAGAAATGTTTCAGTTTGAAGCGACATAGTGTCATTGTCATCAGTGCTCGAGCTTGCTTAAGTGTTGAAATTGGACAACGTCTCACCTGCATGCGAGATGAGACGAGCGCCAACCAGCTCGCCCACCATCACCGTCAGATTGGGGGCGATCGCCATCATCCGGTTCTTCAGGTAGTCGTATAGCTGAGCGCGGTAATCAGAAATTTCTATCACCTGCAAAAAAAAAAGAGAGCGGTATTCAGAAATTTCTACCGCCTGCAAAAAAAACTGAGATTTACAGCTAAAGAAACCATTCAGAAGAGGTAGTGACTGAAAAACCCACATTGTTTTTTTTTCAGGAAAAAGACATTTAGTGTCATCATCATCACCATGGCGGCAAAAATCCTAACGATCCGAATATTGCTGCGGGACATGTACCTGCTCGCAAAGGTGGCGGATATTATTGATGTCTTGCTCGGACACTTCGGTCCCCATGGAGATCTCGGCTGCCAGCTTCACCTCCGTCTCTATTTCCTCTGGGATCAGGTCTGATAGGTCGCTGCCAGCTACGTTGGTGCGGTCGCCAATTTTGGAGACTGTCTTACAGTAGGCCAAGTTGTCAGTGATGACCTTGCCAAGCTCAGGGAAGTGCCAGCCGTACCACTCTCTGCAGCGCATGATGTAATTGTTCAATTCCTTATCCAGGTCATCCAGCAGAGCTGCAAAGAGCCAAAGCCAACGTGATCAAGACTTTGTGTTTCTAGCAAGCTGAACTGCTCTGTGCTACGTGGTGGAAATTCAAATTGAATATTCAACTCCAAACTTACATATTGCCTGCACGATCATGGTGTCCACCTTGTCAGGGCTGAACTTAAGCTTGTAGCGGGACAGACTAGAAAAAAAACACAAGCAAACAAATCTATCCAGTAAAAAAACAGTGATGAACACAACTCAAGACAAAACATAACTTTTGGCTTTCCCATGAGGGAAACAGCTGCCTCAGTGGTAGTGACGAATGCTGAGAAAAATCTACAGGGGGTTTCAGACAGCAGTGTGTAATCATAGACAGCGATTGACAAGACGAAACCAAAAGCGCACCGACGCCCACCTGTGAGCCAAGCCGAGGGACATGGCGCTCATCTCTCGGGGAGGAAGTCCTGAGATTAGGCCCTCCATCTGGCTCCTGATGCATCTCATAAGTTCTGCAACAGCAGGGCTGTGGATGCAACTAAGGTCCAGCTTTTCCTAAAATTCGAAGGAAATGCAATTTTTACAAATAATGTTGCAATTCATGACTATTACACATATGTGGATGAATCACTTACTTTAATGACGCCACCAAGTTTTGCGTCACTGATTGCCAGCTGTTCATGGGCATCCTTCGCAACCATCTTCTTCAGCACTTTCTTCAAAGTTTTACTCACTTTACCCTCGACTAGTGCAGTGGCAGCTGAGTGGGCAAAGTAAACAAAATGTACAACTGAAATATGTACAGGGTTTTTGAAAACAAAGTCTTATTGCCAAGTCTCTGACTACTCGATTACGTCATGTGGGAAAATGTGCAGTTTGTGGTCTCAGTGGTAGTGGTAAGATGTACTTCACCATTAACTCTGAAAAAATGTAATGATTCACAAACGATACATGCAACATGCTTTTTGCTCTTAACACAGTGTGTCAATTACCTGCCAAGGCCTCCGTCGTGTCCTGGAACTTCTCGAAGTGTTTTAGTTTAACGCTGAAAAACAATAAAAGATAAGTGAAAAAATGATCGCAATTACCATCACAAACAAAAAGATTAAAAAATGTCCGGAGTGGAAGGTACAAATAACGAAAAAGCATTAATTATACAGTGACAGTGGTACCTTGTCTTGTTATGAATGACCCACTTTAGAGTTTTGAGATGAGGCATCACTCATTATTTTTGTGGGTCATTTTAATTTTGTAGTGTCCCATGGGACACTGTCCGGTGAGATTCTTTATAACGTGCAAAAATGAGGGATGGAAACACTGCATCACGTGCAATAATAAGGAAAAACGGCATTCCATATGCTAGATACTTACATTTTATTTGCTTTTTCAGGAGTCTCAAACTCCTTGTACAAACTGTCGACCTGCTGGAGTTTGGATTCATCAAGAACCTAAAAAAGAAGCAGAATTGTAAGGACTCATAATGCACCTCTCGGGCTGGCACTACATACAAGCTTTTGTTACAAAAATAAAATAATGCGTCTACAGCAAAACTAACACATGAAATGAAAGACGGAACCAAATCAACTTAAGTTGCGGTTCGGCCACATGGGCTCACACACGTGGTTGCAAGGCCTGCAGACAGCCCGTTGAAAACTTTTGAACAAATTACTTATAAATATATAATATATGTGTATGGGGTCTAGCGGCGGATTGCAGGCGTACAGATAACAGAATATCAGATACAAGATAATATTAAAAGACGAAATCGACGCTACAAATGATCTCAGCATCTACCGAAAATGCTAATGTTAGCCAACGCACGTCGCTACACGCCTTAAGATAGAAAATAAAGATTTCAAGACGTACTTTAAAAATGGCATAGCCAGCAGCGGTCTCGAACAAGACGAGCATTTTCGCAGCAAGGCGTGGATCGCTCCTTGATTTTTCTAAGGTCTGGCTTCTCTTTGAAGAATTTCCATACAAGTTTTGTGCAGTTCCAAGCAAACGCCACTTGACCGCACGTATCAGCCACGCTTTGCTGTTTCTTCTTTGGGTAACTAAAACACGCAGGCGTGGAAGAAAGTCAGTACGTGACTGCCCTCCGCAGGACAATAATGTAATTGTCGTTCTTGTCCATTTGCCAACTCGTTATACAGAACAGAAGTTCTACCAATAGGTGGCGGTAGCACATCTCAACGCTAATCGCCAACTACCACATACCAAGTGAAGAAGATCAAAGCAAAACAGCACATGTGAGACCAGGGCAAGACGCGGACTGTAACATTAATTTTCATTTTAATCCCTAAACAAGACCTCTAGTGTGAAGTATGGATAATCTTGGCTTCTATCCTCCACCTAACTTCGACTGTCCGCCTCCGAACTCCATCCAACAACGTCAGCCGCCCGCCGTTTCAAAAAGCAGCTTCCACCCCAGCATGTGGACTTGGAACGAGTCACCCTGCGAACCTGAGCCCAGGATGGCTTACAGCGGCCAAGCGAATTGGAACTATCCACCAGCGTCAGCAATCTATGGATCTCAATATTCTTACGGTGAGCGTGTTTTGATTAAAAAGAGCCACCCAAAATGCATATTAATTTGGTCGAGCAAGTTGCCAGTGTACATGAAAACAGGAAAATATGTGTTTGCTGATAGAGTTGGACATTTTCAGCAAATATTGTTTAGTGATGTGTTGCTTGCCGCTTAGCAACACGCTTTAGACAACAAGCTGACAATGTTTCAGATTTATGAAATGTTTCTTATTTCACAATGACAGAGTGGGCATGTAAAACTTTACATTTAACTAGACACATAATCCAACAAACATTACAAATCAGTGTAAATGTGTAAAACGTTTGACAGACCCTAACCCTAAACTTTTCATTATTCTCCTACATTTTCTTGATTGATCTAAGTGATTGTCTTTTAAATTGGACAGGTCATCAATGGTATCAACCCAGACAACAAAATTGGAGCAATTACGGACCAGCATGGAACCGTGGGAAAAAGGTTAGTGTTGTTACTGTTGTATTGTTTTTCAATCATTTGCTGACTTTTTTTTTTTTTTTGGGGGGGGGGGGGGGGGTCCATTTACCTCCTACAGGGGAGATTATTATTTTTTTTTTTTTTTTTAAGGACCACTTCATTGTCCAAATACCAAATGTGCTCTTGTTACTGCCTACTTTGTGCACTGTCGTAGTACAAAGTGTCAGGAATGAGTTGAGCCAGGGCGACCAAATGCAGCTTGAACCAGGATTTATTGCAGGGAAAAGGAGTTGGAAGGGAGGCAGGTGGGGAACGAACGACACAGACGGGAGGAAGGCTCACGGCCAGCAAAACAGACAGACTGACCGACATGAAGTCCCCTTGGACAAGATTAAAATTCTGACCGTGAGCCTTCAGACAGACCGAGGGAAAACCAGATGACACGAACAGGAACACTGGGCACGAACAGGAATGGACACAACAGTAGACACCGACAGGGAGAAACACACGGGCAGGGCTTAAATACACAGGGTAACAATAGGAAGCAGGTGACAGACATTATGGTAACGAAAGGGGTGTGGCTGAGCGAAGTGGCACGGGCGTGACACAAAGTGCATCATTATTTATAAACATCTAAGAAAATCGGGTAGCTGTCCGGTGACCTGTCCCCCTCTGTTGGTAATTTTTTTTGGTCTGAACAAATAAAACTTGCCTCTTGTCTTTTAGCGTCAAAACAAGAAAGAACCGGAATATATGCATTTTTGTGACCCATGCGACAAAGGATTTAAAACCCAGGAGAAATATGAGGAGCATGTCGCTCAACACATAAAGGTAATATTTTTTTCCATTTCAGTCCCTGATTTTGATTGCTTCACAGCATGCTGGCTTTTAATGCCGAGTCTCCTGCCTTCTAGTGTTCTGTCCCAGACTGCAGCTTCATGGCACATGAAAAAATAGTCAGCTTTCATTGGAAAAATGTAAGACACCAAAACACTTTACCCCCTGTCGTATCCCTTGTTGTGCCCTTTGCTAATGTCAAAGCTTGCTGTTTTTCAGACCCACGCACCCGGAATGAAGAGAATTAAGTTGGACACCCCAGAAGAGATTGCAAAATGGAGAGAGGAGAGGCGCAAGTCTGTTTTTACAAATGGATGCTGGCAAATCTTGAGATTGGTAGTGACTGACAGCAGCTTTGACCTTTTTTTCCAGGAACTATCCAACTTTAAAGAATATTGAGAAAAAGAGAAAACTGATGCAGGAACGGGAAGAGACAGGAGCAGTTCTGGAGACGGCTCAATTTGGGTACTTTACATTGAAACACCCTTAAAACATTTTTCACATACTGAATTCTAATACTGAGGGAGGACCCCATTAAACTCTGGTTTGAGATGTAATTACTGGTGTGTATCAGGGAATTTTCCAATACATATATGACGGAATGTGAGCTAATTATAAATGTTTATTGTCAGTGGCTTTTTTAAATGTATTTTTAAATGCTGTTGTATAGACGCATGAGAGGCAGAGGATGGCGTGGGAGAGGTCATCACGGGTTCCACGGACAACATCCCCAAGGTTTGCGTTCATCCAATGCTGACCCTGCAGCAGAGAGACCGCCACCCCCCACCCAGCCAGCAATTCATAATGGTGATCCACTGGGAGTTTTGGCCAAAGGTGACGTTGGTGAGTTGACTGAA
This sequence comes from Syngnathus scovelli, assembly GCF_024217435.2. Taxonomy (NCBI): domain Eukaryota; kingdom Metazoa; phylum Chordata; class Actinopteri; order Syngnathiformes; family Syngnathidae; genus Syngnathus; species Syngnathus scovelli. The sequence goes on along the minus strand of NC_090848.1, from coordinate 10,889,634 downwards.
TTCATCTCAACATTGCACTGTAGTAAAATGCATTTAGTGTTGTTGCGACAGGGACTAATTTATTGCTTGTGTTTGTTAAAAAAAACCTTGAGAAAAAATGATTACACATTAAATCACAATTGCAATATGGAGGGTGAAAAACAAACATAATTGGATTATGTTTCACAGTCATTCAGCCCTGGGTCATTGAATTTTTTCTCACACCTTCCCATTAGAGTCCGATAAAGATGATGCTGACGCTGACTCCAGGCCCGCCGGCATTGTTGTTGCCCCGAAACAGATGAGTGCCGCACTCGGGTCTCTTGCAGCCAACTATGGCTCCATGAGTGAGAGTGAAAGTGATGAAGGAGCACAGGGTGAGCTCGAATACATTTTAAAAATTTGCCATTGTTTCCACGTGCAAGTAGTAATATTTGCATGGTTTTGATGTGTTTGCATATTGAGTGTGGTGATTTGATCATGATTCCAGATTTCTTTGTTTTCAGACTCCACTATACAAAAAACCAAAGAACTGATCCAAGAAAACAAGGACTTGCTTGGCCAGAACAACGGCCATTCCGTAGACACCAGAACCGCGACCCAGGACACGCACGCTTCCAAAGTGTCATGTTCTTGGTCTGCCTGGAACACGTCAAACAACCGAAGAGGACAAGGGAGAGGAGGAGGAAGACGAGGAAGGCAAGGTCGACGTGGATACCAAAATATGCCGCGGCGGCCCACTCTCCTTGAGATGGTGAGGATTTGTTATAGATTGCACTTTCACTTTGAAGTATTTAGGCTGGAGAACATGCATGCAACATATTTACTTTTGTGAGATTGATGAGTGTGTTGTTGTCGTTTTGTTCAGCTTCTTGCCCCGGATATCCGCCATGAGAGAAACGTCCTCCTGCAGTGCGTTCGCTACGTAGTCCGAAATGACTTCTTTGGGCTGGAGAGCAAAGCTCAGCTCAAGCTGGGGATCGAGCGGAAACAAGGTGCTGGAGGTTCAGACCAGGAAGTTAAGAATGAAAGCAGGACTTTGTCCGATTCCCTAGTTGATAGCAAGGCCTGTTCTGTTGAGGGTGGGACTTCAACTCAAAAAGCCAACACCAGGCCAGAAATATGCACGGAGGAAAACATGGCGATTGCTCCACCCACCGCCATAATCGATATCATAGTTGATCACAGCTCAGCACAGAATAGTCTGGATCAGGCGCCGCTCGGTGACCAAGCTGCTGCTGGACTCCCTGATGACACAGCTCGACTTGGTTCACTAGACACTCCGTCTGGTACAGCATGTGACCAAGCAGGTTTAAGTTTATCACATTCAGGAGCAGGCTGTGAACCAGCAGGTGACCAAGGGGTCCAGGCCACACCACCAAATGAACATTTAAGCATGCAAAAATCCAATGGTCCCTCTGTGGATTCTTTTGCAAATGCAGAGCAGGTTACAGACAATAAGGAAGAAACGGCAAGTAGTCAGCACCACAACCATGATTTAATGGCATCTTGTGAAAGTACATCTACCAATAATATTTATGATGATGAAATATGGGAAACGCCAATTTGATTGAAATTGTTTAGAGAATCTCAGTGTTTTTGTTTTGTACTTGCTAAATTGATTTGATCATAGAACACTTTTCAATGTACATTGATCAAAGTATTTTCTTTTCTCCAGCAAAAAAATATATACATGAAATTTTCTAACGTTTCCGCCCTTTTTAAGTATAGTCATTTGTTGTTCCTTATTTCCTTCCTCTGCCTGCCTTTAATTTTGGCATAAAGTTATGAAGTTACCATCGCTGTCTGCATTTAATTTTGGAAGATGCGATCTAAAGTACCGTAAAATGTTTGTGCTTATTTCCCACCATTTTCAGTTTTGGTGAATATTAGTTGTACTTGTGACTAAATAAGAGTCTACAGATATCTGAAGTACAGTTTAAAAAAAACACATTTATCCATAGTTTAGTTTACATCAGGGATTGTCAACCGTACCCTCTTGTGGTACGTGTCGGTATTGCAGGTAGTCCGCGAAATTGGAAAGTTATTGTAACACATCTAAAAATAAAATTGATTTCATTATTTAGGCTTGATTTATTTCTCAGCTAATTTGTAAAATAATTTATCCAACCAAATTATGTCAAATGTAGCGAGACAAGTTTTATTTTACCTTAGGCCGATAAATGTAAAGGTTAGGTTAGTGACTCGTTTCTATGGCAACAAGCGTAGCGTCTGACCTGTAAAGGTAACTACGACGACGAAGAAGATAGTTTATTAACGGTCTACACTTGAACAGACATTTTAGAAAAATAATTAATCCTCATTTAGAAGACTGCCGAAACGTCACGCGCTATACGTACTGCGGCGTAAACACATTTTAAGTTGTCTACCAACGTGTGGACTATTTGATCATTTACGCGATTTGTGTTACCATAGCAATTGATAAGTTGGACGGTGACTCACATTTTTTCGATGTCTCTAGAACCGCGACAAGCATAACTGACCTTTGTTTGGAGTTTTGGATCGATTTATACGTTCCAACAGACTTAATAATGGCCAAGAATTCCATTCACGTTGAACCACCGCTCGTCGAGTTCAAGGACGTGGAAGTGGGCAAGCTCTACACCACTGTCATCACTGCCACTAATGTTGGCAGAACCACGAGGGAAATATTCTTTGAAAACCCCAAGTTAAAGGTAAAGTATAATGACATTTTGTCAGAATGTCTCAAATAACAGTTTATTAATCCACCTGTGAGTTTAAAGGCCAAGGCAAAGACCACTTTGTCGAGTGAAATAATGTTTGCAACTTGCAGTGGAACATGCTGAGAATTGTGCAAATAGTTTTCAATATTTGAAGCCTTGAGGAATATAATGAGGGTTTCAAGAAAAGGTCGATAGACCTTTTTCATTTAGAACATGCCAGATTTCTGCAAAACAGAAAGCGCTCCTTCACTTCCCATATACAGATGTGTTTTCACATTGTCATTGAAGGTAACATATAAATGGCACCGTGCAGCATGAGAAAAATTACGTGACCTTTTGAATTTAGTCTGCCAACCTGTTATCTGGATTTGGTCATGTGACATTCCACATACAGTGAATTGCCGCAGACAGACGGCCATAAGTTCTTCATTTAAGAATTCCTTTTCTTTTGAAGGTGATGGAATTGTGTCCAGGCCTGAGGAAGCAAGCAGCCCCAAAACAATGTTGCCCTGTCCATCACATTAACTGTCTATTTTCTCCACACATAGCATTGTGTCCTCCAATGACAGCCGTCCCTGTTTTTTTTTTGTATGATCAAGCTATGCAGAAATCCAGGCCATTCTTAAGTGGTTCCCATATTTGTATTTTCCTTTTTTCTTGTTTTCTCACAGGTATTTAAGTTCTCAGCACCCAGAGTTGCTAAGAACATACCACCTGGTTTGTCTGTAAGCGGCACACTGGAGTTCATCCCCGTGGAAGAGGAGAAGGTCACAGACTACATTTATGTTCATATAGATGCAACGGAAGCCATTGAAGTCCCACTGCAGATGTAAGAAAGTATTACAGATGAAACAAAACATAGTCAAGGTGCGTGATGATTTTGTATTAGTTTCATTCCTTTTTGTCGTGTTCATGTAGTTCTCCTCGGGCTTGCTCCCTATCCATGGACTCGAAATTGGACTTTGGGTTTCTTCCTGCCAGCGGTCAGATCTTCAGAAGATACATTCCTATCACCAATCAAGGATCAGCATCAGGTAATTCAAGGTCATCTGGTGGTTATAACAGAACCTATGAAATAGTGGAATCCAAACCCCTGTGCTATAGTACATTAGTGTATTGTGAGAGGTTACGTTGGTCTGAAGAATTTTTTTTCTTACTAGTAATGTGTCTTTGTTCATCTGTCCTCGTCAGCGATGTATCATATCAAGCAGATATTGTTTATCTCATGTACGTGCGTGGTGTTTGAAGGTGTGTTCCAAGTGCTGCACAATGGAGACTGTTTGGTCCGACTTTCTCCTTCCAGTGGAGTTGTAGCACCTGGCGCTACCAGGCGGTTGACAGTTGAACTGCATGCGGATAAACCAAGACAAGTTGATGAAAAGGCCCTGTAAGTTTGTTTGCATTTCATTTGCTCTCAAACCCACATGCTAATTTACTAGAGCATATCATAAGCAATCAATAATAATCATTGGAAATTTGTGTTGTAGTTTTAGCTTTTTATTTATTACTAAAAAGCAGCGAAGGCAAAACATAACAGACATTTGTCTAATTCCGCTTTGTTCTCATCATGTCTACTTTCCCAGGGTCAAGCTTCAGAGTTGCTCCACTGTGGTTCTTAAGATCAGAGCTCAAGTGGTTGAACAGCATCTTGAGCTCTCGGACGTACAAGTACTCCAGCCACTTATCATCACTCACAAATTGTGTCTTTATGATAAACATGTAAATATACATGTCATTTTATTTGACAGGGGAACCCCTTGTCTCGTCTGTGTTTCGGACCAGTCTACTATGGAACGTCCCGCGTGGAGCGTGTGCTCTTGACAAACAATGGGCCTCAAGCATGCGACTGGGTCTGCTTACTTCAGGGTTCTGCTGCTGGGACCGAAAATGTAAGTGATGTCCTTGGAAAATGACTGTGTATCGGAAACAAATGTGATGACGATGCTGATGCTGTCTAGGGAGCAAATCTTGACAAGAGCACAGACTTCGCTTTGCTGCCCAAAATGCAGCGGTGCAACCCAACCTCCCGCTGCCCATGTCCGGTGGTGGAGTGTATTCCCAACCAAGGCAGACTGGGACCGTATAAGAAAATGACTGTGACAGTACGCTTCAGCCCTGTATTCCATAGGTAAACCCAAAATAATGTGTTTAGAAAATTGTACGTATCAGTCAGGAATACTGTCAGCTACTTCATTACCTTGAATTTGTTAAAGAACAGAACCAACAAGATACAGAGGTGCCTTGAGATTTTAGTGACCCGATATTGTTGAATTTGGCAATGTTATAATCTTGAAGAATAAATATTTTAGCAGAAACTTTGGCCATAAACAAACATGCACATAGCTAATATAACAATACGGGCATATATTCTTCTTTTCAAAATACATATATTTTTTGTTGTTGGTTTGTTTTTGAGCTAGGGAGGCTAGAACACATTAAAGGCATTTCCATACATCTCAATAGGAAAAAATGATTTGACAAACGACTCTTTTGCACTATACGTGTGGTCGTGGAACTTTTTAAATCGTTATCTCGAGGCACCGCTGTATCGGTACTTGCAGAAATGGATAAATTCCCGCCCTCAGATTACAGGTGAAAGCTCAATGCCAAGCCAGTCGGCAGGACTACTGTCTTTTTCTACACCTGGACTCAGTTAGAAGCCAACATGGATTTGCTCACCAAAATGGTATTCACAAACACACATACTTTTTTTTCTTCTACATCTGCCCGAGTTACCTAGTGATAAAATTGAAGGCACCTGTAAAGTGAATATCTGTGATTGTGTATAAAATTCTTTTTTTGTTGTTAAGTTTTTGTTTTATTTGTTGCTAAGGCACAATATTTAATTGGTGGCATGTGATTTGCAGGTCTGCTTCAGTTTTGAGGTTCACATTCAAATCTCTGTTATGGTTCTATTTATGTTTGTGAATCACAGGTTTAGTTGAGTGACTTATATTTATCAAATAGTGATATTTTTTTTTCACTTGTCTCAGGTAAAACCACTATCGAGTTGGCGGTTACGGGCACCGGGTTGCCTGTGGATCTGCATCCGAGTCCCTCCAATAAATTTGACTTTCCCACTTGCGACATGGGCCAGCGTGCGGAACACCTTTGCGTGCTGCAGAATCTCTGTCTGCATCTTCCCATACACTTCCGCTTCCGAAAGTTGGCGCTATTTGGCGCTCAGCCTTCCTCCGGCACTATTGCCCCTGGACTGTGTCAGGTAATCGTATTGAGTGTTTCCCAACTGTGAGACTTTTTCATCATCTCGGGCGGTTTATTTGACTACAACACCAGTATTATATACATATAATGGATTGGGATGATTCTGTTCTTTGTCTTTCTTCATCAGGAAATAGTTTTGTTTTTCAATGCGCGACAGCAGGGGACATTCCAAATGTGCCAGAAACTTGATGTTTTGGGTTACGTCGCTCGCCAGAAGGCTAATGACCCCCGCGAGGATGATGCTAAGCTAAGGCTTGGCAGCTTTTACACCATTCCACTACACCTATCAGCCATCTGCAAAATTGAGACCACTCATCCTTCACCTAAATTAAATCCTGGTAAATATTACAAACTCCTCACAAGTTTTGGATAATGAGTCAATTTGAAGAAATGAACATTCAGTGCAGGCTTCAGCCAACCCTGAAACATTTTCTGTCACTATGGTGGAAAGTACTGTAAAAATGATTATTTTTCCTTCAACTCATAGATTTTATGGAATATTTCCAAAATGTCATCATAATCACCAGAATCGTCAATGAGAACCACCTGAGCACATGTAAAATGAGTAATTTGTAATGTTTCTTTTCTCTTTAGGTATTACACCAGTGGTGAGCAATCCCGCAGGTTTACGTCCTCACGTCCCATCCAGTGAATTGGACTGCTGCTATGGAATGGCACGCGCTGCTGTGGTCAGCGCTCGTAAGACAACCTTCCACATGCAGGACAGGAAGAATGGTCAAAGGTTCGCTGATGAGGAGTTTCTGGCTTTGCCAAACGACCGAATCAGTAGCGTCAGACCGGCCTCACCTTATACCCAATATAGGTAAGCTCAGAAAGGAAATACTGAGTAAACATTCCCACCAAAAGATGACAAAACACCCTGTGTTTACTCAGGACTATCTTCACCGGAGTACAGCGATACACCTATTTGGATCCAGAGTATAGCCACACTTGGGAGGAGATGGAGAAAAAACGTCTGCATAAACAAAGATACACCGACTTCATCAGGCAGCTCAGACAAACACGCCTACAGAAGATCAAGACAAAGTATTAATAAGTATCCTTTTTGCTGACAGAATGGTTAAGATTTAAATATGTGATGAAAACATATCTCTCTTGTTTTGTTACAAGACTTGAAGAGCAAGCGGACAAGTTTGGGATTATACCTGCACAAGGGCTTGAGTCACCTAAACTTGTCCTGCACGACGTGAAGCCTAATCAGAAGTCAAGTAGCAGGCTGAAGTATTCTTCCTGTAGCCAGCCCAAGAGCAAGACCCCCACTGCCAGACAGGTCAGCAGCATGCTTCACAGACCAATCAATCAATGTCAGTGTTTTTTTTTCTTTGCCAACTATCAAGAAAAATTTGCTCTTATCATTAATGTAGATCTCAACGGATTCACATCCAATACCAGCTACTCACCAGGAGATGACAGACTGTGACAAGACTTTGACACCTCAGGAGCTTTACCAGGTTATCATAGGTCGGTAAAGCAGTTCTGAGGATGAAGGAATAAATAGAAACTAATAACAATTGTTTCTATTATTACTATAATTATTATTATTTCATTGAACTGTATATCCACATATATTTCATTATTTATTTTTCGTATCACCTCCCAAAAAAATCTTATGCTCTGTCTAATTTCACACAAGGCCCAAAATTTGCGGACTTTGAATTATTATTATTTCAATGAACTGTATATCCATACTATAGATTTCATTATTTATAGCAAATGGACTTAGTATCATCTCCAAAAAAGTCTTATGCTCTGTCTGATTTCCCACAAGGCCCTAAAATTTGTAGAGTTGGAATTATTATTATTATTTCAATGAACTGTATATCCATATATATTTAATTATTTATAGGAAATGGCCTTAGTATCACCTCCCAAAAAATCTTACGCTCTGTCTGATTTCCCACAAGGCCCAAAATTTGTGGACTTTGGCGAAGTGTGTTTCCATTCGGTGTGTGAGCAGAAAGTGGAGCTGATCAATCCCCTGTCAACGTTTGTGCTGGTTCAGTTTGAAGTGGACTGCTTTGAGCTGCAGGGCTCATCTCCTCTGTCTCACGTGCTGCCACCAGTTTCCCACAACGCAGTAACACTCACATTTCAAAGCAGCAAGCTGGGTCACTTCTACAGGTTGGAAGAGGAACTCATATTACATCTACCTTACTTGTAACCACACCAGTCATGTTAAAATATATTTCTTGATCTCCAGACCTGTGTCTTACACAGTGAATCAGCAACATCCTGGACAGATTCTGGTCAAGGCTCAAGTTGTACGAAACTACCTGCAATTGTCCACCCACCTGCTGACGCTTACTCCCAACGCAAACTCGCTTGCCTCATCGGGCTACCGAAGCTCAGTTACTATTCGAAACCCACGTAATCACCCTGCAGAATTCACATGGTGGCCCATCGTTCCAGAGAGTGGGATCCTCTTCTCTATTCGACCAGCCACAGGTTCGGACCGTGTCCATATTGCAGTGGCGGTCTGTATATTTGCTCCCAGGGCCTTTAGTTGGGCTTTATCTGAGTCAATCAAACTTTTTTTTTAATACCAGCAGTATCACATTAAAATAGAAACTAATACAAAAAAAAAAAAAAAAAACAGCCAAGTGCAACCCTATAACAACTCAAGTCAAATATGAAATAAATTAGACTGATGAGGTAGTGTAGTTGCACAGCCTCTTAGTATATCTGGGCATTTGGTTGTGTTCAGAATAAACAAGTCAGATTGCAGCTCAAGTTAAGCGGGAGTCACCTAGTGTTAAAGGTCTTTCTAGCCTTAACTGTTACCTACTGCAATTGGTTGTGTGCACTTTTTTGCAATAGGTTTACATTGGTTTAAATAGATTGGGTCCAATTTGTTCCTCTCCCCCAGGTACAGTGGAGCCCTACAAAGAAATGGATTGTGAGGTGGTGTGGCATGCCTCGTTCTCATCACCTCTAGAAGGCGACTTTGACCTCTATTGCACCGATGGCAACGTACAACGGCTACACTGCATTGCCAAGGTGCTAATGAAAACATGACTGTAGTTGTGGTGTCCGAGCGATCTTGCTCAAACTAAATGAAGTGACTACTTTAGGTAGAATGTTTTCTTAACTTCCAACTCACTTCACTTCTCAATTTACAACACTATTCTTCAAAAATGACCCTACAAAATGTTTAATTCCAATCCCAGGTTAATCCCAGGTCATAACCATAAAGAGTGACACTGTACTTAAAATAAGCACGCAATTTTGTGCGGGGGAATAATTTTTAAAATTACTGAATGCTTAAATGCTCCAACATCTATTTCTCGAAGAAAATAATTTGATTCTTATTATTCACATGATTTTACTGTAATCATGAGATACAAATGGTTCAATTCTTTACATTGAATTTAATTGTGTTGCTACTCCATGTTTTTATAAACACCATATGTGACATCATCCAGATTGGGATGTCACGTTTTGTCAAATGAAAAAAACAACTGTCACTGGAAAAAAAAAAAGCAGAGTTGGCAGGGCTCTCTTTCACTGTTTGTGTCCTTTCAGGTTGGCTCCACTTGCATCCGACTAGCAGAGAACAGGTTGATGTTTGATTCTGTGCCTCTCAACATGCCCTCAGTCAGAACGATGATCATACACAATAATGGCCACAACCACGCCTATTATCGAGTAAGGCCATTGTCATAGGTCTTGGCTCAAGTTCTCATCCACATTGAGACAGCAAAAGATCTGTCTGCTATAGGTGCTTGATGTGTGCCCTCTGCCGTGCTTGGTGGTCATCCCGCGCGAGGGAATGGTGCCCAGCCGAGGGAAGGCTGTCCTAAAGATCCACTTCCACCCTGACTCCGTCATCAGATTTGAAACCAGAGTTTCCGTAAGAAAAGTCCGAGTAGTAACTGAGAGAAAACTGATATTTTGCTCAAAGTAAATAAGTGTGCTTATTACAGATAGCTGTGAAGAACATGAAGCCCATTGAGGTGCGAGTCGGTGGGTCTGTGGAGCCTCCTAATGTTGACATCAGTGTGGTGAGTGTGTTGACTAGTGAAAAGATCATCATGTTTTTACTGTCTTTGTTTTTTTTTTTTCATGAGGATCTGGGTGGGCTTCTCGTGATGTGTTATAGTTTTTCGATTCTTTGGGTTGTGTGTCAGATAAAACCAGAGGCGAGTATTGTTTTGGTCAAGCGGTGTCTAAACTTTTTCCTTTGAGGGCTTAATATATAAAACAACTCTGCAAGGGTTACATCACATGACATTCTTTACTCTGAATTAGGAAAAAAAAAATCCATTATGTAGTAGCTCAGGGATGGGACATTGGTGACCACACTCTGAGTCACAGTATTTCTGGGCATTAAAGCCTTGATGAATTGACTTGCATAGTACGGGGCTCCTATATGCCTTGAATAATGTGTCCTCTGGTTGACTCACTACTTTCTATCTAGTCCCTCTTCCATTTCTACGGTGTCCATACTGGTTCTGAGAGAGCGGTACCTTTTGAAGTGATCAATCACTCAGCAGCTACAGCTCGGCTCACCTTCAACCTGTCACAATATCCAGACTTCTCTCTACAGGTTCCTCAGCCTACTTCACGTATGCAAGCAGCCACACTTTATCATTATATAATTTTTGTAACTACATTTTTGAAATGAAATCTGTTATTGAAATATTTAGAAGATAATTATTCAGTTGTGAGGGTACTGGAGGCACGGGGACACCAGACAGTCAAGTGCTATCTTGTCTTCTCCCCAACCCAGGTAAGAAGCTCACAAACTGTGGAGCACAGTGGTGCCTTGAGATATAAGGGACTAGATTTATTTATTTATTTTCTTGCTCCAACTTAGGTATGAGAGCTGTGTGGTGGCAGTGAACTCAACCAACTTCATAACAAGCAGCAGTTTGGCAGAGAATTAGTGCCTGTCTCATTTTAGTGCTCGCTGAGCCTGCAGATATGATTGTATCTTTAAAATTTTGACATTTATTCAAATATCCAACAAGGTTTTTTTTAATGCGTACCACATGACTGGGCAAGTAGCCACAAGGTAGCACAAATCTCCTGGCTTGTTCCACACATAGCAGCTGTCCCGTACTATTAAACAAACACTAACTTTTGCCATTACAAAAAATAATTGTGTTACGTACGGGCGATTTAAATGATAAACTTGGTTATGCAAAAAATTCAACATACATCCTATCTCAAGGCACCACTGTATACCGTGTGTTTTATTTATAAACAGGAAGACTTTTAATAAACAACTGTAATTAAATGTCTGTTTGCAGTCAGCTGACTATGACTTTAAACTGCCGTTGATGGTTAACGGAATGAGATGGCCTGTTCATTCTCCACCACCTTCCCCGACGTCCGGCTTGCCCCATTTTTCATCTGGCAGCAAGTGTGTTATGAAAGTGATTCCCTGGTCTGTCAACATGGCAATGCAACAACCACGCATACAAGCCACAGGTGGGCTCCCTCATACAGTGATGATGATGATGATGCCTTCACATGCAATCACCTAATGAAGAGCCTTTCTTAAAACAGTTTTGTGTGCTCCAATCGAAATGTCTCCGTTGAGTCTACAATTCAATGTGGAAGCTTTTACACAACCTTCACAGTCCTATTTAAAGGTATTTTTTTCATTTTTGTTTTTCAACTATTTTCATTGCTCTCATGAAGGTAGCATTTTCATTTCCAATCTTACCTCAGATTCATATGCTGCTGAAGGTGATTTTGTAAAAGAAAAAAAAAAAGAAGCAGAATCTGCTAATCCAAATTCGGATTGTTCGGCTGTAGCCTTGGTCTGCATTCTTGAGTACCATTGTACTGCAGCTTTGTTGTATCCATCAATAGATGTCACGGCTGTACATGAAACCTTATGTAACACTGGACATCAAAAGACTCAGTAGCTCATTCAACTAGCCTTCACCCCAAATGTGTGAAGGACAGGTCCTGTCTCGCTTGGTGTCAGACACTCCAACCAACACTGCTCTCATCATTATCATGACTTTCTTATTCCCCCCTCAGACAGTGGAGCTCAAAGCAGCGTGCGAGCAGAGCGTCTATTGGCGCAGTACCCGAAAGGAAAGCGTGCACTGGCGGTTCAAGCGTAGCGACACAACACCGCCAGAGGGTAGAGGAGAGGGCGAGCTACATTTGTCTGTGTCTCCATCATCTGGTTGTCTGGGGCCTGGTCAGTCCATCTGCTTGGCAATCGAGATCAAGCCACAGGCATTCAGAACATGTGAGAAATGACAGGAACCGCACATTCATCTCTAACGGTCATACTGTTCTCAATTTTCATTCATTTCTCGTCCCGGTAGACACGGTGACCAAACTTACCCTCTCACTTTACCTGGGAGAGAAAGAAGGGGGCAAGATGGGGCATCCATACAAAAAGCTTCCTATCACTGTGATCCACCAAGTTCCCAGTATAACCATCACCCCCCCTTATTTGTTCCTGACCCCTGTACCCTTGGAAAGCAGCATATCAGCCAAACTTACCCTGGTTGCTTCAGAATACATCAGGTGGGTTCACAATTCGAGATAAGCCATGGACAGAGGTAGATGAACACTATTTTATTTATTTATAAATTGTTACATACACCTAACAACTAAAGTATACGCACCCTGGTTCAATTGGCATTTTTGGTGATATCATGAATGGCACCTAGATTAATATTTTCAAAGTGGCTTAGGTAAAATAAAGAAATAATGTGGTTGCCTCATAGAACTGAGCTGTGCCTCATACGAATTAATTATTCACATTCTAAATCATGTTAAATGAAAGTCATTTCATACCTGCCACCGTTTTAAGTCGGCTGAACATAGGCACAGATGGCATGGGAGGGGGGGGGGGGGGGGCAACGTCTGGACAGGCTTGGAGCCTGCATAATGTATGTTGTCAAATCAAATTTATTTACATAGACAATTTATATCGACAATTATTCTGGACATCCCCTGATCTTAAGTCCCAGGAGGGCAAGGAAAAACTCAGACTCCATGTTCCTGTGCTCATGTTCCAGCAAAAGTGTGGGAATTTGTAACTGTGACAGAATTTTAATCAACCCTCTTCCTTGCATCGCACCCCCCCCCCCCCCCCACACACACACACACCCACACACGTTTGTCATAGAATTTCAAAGCATGAACCATTCTTTATACTTAAGCAAACGTAGTACTGTTTTTTTAAAACTAGCAAAAGTCAGTCAGGCAAAAAAAAAAGTAAAAAGGCAAGAACCTGCCAGTCCAGGATGTAGCCCAAACTGAACATGAATAGGTTCCAGCTGACCTGTGAACCTAATGAGGATATGCACTATAGAAAATGGATAAAAAAAGTTTTGGGGACATGTTCAGTGCAACGTTACTTTCCACTAAAGCAGACTTTCAACATTTTCTCTGCAGTGGAACCACTTTAACAGCTGAGATAGATGAGGTGGATCTGGAGGACGGAACTAAGGTGCAGCCATTCTGTATCTCCTTCCCAGAGGGTAACATCATCCCCCTCCAAGACCAGGTAAGGTTTTGACTGACCATATTTACACTATTTTGCTTGCACTATTGAAGTAATCAACCTGTCACTCATCCAAAACAGGCAGCCAGTGTGAACTCACTGACCTGCCGAGTGTCTTTTTTTTCTGCGGTGACTCTGTCCATTCGTACAAGCATTACCTTCACTGACCACCTAAACAACAGGTAACTGCATCCCGGTACAGTATCTCGCAAAAGTGAAAATACTGTTCACAATAATGTAAATATATTTTTACATCGGACATTATTGAAAACAATTACACATTACATAAGGAAGGAAGGAAGGAAGGAAGGAAGGAAGGAAGGAAGGAAGGAAGGAAGGAAGGAAGGAAGGAAGGAAGGAAGGAAGGAAGGAAGGAAGGGAGGATAGAAGGAAGGAAGGAATTGTGTTGCTCCCATTTCCACCTTGTTGTCCCATAAAAAGATGATAAAATATTTTCAAAAATGCAGGATGTACTCATGTGAGATACTGTTAGTATCATATCAAGGTCAGAGTTATTATAGTTATTATACAAATAACTTCATACAGCTGGTAAATTACCATAAACATATAACTCTGACCATGACCAATTTAGATTGGTGAAACACTATTTGTTAACTTTCATCAAGTATTTGCAAATATAGGAGAGACCACAATTTATTCCCACAACAACAGAAATGATATTTTCCTGAATCCAAGTAGCAGTGAAATGATTTTGGAGCCGTTATTTTGTGGTCAATTGACAAGGTATTTGTCTTTGTTTGAATTTAATGTGTCTGTTGCAGATTCAAGGTCAGGTTATGTGCCACAAGTGACAATTGTTTGTTGACTGTGTGGCCCCAAATGGCTCTTCAACGCTCCAGGCAACAAATAGTTCTCAGGGGCGGTACTGTATCACAGACACGCTCACACAAATACAAACGCACACATTTGCATTTACGAGTGGGTGCCACATGCGTCTTCTCAGGCAAGCTATTCACTTTTTCTCTATTTGGGTTATTGTCATTTAGGGGCGGCAGTTTTTGAAACCATCACACATCACACACCAAGTCCTGGATCTGACCCAACGTCATCGTCCTCCTTGTTTGACCCCATCAGCTCAATATCCAAAACCTCGTCAGCAGGTTATAAAAAGCCCCTGGTTAATTGATAAATGTAATGTTGCGGTGTTGTTGATTGTCCAACTCGGCCAAAATATTCTTGTTTAGACTCCTTTGAACAAAGCGACAGTGAGAGTCAGAGCAGCAGCCAAAGTTTACCGAACACTGAGACCCCGCAGACTGACATCGGTGTGCCACTGTTCCCTGCTGCAACATCAACGGAGGGCCAATATTTCCAGGATGTTTTACTAGCATTGGAGAGGTGGTTTAGTTTCTTTGGCTGGGTGACTGGGCCACACCCCATCACGATACCAGTCACACTCAGAAGGTTTGTTAGATACACCCATACATATAGTTGTGTTTGTCAGTTAAATACCTTGTTTGCGTCTTTAGAATTGTGTCAGAAGATGAAGTCAATAATCCTGATGGCCAGACACAGGGAGTCAGCCAAAAAAAAGACCCCAGGTATGATAGATACATTGGCATGGATCATAAAAAGCACCTTATGCTTGGTTGTGGATTTAAAACTTGTATGTTTTGTAATATATATATATTTTTATTTCATTGTCTAGGTCTGCAGTGGAGATGATTCATCATCTGGCGGGCAGACAGATTCCCAACATTTCTCACTGTCAGACATTTTCCACAGATTTGCACCAGCGCACTCTGCAGCTGCTCCAACAACATGAAGCCATTTTTGCTTTTCTCAGGTAAGCTCATGTTGCAACACTAGTTCAATTAACATCCCTGTTGAGCATCTTCACACAAGTTGGGGGTAAAACTTCATTCAATTCAGCCAATCATATAGCGGGACGTCATCAACAGGCGCTGGCCCCCAAGCGGATCAGACAGCCCGAGTACATGTGGTACATACAACAGTATTAGGGTTAATCTTAACCATTACTCAAGATAGTTTGGTTAAGGTGACTCTACATTTTCTCTTTGTTCCAAAACTAAAATGCAGCATGAATGATTTTTAGCTGTAGTGATTTGTTTTGGAAGCTTTTTGGCCACAATGTTTAATTCTGTGCTCAGAGTACAAGGAGCTTGTTTGAGTCACATCCAAGCTGAATACCTACTGGATGTGCTGGAGTTCAAACACTGGTGCACCTTACAGGTATATTGTACACACCCTCACTCAACTATTGGGTTCAACAGTCCAATAAAAAAATAAAATAAAAAATTTAAAAAATCATTAAAAGACCCATATTAATATGATTTTCATACATCATGTGTGTGTGCGTGTTTTAGTCTGAGAAGAAACAGCCAGGTGTGGACTACAACACTGTTGACTATGAGTCTCTGAGCAAACGATGCTGGACCGATTTTCTCCTGCAAATATACAAGGTGGAAAAGTTTTTCATTTGCTTTCCATTTTGTTGCATTGTCAAATATTTCCACTTGTAACATTTAGGTACATAAGTTACTCAAAGGAGTGATTGCAGTTTTGTCCATGAACCATATTCACCCAGGTCTTGGTGTTGTGCCGCGTGTCAGAGTGCCGTCCCAACCTAACTAATGAGCAAAATCAGGAAGATGAAGGCGGAATCCTCAGCATCCACTCACTGCCCAGTAACCTCTACTCTCGCCACGAGCTCCTGCTTCTCTCTTGGCTTAATTCAAACTATTGTCACATGAGGGACATAGTGTGGACTTCAGGTAGTACGAGCATTTCTAATCTTGCTCATTAAACCACGTCCTCGTGGATTGATGGCATCTTTTCCCCAGATGTGTTTTATTGATTGGTGAGTTCCTTTCGATGTCAGGTACTGTCCCGCCAGTACGCTGGATTGTCAATTTTGACTTGGACTTAATGGACGGACTGGTGCTTGCTGCGTTGCTGGCTGCCTATTGCCCATACCTGGTCAGTAAGTGTTTGCATACATTTTTTTTCCAAAGCGAGAATGCCTTCATGAACAAACTTATCAAAGGTTTATGTTACCGCTGCTCCAAATTAAAAGCACAGTATTTTTTTCTTGATGTATTGAGGTGTCCAGCCACTTTCAGAGGATGTACATCACAAATCCCAGCATGGAGCAGATTCTGCACAACAACATCATTATTGTCCAGGCCTTAACCATGCTTTCTCTCAACATGGATCTGCAGGTACAATTCCGTAACCATGGCAATTTTGCAATTTTGCTTTAATGCCTTCAATTACTGCTTGATTACAAGGGTTTACTTTATTTAAGGAATGTCAGCTTGATGATATGTGATTATCTAGATAGCATAACTTGAGCTAAAACAACAATTAATCATGCACCATATTAATAATATTTTCTGATTTTATGTGTTTGATATTTTCCCCTCTTGTGTAATTCTGCTGATAGGCAAATTAATGTGTGTTCCAATAACACAATTTTAAGACTGGATGTATAAAGTCTACACGCTGCTGTTCAAATGCCAAGTGCTGTGATAATAAAAATGAGACCAAGATAATCAATTCAGTATTAATTAGACATGTGCAAATAAATTGAGAAAAAAGGCAATTCTCTCTCATGCAATTGGGAGATATTAGTTGTCTTTTATTCTTATTGGTCTTCTGTCATAGTACAGAAATTAGCTTGGTCCCCAATTTATAAGATTACAGTTTTATTTTTACTTCCTCTCTCTAAAAGCTTTATTTCAAATGAGTTTGGTCATATCAATTGTTTTAAAAGCATTTATTCTTATTTTTTTTATATCCCACAAACCTGGCATTTGAAGAGGTGTATGCAGAATGTTGATATCCTTTGCAGCCCAAGTATAATATGTTATGAGTGACTTTGTGCATGCAGCCCACAGACTTGTCAGATCCCAACCCGGTGCAAATGTTGATGCTGTGTGTTCATTTGTATGAGAGGCTGCCTCAGTACCAGCCTGTAAACACCATTACTCTCTCTGGAAAACTGCACAGAACTTTGAGCAAGCAGGTAACACACAATAATATTATACAGTCGCCGCCTACTATTATTGCGCAATAATGCAAATGGCTTGCTTGAGGCTACAAAAGTGTAGCTGCTATGGAACATAAACATCAGGGATAGAAACTGATTTTACATGCTTAGGAGGGAAACGAAGAAGAAACTCCAGTTACAGTTATGATGAACCTGTGTAGTTTTGCCTAAAAAAATTGAGAAATAAAGGATATGTATAAATTAGTTTCCATTTCCTGGAATTAAGCTTCAGGGCTTGAATCTTGAAAAAATATTATATTCATTTCCAATAATTACAGCAAATATCCAAAGTAAATCTTTGGCCCACTGGACAAATTAAGAAAAGTAAATACTGTGCATTTATTGAAGCAGAAACGTATCGCAGATTCTCTTGCAAAAGAAAAATCAAACATTTTACAACTAATACATTTTCAGAATGAGAAAAAAAATTATTTACTAGAACACGCCAAAGATTTCAATGTTGATGTTTTAATGCTTGTTAAATTCGTGTGAGTAACATGGATGGATGGATGGATGGATGGATGGATGGATGGATGGATGGATGGATGGATGGATGGATGGATGGATGGATGGATGGATGGATGGAGGGAGGGCAGTTGGCAGAGCAGGAGTAAGAAAGAAAGAAAGAAAGAAAGAAAGAAAGAAAGAAAGAAAGAAAGAAAGAAAGAAAGAAAGTCAATACTCATTTCTCAACCGTCACACAATAATAGAACTGTCTGGGACACATAATGAATAGATAGTGAACAAGGATGGAATTCTAAACATTTCCCAATATAGACTGAACAGTATTCCAAACGTAAAAATGCTTAACAAAATAGAGGTTGTCCAAGGTCTATGGAATATTTCTTCATTAGTAAATAAGTGGCTAGAGGAAGTTTTTTTTTCTTTTTTTTTTTTTCTTGCAGCATTATACAGACTGTTTGCATGCGTCTGGTTTGTGTATCACAGGTGCATTTGAAAAACCCATCCACTTCACCGGTCAAATACCGAACCATTATTCTCGGACAAGATGCCAGTCTGTTCTCCCTGCCCGATGGCTCTGCTGTCACCATTCCTCCAAAGTAAATGAGAACTCAAAATAGCACTAACCAATGTTTGGTTGTAGCTTCAAACAATATTGATCTGACATTTTAAATTGTAAACTTCATCTTAAGAATGGAAAAAAATGCCATTCAGATTGTGTGTGTGATATCCCAATAACAGTCGTTGAAATGATTAGACATCTTCTGTTTTTGTTTGTTTTGCTAAATAGTCGATGCAATTTAAAAATAATACTTCTCAATGGCAAAAGTTTAAACAGAGATGGCTTCATGTGTCCTTAAATATATTTTTAATTAAAAAATGTCAGATCAGGATTTTGAGATATTTTCATTCCGGGATTTTATATTTGACCCATAAAAGCTTGTGATATATGGATTTAATATTTAAGAACAAATCATTCCTTTAAAGCAGAGGGTGTGTTATCTAAGACTGTCTGTTGTTTTGACAGCGCCAGCACTGATTTGACGGTGCAGTACTCTTGTTCATTCCTGCAGCCCAAGGAAGCCGTCCTACTGCTCATCTCTACTTCAACATCTGGTCTGCATGGCGTCACTTTGACGTTCAAAATCAACACATGTGTTTGTCAGATCACACCCACAGTGAGTCTCTCACCTTTGATCGCGTTATTATACTGGATCTTATCGATAAATTCAATCATCAGTATTTCTCAAAAGGGGGTGTGTGAACCGGAGCTCAAAATGCATTTGCTCTGATTGCGAATACACCTATTTGTATCCATCTCAGGGCGCAGCCATTTTGCCATTTGCTGTTGACATGACAAAACAGGTCTCAGGTTCCAACAAATCACCAGCTGAGCTATGACTGGTTGTGACCTAAGACTTAGCAACTGTGATGTTATTTTGAGTCAAAGCAAGTGGCAAAATGGCTACCTCCTGAGGTGGATAAAAAACGGTCAATTTTGCTGCTTAACTCATATTCTACAAAAACAATATCAATCAGAACAAATTTAAACTAATGGGGGCGCATACAACTTACTGTAAAAAAAAAAAAGTTGTGACTTCCTCTTTAGGAACATATAGGGTATATGTGTATATATATTTTTAAAGTACAGCCAGTTCTTTGTCCAAATAAAATGTGTAATATAATGGGAATAACATTGTACTGTTGAAATTCGTTGTTAAAATGTGTTTTTCTTCCCCTGTTAAACCTTAGTATATTACATCTAGATCTCTGATAAACAACTTTAAAAGGATCACGATTTGTCCCGACAAAATACATCCTTTTTTTCATTTTCATAACATGTAAGGGCTTATTGCACGCAAACAACTTGAGAACCCGTGCTCTATTCAGACAATTTTTTTGAGGATTTCTGGTGGATGAAAGGAGATGTATTCAGAATTCACTTGGTAACAACGCATTCATATTGTGCCTTTCATGGTATTTATCAACTATGTAACACAGCACAAGAGATCATTGCGACTTACTTGAAGTATCCACCTTTCTTCTCAGGAAAGTGTCAAGTGCAAGACTCCATGCTATCTGCTAAAAGTGATTAAACTCCCAATAATAAACGCATTTAATACGGAAACTCAATTCAAGTAAGTGACTGGGTTTGAGGAAGCAATCTGGCTTTCTGCTAATTGTTGACACAATTGAGACTGTCTGCTTATTTAGGGTGATGCTGATAGAGTCGACAGTCAACCCGTTGGAATCAGAAAAGGAAACCACAAGTCTCATACAGAAGGCATCCTTCAAAGTCAAGTAACGCCAGCCCAGCATTTGTGCACACATGTGCTTCTGTCTTCTGTACGGGTGAAATCCACTTCCGTTTGACTTTGTTTCAGGAATGAGAAGAAGCCTTCAAAGAGGAGCTGTCATGAAGACATGGCAGGAAAGGGCTTGGATGGCAGTTTACCGGTGCACAATTGCGTGCGAGTGTGATGCATGTTTGTGTGTCTTCTGCAGACGGTGATGGAAGCGAGTTCATCAGCACAGTGAGCAGTGTTAGTCTGAAGTCCGGCCAGTCTGACATACTCAACCTCCACTTCCTTCCCTTCTCTCCAGGAGCCAAGTATTGCGTTGTGTTGCTTATTTGTCCTCAGGTCAGGGTTGTGTGCATTTGTGTGTCTGTCTATGTCGACGCGGGGCTCCTATTTTAACAAAACTAGATTGGTGTTTTACTGTTTATTCTTACCACTGTTGTGCTTAAAAAAAAACATTGGATTTGAGTAATTTTAAAAAAGTATCATTGTCATCATGATTGAATGAAATCCAAATTGTTGATAATCAAAACAATGGAAGAAAAAAAGAGTGCTTATTAACATATGTCACTGTTTGCAAATGAGTTAAATCCCCGCATGGCATTAGCTATGGAAAATAATTGTCTTAATGAAATGTCTGAAATATCAAAGCTCTGTTAAACTCTCTTATGGATCAAAATCGATCTCTAGTGGGAGGGATTGTAATTATCTATGAACCTGCATTTCCACTGATTGATCTCCCAGAAAATTCATACTGTCATGTGCAGACAGGAAAATGTATTTACAACAAGTGCCTGTGTTTCTCCAGGTCGGTGATATGGTTTACCTGGTGAAGGCAACTGCAGACTTGCCTCTACCTTCCCCTCTCAGAGTTAGGCACAGTTCAAACATATTCACCATCCCTGGGAACTGCGGTAAGTGACCGACAGAAAACATCTGGCAAGCCGGCAGATCGCATTACACCCGTACAATCTAGAAAAGTCGCAATTTATCTCCCGCTATTAAAATATCAGATATTCTTTCAATAATAATCTGAGCTGCATCAGAAACAACGGGCCCTATTTTTTGACCCAGTGCAAGTCTAGCGCAAACAGCAGTCTAACTGCGAATGGGTGGAGTTTTCTATTTTCATAGACAAGCACAGGTAGAAAGGGACGTTTGCGCCGCTGTGGAAGTGAACACAGCAACTTGGTTCCCAAACAATTGAAGCGGCTTCTCTCATTCCTTTTCAATTCAGCACAGGTGAGGCGCGCAGTCCACATTGCAGAAGCATAACGGACTCGCTATAAGGTACCACAAGATCTCCACTTACAGGTGGAGAATCAGCATGGTGTAGCGTGGTCTGCCAAATGCCCAATCACAGTAAAGTAGACTTGCACTGACACAAAAATCAAGATGCGTCAGTTTTTACGCAGTGTGCACGTTTGCCTATCTATGAAAATAGAGCCCAATTTGTTTGTTGCAGTGAAGTACCTCTGCACTGTATCATTCTGAGAGCTCTTCTATTCTTGCAGTCAGAAAATCTCATCAGTGTATTTCCCTCACCAGTGGGCTCGAGTGGCTTTGTGTCAGCGCTGCGCCTGCGCTGCACTGTCGGAAAGACGTGCGAGGAGCACATCCGCCTACCCCTGATCAATTCATCCTGGGAAAACGCCCTATCCATGTGGGCGCAACACCGAATGACTGCCATTGAACTCCAGAGACGAATGCTGACTTTCACTTTGCATAGCAGCAGTGTGAGGGCAAGCATGGCAGCATGCATGCTTTCTAAAAAACAGGTACACACATATTTTACTCACCCTTGAGCAGTGGGGACTTTAAAATCCGCCCAAGCAAATTGCAATTCTAGAAACAATTACAAAATCAACACAATGCAATGCAAAAGGGCAAGTGATCACTCTCAACTACCCACTTGCCTGATTGACCTCATGTCTTCCTTTCCAATAGAGCCAAATGAAAGACGTTGATTACAAAAGCGGCGTAGTGTACAGCATGGAGGCTTCATTGCCTCGATACTTTACTGTACCCAGCAGTGTTACGATGCCCATAAAGAAAGAGACCAACATATGGAGGAATCCTACAGGTACACACATGGCACATATGAATTGTACTGTGAACTTTGTAATAGCTAACGATACTGTGCAGTTGTGATTTTACACACCCATTTGCCCTTCAGTTGAACGATGTATGTCATTATGTTTGTCCATTTAGATGACGATTGTGTGGAAATCCCCTTGCGGTTCAAGGCGGACACAGTAGGACAGTTCTCATGTCAAATCATTCTGAAGTCCTGCTTTGACACCAGAGTCTACTTGATGGAGGCGCTGGTCACCTCGCCGGTACATATGGACTTAATCAAGAGCTTTTCCAAATGTGTAAAAAGTAGCCACATTGCTGGTGGTAAAGTCTGATTTAGCCAAACAAAATGACCTAAGAAATGGCCTTAGCCATGTTACCTTGGCAACGAGTGAGCGATGTTTCCTTTTATTAAAAGCATTTCAGCATCAAAATGAAGAAACTGACATTTTCATGTTGAACTACAATTATACTGCCAAAACTCTATAGTGTCATTTCAGACTCAATTCACATGACCATTTACAATTAATGGTTGATGATTTGATTTGAGAAAATTAGCACCAGAATTGCCTACGTGCAGTCTCTATAGTTTCCACTGACAACCCAGCTCTTCCCCGAAATATAAAGCTTTTCACTCAGTCCAGATGTATCACTTCATCATACTTCCTTAGCAACAAATTATATTTTAAGAAGCCTTTATACGGGTATCCTGTGGCTTCTTAGGGCAATTTAGAACTAAGCCGAACAAAAAATGCAAATAGATGAGTTTATGAATCATGATGAGAGATTATTGGATTTTAATGGCGGTACTTTAATGCTAATCACAATTTTATAATATTTGTTAACTCAGGGAGGATCTGTCCATTTGGACTTCAGTTCGCCTGCTCAGCATCCAGTCACACAGGACATCCCTCTGGTGAGTTGTTAATCTAACACCTCTTTAGAACAACCCACATTTCTCTGCGATGCTCATGTTTAATTTGAAAAAGTGAAAGAGAACATGTATCATGGTTTCCCATTTCTTGCAGCAAAATGAGACCCACCAAGATTGGACCTTGAAGGCTGAGTTGTGTGGTGAAGGCTTCTTTGGCCCCAAGGTTTTGATTGTACCAGCCGGAACAAGAGCTTGTTACCCTCTCACTTTTCATCCAACAACTCAATGCGTTGTCATGGTTTGTTTTACCTTCCTCTTTTGTGTACTTGAATTCTGTGATCTTTACACCATTTTATACGCTTTCATATTCATTGATGGACTGAAAGGTTGCCTGTGTCTATGTACTCTTATAGGGGAAGCTGTCTTTGCATAACAGTGTCAACGGGGTGGATCATGTCTTCACTATTCGAGGAGTGGGTGAGCGCCCCCTGCCTGTGGAGCACCTTGTACTACGATGTCCTGTGGGCAAGACCACTCGCAGACAGCTGAGTGTCCCCAACTACAGTCAGAACGTAGTCTCGCTTCAGGTTGGTCACTTAAACGCATGCAGCAGATTGTGAAATCGGGGAGCCTAATTAATTTGTGTACCTGTTTGTGTGCGTGTGTGTGTGTGTTTGTGTATAGGTGGTGACAGACCTATCTATTATCAGTGGCAATTCATCCCTAAAAGTTCAACCTGGTCAAAGCACTCTGTACACCCTGGCTGTGTCGCCACGGAAACGAGGAGAGCTATCAGGTGATGTCTACTTCCATTGCTACTTTTGAATAGAATTTGATTCAAAGAAGTTAAAGAAAAGGCACAAAGAATGTTAAAATGTTTCCCACAGGTTATGTATCATTTGTTGAGAGTGATCAGCCGGATGAGGGAAATGATAACAAAGGTAAATTTTTGTTGTTACTAGTTTTGATTACTTAGTTAGCATGTCACATTTGTGTCGCCGGCGCTAAATGGTGGCCAGACGTCGGCCTGTCCTTTGTTGTTGCAGCGGGATTCTGAACATGTTCTAATTTTCCTTGCCACAAATGTTAGCACCTCTATTTCAGTGCAAAGTGTGATTTATTTGCCACCTCTGCAATTCCCTTTCAGTAAATACCATTGGGCACTATGAGGTGTTCTACACTCTTGAGATAACTTGTGAACCAGAAGCACCAGTGAACACCTTTAATGTTCAGTGCACTGTTCAAGTAAGCTCAACATACTCACTGCCTTTCTTTCCTGTCTGACATCTGAGTATTGAGAAAAATGCAAATCCTGAATATCTCTTTACTATGTTAATGCTCTCCAGAGCTCCGTCGCCATAGAGATCCCTGTCAGTAACCCGGGAAAAGAGCTCCTCATGCTCAACGTGGACCTGGAAGGAGATGATTTGTGTGGAGCGGACTGGGTTTTCATTCCCCCGCAAGAAACGCTGACCTACAAAGTCACATTTTCTCCAGTAAAAGTTGGGAAGACCAGAGGCAGGTTAGGAGTTTCTCTTTTGGATTTTCATACTTCTGCTCAAAGTATTTGTGGTCTCTGTAGAGACATCAGCAATTTATTAACATGCCTTAGGTGATAGAGCGCTCTCAACCTGAATGGTGTTGGCGCATTTCTTTTGTAATAAATGAATGCCATGCAAGTTTAAATGACATTATCTTTGTTTTAGGCTATAAAGGTTGTTTTTTTTTTATGAGCGTGGTCACAGAAAATGTCATGATCAATTTATATCACTTGTAATCTTTTCCAGAACAGTATAGTCAATGTCACTTTTTTGTTTGTTTGTTCTGTCCCAGCGTGGTGTTCCAGTCTGAACCAGTCGGAGAATTTTGGTATCAGTTGGAGCTTTATGCTATTCCCTCTGCTGTTGTGACGCTACCACAAACTAGCTGTCCATTGGGAAAGTAGGTAGCAGCATAAAAAGCCACAACCACACTGCAGTTATTGCATAATACGCAAAAATGTTCACCTGGAAATGCTGAGGGTCTTTCAAGCTATTGTTTAATTTCAATTTTTCAATTTTCAACACCAGCACTTTCAAATTCTAAAAAGGAATTTGTTCAGGTCATTTACGGTAGAGTTTTACCCATTTCAAATAATTATTGCTGTCAAAACGCTGTCATGGCGTTAAATTGTCATTAAACTTAAACATTAAACTTCCCACCAAGGGTTCAGATTGCTTGATTTCTTATTCTACTCGATTAGACTTGATCATATTTTGCTACGGTGTGTTTTTTTTTTTTTTTTTTTGACTGGGAATTTTGAATGGAATTGTATTTTCTGTGTAATGTATATTTTAGGTGGACTCGCCAGTTCATTGCGGTGGTCAACCCAACAGCAGATACAATCAAGGTGAACGTGACTAACACTAACCCTCGGAACTACACGCTGGAACTGGGCTCAGAAAGCACTGTTAGTATTTTTTTTTTTTGTTTCCTTTCTTCAGCTGAACTGTGTCTACTGCTCACAGTTCACAGTTCTCTACTACTGTTTTTATTTTGTTTCCCATGTTAATTTATCATATGTGTGTATGTGTGTGTGTTTTAGCTTACTGTAGAGCCCCACTCTGCCAGCCAACTTGGGATCGTCTTCACTCCATCATCTCTTGGAGAGTGTAACCACGGAGCAAAGATCACTTTCACATGCCCTCAGGTGTTTAAACACATACAGAAAACAAACAACTTCAAGTTTATGAGTTGCACAATATTTTAATGCATTTAGCCTTTTTTAATTTTGTTGAAGCAGTTCCTGTTTTTCCGACATTATTTTTTTGCCCTTTTTCGCACGGTAGTTGCAGCAATGGTGTGTGTTGTTGTTTGGCCGCGGTCTGGAGCCCGGACGAGAGGAACCTTTGAGCATCTCTTCTACAGTCGGTGCCAGCGAGTCTTTAACCGTTCGCTTCACAAATCCCACCGAGCATCCAGCCACAGTTGGAATCACACTTACAGGTCACATGAGAAATGTTGTTCTTTCACATGCACCCATTTAAACACGCGCTTATGTGCATGTATACACATGTACTCACACACACACACAAAGACACACACACACACGATATAAATTACTTCATCGTTTCATCCCTTGTTTTTATTTGTATGTGTAACAGATAAAGATCCAAGTGCTGCCCCTGACTTTGTTCCTGTGACTTCTGATGCGAATGTGTTCTCACTATCTCTGAGTCAACTGGAAGGTTTGTTTACTTATTCCATATTACTAAAGAACAGATTCTCTTTTCAAACAAGCACTCTGAGAATGCAAAAAAAAAAAATCCTTTACCGACTGAATGGCTGCAGCAAGTGAGAATTTCCATTAGAAATGCAAGCGTTGGCGTTTCTACATACATAAGTGTATATCCAAGCAAATTTGTCAGAAACTCCTGAGCTTCCTTTCAGGATAAATATTTTCTGTGGCAGTGAGATAGTACGAATCCTGACTTTTTTGACAGTTGGAGCCAACATTTGGCAAATTTGACTTGCAGGCAAACTTGAGATACCATTGCTGGATGGTTGCAGTGAACTCAACACACTACTCATTCTAGCAGCTCATGAGCAAATCCTTTAAGCAAGTCTTCAAGCTCCTACTCTTTGGAGTTTTAAAATAATTACATGAGGCTTTGCATGAGATATCTATTTAGCTTAGCGCTAACAAACAATGCAAAATACCATAGACAGGGTTGTTGAGTTTCTTCTGAATTCTGCTGGCTATTTGTCTTTAATGCTTGCCATATGTACACTATATGTCCATTTGTTTGTATAATTTTCCCCCCAAGGGTCCAAGGCGTACACACCAAAAAGATCAATGCCTATTGATACTCTGGCATTTTTTTCTATTTACTTAAGGCATGACTGTATGTATGACGCTTCAAATAACAGCTTCTATCATTCAAATGGATTCCAATGATTTTTTTTTTTTTTAATGAAGTTACAGCTGAGATTCTATTCTTCCTTCCCTCAGAGACTTTGCTCAGTCCTGACATTTAATCGCTGCTTCAGCATGCCTCGTTGATTGCCGCAGAGACTTTTGTGCACAAATTGGAACATTTCCATCGGCATCTTGAAAGTGTTAACTGTGGAACAGTGCATCACTAAAGACATGCCCTTGCTTAGTTTATCAGGAGGATAGCTTCTTGTTTACTAAAACCCTGCTCTTTTTTAAATAGGCTATGTAGGGAAAGTGCAGATTTTGCTCAATTTAATTTGCTGGAAGCAAACACACCAAATGCATTTTGTAAACAGTCCATTCTACTTTAGAAGTGCTGCAGATAAGTTGGCGTGGTTAATATTGGAAGTTGGAAAAAGTGTTTGCTCTGGATTTTTTTGCCGCAGGTATACAGATTAGTGAGGGGGGAAGTTTGGAGGTGCCGGTTGTCTTTGCACCCAAGTCTATGGACCCGCAGCAGGCCTGGTTATGCATCTCTATGAAGCCCCTCAACAACGTTACGAGCGGAAAAAGGTGTGTAGTATTTCCATTCTGACAGAATTCTACTTTGGATGCAACTTGTAACATAGATTGTAAAATTGTCCAACTCAATAAGGCACAACGTGTGATGACATTGGGGCAAATAATTTTCCAGAATAAATGCCATGACATAATTTACACATCCTTGCTGTCATATCTCTATTTCCTATCAGATTATTCTTTTATTTATTTTTTTGCTGAACATGTTCTTTGAGTTCACGTCAATTAAAAACTGCACTACCATTAGGAACAATGAATAACATTGATGTTGGCGGCCGTAAAATGAAAATGTCGCTTGTTTGTTTCTGAAATAAAATCTTTATTTCATAGCCATTACTTGGTTTTGCAAGGTCAGGAAATAGTAGTAGCTTTGACTCTCTTTTTTTTTTTTTGTCTTAATGGCGCTTGTCGGCTTTTTACTCCTCTTAATATGTTCACTTGCTACTAATGACGAATAGCGAAGCGTTAAGCATGCTCTACACTCATAATTAAACAGGGCAAGGAGGAAGCTGTCGACCATCTGTTGGATCTACCCTCTCTGTGGGATTCCCGTGAAAGCGCCTGTTGATTGCTCACCACTCTGCGTGCTCCAGTGTGAAGCGGGCTGCCAGCTGGAAAAGAGGCTTGATGTCCAGCTCACTGGATTAGTTTCAAATGCTCCAAGTGGACATGAAGGTGTGGCTCTCAAGCATCTGTATCTTTTTGTCATGACGGACTGTCAACACTGGAGTAAAATTCGTTTTTATGTTTGAATTGGACCTGACGTTGACTTTCAAATAAGGGGAGGGATGTCTGTCCGGAACATGCAAATGTTAATTGTCAAGGTCACAGCAATGTCTAATAAGCAGAAAATAATGCTGATTGTTTAGAACTGATGATCAAAAGGAAAATTTCAACACATTGCATCAGATAGTGTGTTTTCTTAAAGTCCCCGACGGAGGCTTTACAGGGCTGGAATTATTGCGTCAACAAATCTTCAAAAGCTAATGGTATGGTGAAAAATGACATTCTGGCCACATTATAGTCTGGTTTCTCTCAGAGGGCTGTTGACTGCGAAACCAATTAAAAGTTTAGGCACCCTATCATATCATTATATATAAACATCAAATTAGTGTATGTATCCATGAGGTAGTATAATGATTTTGAAAACACAAGTCTAGATAATAGTGTTCAGCTATTAAAGTTAGGAAAAAATGCTAAATAGCGGAGTTATTATTCATTACATATGACAAAGTGAAATGTGGTGCACATTTTAATTAGAATCCTGGAAGTTGATGCATGTGATTTACTTTTGCGGGCCACAAAAAAAGATGTGGGTCAGATTTGGCCCCCGGGCCTTGAGTTTGACATCCCAAGTGAAATTACTAGTTTGTATTCCTGAGCAACTTAACATCTTGATATGCTGTTTTTAACATATTTTGCATCTCCATCCTTCTGCTGGTCAGAAGAACTCAATATTTGTTTTACTTTTCCAGTTTCCAACGTGGTTGTGGAAGACTTCCAATGTGAGGTGTGTTTTGAACATGAAACCGTGGACTGCCTGACCGCTTCTATCGAAGCAGGGAGGAGGGACCCCGAGACTGGCATTGTAACGCTCACCATCAATCTGCTCCACAATCCGGTCGAGCAATGCAGGTGGCTGGCACAAAAATCACCAGCGAAAGCTTTACACACAGTGACAGGAGGCAACTATGCCCCCATTTGACTGATACAGACACACGCAAACATCCAGTCTCATACTATATCCTCACAGCTTGAAACATAAACGCTCATTTTCATATAATCAACACCTCCAATATGTGATGAAAGATGGCAGATTTGCCCTCCACCCCCCTCTGTGACGAAGTAAATATGAAGCCATAAAAAGATTGTCAGCATCCAGACACACAGCAGGAGGGAGAGCGTTCAATCAGTTTGTCCTCCTGCTTTGTCAATAACATATGACACGTTGCGTAAACACTACATTATTTGTTTTTTGCCTCATCTGTCTCGTCTGCATTCATTTTTGGCTTTGTTCGTGGGTTTTCGTTGTATTCTGCTTCTTCTTACTGGGGAAGATTTTCAATGTTGGGTTGATTGAAGACTCTCTTGACATCAATTACTCCAAGCATCATAAGACTTCATTATTGACTTTGGAAATCATTCAACTCATTTGATGGAATACACTTTTATCAGCAAAGTAAGCAGTGTTCATTAGTTCTATTCAGTGAGCCAAGCAATGCGCTTTAGCTTCTCCCATCATGTTGTCATCCTAACATTCTGATACGCATTATTATTGTGTCACCTCAACTCAGTTTTATTCATAGAGGACTTTAAAAAAAAAAAAAAAGTGCTTGACATGAACAAAATTTAGCAAATTGCACATTTTCACCACTACACTTTAAAATCATTCAATGCCA
This sequence comes from Syngnathus scovelli, assembly GCF_024217435.2. Classification (NCBI taxonomy): domain Eukaryota; kingdom Metazoa; phylum Chordata; class Actinopteri; order Syngnathiformes; family Syngnathidae; genus Syngnathus; species Syngnathus scovelli. The sequence continues at coordinate 10,859,585 of NC_090848.1, read as the reverse complement.
TTTGACAGCATTTTATATTACACCATTCAATATCATTTCATTGATTCAGCATTTCAGCTTTCACATGAGACTCCTTCAGAAGAGAGAATGTGGAAGAAACTGACCCCACACACATTTTTTTACAAACTGCTTACATTTTTCTTCGCCCATTTTTTCAATCTTGAAAACACAACCTTCAAATTCCACCACAGTTTTGAAGATTTTCACGAACCAGCTGGAATCCGTTCTGTGCATACTAAAAATCTCCTGTGTAATGACAACATTTAAAGCAAACGATGTCTACAACTGTGAACCCTTTAAGCATTTCACTGCAAATAGCACAATTACTGTCACAGATGCCCAATTCGTGTTTGCCTGGAACATTGCATTTGGCTTCCTGTTGAGGGAGTTCATTCATCATGCTCTGTCTTAATCTGCAGCCGCATTAATGTGCCTGGCGGAGTCGATACCTTGCCAGGGTTAGCACACTCTGTGAGAAAACGATATGGGGGTGCACCACAGCCCCCCCTACACACACACAGCAGCATCCTACAATTTCTAACAATCATGATACAAGATGTACATATTTACGTGTGTATGTATGTGTGTACAGGTTCTCAGCTATTCTAGTGGTGCAGCATGCGTCCGGACAAATATGGAAGTTTTCCCTCGATGTCATGGCCACAGAGCCCCAGGTTGATGATGTCATGGACACAGATGTCACAGAGTTTGGTCAAACATCCGCGCTGGGTTTCTACTTGACCAGCACCACTCGGTGTGTATGTTTGCTCTCTTGCTAAACTGTAGGTTGAAAGCAAATGTTTGGTGTCTCAATTGGAGTTTTTTCAAAATAAGACTTTTTTTATAGTAGTTGTAGAAGTGAAGTCGTTTGCTACCTTGTTAATTCATTGTTGATAAATATTGTGAGAAATAAATGGCATGATCAGTGTCTTTTCATAGGTGAATGTCATCAATTACTTAAAGGTCAAATTTGTTATTTCAGAAGTGTGTATCAAATTGGTAGCCTTGGTAACCAAACGGTTGGTGATGCCTTATACTATGAACCAAATACTGCAGTACATATTTTCCCTCAAAAACCATTCCGTGGTTAAAAATTAAGATCATCAATGTAGCCCAGCTAATCATGGAAGAATAAATATGCTTCGTTATTGGGATAACATTCTGGTCAGACTGCCCACCTTATCTGTCCTTCTGTCTAATTTCAATGAATATTCAAATTTTCAGGAGGCCGGAGCCCTTTACTGCAACGTTCCTGCCAGGCAGCAGCAGTGAGTTTGCTGTAACTCCAACCTCTGGAATGTTGCCGCCTGTTGATTCCAGCGGTGCCCTCATCAATGTGTTTTTCACCCCCGCCATCGAAAATAAGAGGCACAACGCAAGACTTACCATCCAGGTACTTCAATGTAGACACCACACTGTATATGAAAGTTGCATGATAAACAGCTGACCAATCATTACCACAGGCAACCGACATGCTGTGGAAGTATGACATCAGAGGTGTGACGCCTCCTCTGATTGAAACGTCACCTAACAACACGGTTGCGGTGCCTAGACCCACCAGAGAACAGCGTCCCAACTTTGTAACAAGGAACCTCCGTATTCCGGCCCTGGCAAAGTCATCACCGCTGAAATTTTGTAAATAACTCTTCACCTTTTTTGTCATTACATGAGGTGTCAAACATACGGCCCGCGGGCCTAAGATGAACCACTGAGACAGTCTGGGCTGCATGTGGCCCGTGGGCCGCTAATTGACTAGCACAGGTTTAGTTCATGTTAACAAGTTTACACAGTTCTCTGAATTTGCCTCACCCCCAACAGAGGTAGAAATCAGATTGAGGAGCAGAGTGGGCTTAATTAGTACTTTCATTTGTAGCAATGATAAGTGGCCATTAGTTTAAAGTGTTTAAATGTGCTACTTTTTCCATTTTTGTGGTTAATAGTAATAACAAGTTTTAATTGTAATCACAGTAATATTGAAGGTTAATCTTTTTCCAGATTTTTTTACACCCACTGGAGGCCTAGGTTCCCTCAACTTTTGTCTGGATTGATTACGTTAAGCGGTTTAACCCTTTCACATGATGAATCTGGGTGTGAGAAATTACAACTACTATACGCTACAAAAACTTGTTTAGGTGCATAGTCCTATAAACTGTGTTTTCGGGCGATTAATTTATTACACTTTGGTTCCAGGTCAATTTTAAGAATATTATAGACATAGAGAAAATGAGATCTTGAGGTAATTCAATTTTCAAGTGCGATACAGTATTCTTGAGTTCCAAATGCCTATTAAGGTTTTGTGCCACAGTTTTCGCTCTGCATTAAAACACAAACTTCTTGTTATTGATGTGATGATTTTACAGGTCTGGCTCACGTGACATCTAATTTGCTCTGATAGCCCCTCATCTATGAGTTTGAGACCCCCTCCTTTTTGTTTTTCCCATTAATTTCTGATAAAGCCCCACAAAATAATGAACACACAAGTTGAAGCGCAAAGTGGTGAGGGATTACTGTACATCTTTCCTGAATTCTTGTGATTATGTTTTTTTTTGTTATGACTACTTCAATTTAATATTCCTTAAAATGAATCCCTTTTATTAAGATTGCAGAGGTTTTACAGTCAACTTTGATGAGCAGGAAATCAAAAAAATGGCCATGATATACTAGTTACTGCCTCGGTTCAAATTAAATGTTACATCTTTTATTCCTTCTTTGTTAGATAATAACATTGTTCTAAATCACATTATAAATTATGTCCCTTAAAATGAGAGCTTTTAAATTATATCTGAAAACTTGCTTTCCATTAAATAAATCACTTTAGTTGAGTGAGTGTGTGTGTATAGGGGGGGTTCTTGCAGTATACTTTGTAATGTGACACCAAAGGTTGAAGATAAAAATTGTGATGCAATAGACGTGCCTATACTGGTTTGACCTCAGGTATCTTGTGTCCTCAAAAATGTGTGATGTTCCACAAGACTTTATTGTGTTTGAAGTTCGACCCTGAAGTTCAGTGATAGAAAACTGAAAAGTTTCATCTCTGCTAACTTTCATCTTCTGCTGGACATCACTAACAACAACTCCTCCTCCAATCAACTTGTCTCTGTTGGGTCATGTTGAAAACTATATACATTTTGGAAAATGTACTTTTAATTGCTTGTCCAACTCCCCGCCATCTTTAAAAAAAATGTACAAATATGTATATAGTCTCCTCCAAAATTCTATTGTTGTATACTGAAGGCATTAATGGGTTACAGATCAAAAAATGGATATGAGACAAAAGTTTGGGAGTACAGCTTTTATTTCATGGTATTTAAATCTAGATATGGTAAACAACTCTGGGTCAAAGCCACCCACTTTTCAAGGAAGCAAAAGTATTGGAACGAGACTAATGAGTATTTGTTGCCTTTTAGATTGATTCCCCAAACGTTTGATCGTGTTTGTTTTGGGCTTTGAGCTTCACCTGTGAAAACGGCATTTACTGTTTAGCAAACACAAACACCAAAAAGCTGTCTATGGGAGAAAAACAAACTTTTTGAAGCTGAGAGAAGAGGCAAAATCAATCAAAGCTGTTGCACAAACATTGGCCATAGCCAACACAACAATTTGGAATATAAGGAAAAACAAACTACTGCTGTACTAAGCAACAGACATGAAATGGGTTTTGCTACTTTTGCTCACATGAAAAGTGGCTTGCTTCAAACAAAATGTGCTCTGTTTTGAGTTGCCCAACACATCTAGGTGGAAATGCCATCAAATAAGAGCCGGACTTTGGTCCGCTATTCATCTTTTGATCTGAAACCTAATGTCTTCAGTATACAACAAAAACAAAGGAATTGACCTTGGTTTTCCAATAATTTTGGACGGGCCTGTGTGTATATCCAGAGTATGCCAGACCATGAAATGATGTAACTACAGGTGGCGTGTAAACTGTGTGTGTGTGTGTATGTGAGAGAGAGAGAGGGAGAGAGAGAGATTGACAGTGAGCAATGATAGCTGATTATTATTTCGGTTCATTAGCATATTTCATATCCTGCTGCTAGAATTCCAGCTCTTTATCAGACAACTTATGCATACACACACACACACACGTGCAAATCTGTTAAGTCATCATAACGATCGTTCTTGACATACACACAGAAGTGCAATGAAGCATGCCTGAACCTTTTGTTGTACACGAGAGAAGAGCTGAGAAGACCTGAGAAGAGATGAAAGCCTTGTGTATGCATAATACAGTATGTGCATAGGCAAGTGCGGTTGGAAACTGAGTTAAAAACCAATTTAATATCTGTTAATTCAGCACAACATGTAGCGATTCAAAAAATGCCACTCAATTGGAACTTAGTTATTTCAAGTCACCTGCATTGCCTTGCTTTTGTTTCTTTGGGTTGATGTTTTGCCATATCTCGATTGGATTGGGATTTTATTGTCTTATTTTCTTATTATACTCCAGGAAACAGAACATCCATTAATTGCTTAGGGCTTATCTGTTGCTATGGCAACACACCTGCTAAAAAAGAGGTAGTGGGTTGGCTTGGTTGTGTATTGCCTTGGTTTGTCAGCAAGTACTCAAGATGCATGCTCGAATCTTTGTTCTGGCATGCGCCTTTGACTTGTTCACCCCATTACCACCTAGCAGTTGACATTTCTCACGATAGTGTTCTTTTTTTGTCTGCCGTCCCTCAGCATGACATTCCTACCACATGACAGGTTGTGTCGGCACAACTGACCGCAAGTAATTCTACAAAGGCCAGTTGGACTGTTGTTCTTTTCTTTCTTTTGCTGGAAATAGGGCTTTTGACAAGGTGGAAGGAATCCTGAACAGTTCAAAATAGCTGTCAGCAAAACCTTCAACTTTTTTTGCCAGAAAGAACAAAAAAAAGTTCGGAAATGTTTACCAGAACTTCTGAATTATATTTGGGGTAAAACGTCTCAACTGAGCTGATGCAAAGTCAGCCCATAAAAATACAATTATTACAAATGAGTACTTTAAAGGGAGACTTAGCAGTTTAAAACTGCTTGCAAGATTTGAGTGTGGCCTCACTTTACTAATTGATTGACAACTCTTTTCGCATACCTCTTTTCACACCATACAAAAACTCCAACACCTCACTGGATCTTGCAAGATTGGAATCAAATATCAAGCACGCCACACTGGTGACACTCGTCTGGACTTGTTAAGCAGAGAGTTCCTCCGCTTTTAGAAATAAAAGGTTAATATGGTGAATCAATTTTACTGTTGCTAAGTTTGAAACAAACTTTAAAAATGGTTTGTTGCACTTTAGGCTGAGTCTGTGTTTACATTTCATATGCATGTTATATTTTTCAAATTGCCCAAATTTTGAATTCTTAGAATGGACTGTTGAGGGGCTGTTTGTAGGACTTTTTATTAATTGAATCCAATTCAGTTTCAAATTGTGTCTGCATAAGAAAATCAATTCTGTTCTTCATATTATGAGTAAAAACATTTGCTAAAATAATGGAACAAAAAAAATCAAGGGATTTTTTACAATAAATAAAATGTGTGATTAACTATGAGTTAACAATAAAAAATGACAGAGACAGACAAAGATTTTTAATAATAATACATTATAATATATTTCATAATATTCATGAATTAAAAATCAGGTTCAGCACTAGAATGATTCCCCCCCTCATAGCTTTAAATAACACCTTGCGGTAAAATGTGTAGTGCACCTTTTATTGGTCAAATTTAAAGATTAAAAATGAAAATACCTAAAAAGCTGATGTGGTGGGAAAAAAGTAAAGACCTTTCTTTTAAATCAACATTTAGGGAGAGACACGGTCATTGATAAAAATGTGCTGGTGACCATGCAGTGTCAACTTACAAAAAAAAAAAGAAAAAATACCTGGGAAAAAAGCATTGCACTTTATTACATTACAGTAAAAAGTAAACTAACATGCAGTAGCTGAAAAACGCAACGAAGTATATTGATGCTTGGGTTACTTCCTACCACTAGGGACCAGTGACGTCAGTGACTTCAGGTTAGCCTATCAAGCTCCGTTGCTCAGCTCCGGTGATGCCCACAAGGCAGGCACACGTCCCGTCCTGCGTGCGGGATACACCCACGAAGAACAACGGACTTGTCTTCATCGGGATTCTTTCATTCTCCTCGCATCCTCGGCCCACGCCATGTCGTCGGCTGTCACCGAGACGGAGGAGTCAGCGCGCAGATCCCCGCTCACACCGCTCAAGCTGGTGGGGCTGGTGTGCGTTTTCCTGGCGTTGTGCCTGGATGTGGGTGCCGTGATGAGTCCCGCGTGGGTAACGGCTGACGATCAGTACTACCTGTCCCTGTGGGAGTCCTGCTGGAAGCCGACGAGCACTGACAAGTGGCAGTGCAACACCACGCTAAGCTCAGGTGAGAGGGAGGAGGGCGACCCTGCGGATGCCTCATTAGATACAGTTGGACGCAAGTGTACACATTCCAACAATGCAATCTCATTTACCCCCTTTTCATAATTGTATTGTTGAGGGGTTCCTAAACTTTTTTTTAGATTTTACGGCCCTGCAAATTAAACCAATAATTTGCATATACCTGAGTTTGGGGGTTCGAATATGTGTTTGCATGTCCTTTCTGAGTTTTTCTATCGTGCATGTTTTTGGAATGTGGGAGGAAGCTGGGGGGGGAAAAAATGAATTTAATATTAATCTCGCAAGTTGATCTGCATGCTTCCACTAACAACGTGGCTGCGAATAAACAGGAGGTAACTTTCAAAAAGCAAAGCGTTCCCAATTTTGCCAAATTGACGTTTTACGAAAGCCACACCCCTCCCGATCCATCTCTTCCGTGTCCGACATTTTAATGATCACTTGCATTGCAAAAGAAATACCAGCGCTGATCAGTGATTGCTTTTGGAGATTTTTTTTTTTGTCTCATTAATATACATCTTATACAAGTGTCACTTTTATGAGGCAATCAGGTAACCTTAAGATATCAAGTAAATAAAACATATTGCGAGTTTTGTTCTGATATTTTCAGACAGTGATTATCACGCCCACACTTGCCCACATATATTTAGATGATGTGCGGAGTTGTAGAAGGCTTGCAGACGGGCTGCATTGTCAGCCATCGCAGTGCAGGACTTGACACACTCCCTAACCCTAACGCACTTCACCATTTTGCTTGTTGAAGGTCCACTACTTGTTGGAACTGTGTTTGGGTATAGATTTATGACAGCTGACAGAAACGCTCTGGATCGACGTTAGAATGGAAGTCGATGGACCGGACAGGAGTTTGACAGACCTTGACGGTTTTGCAGGATGGTTTTGTTGGTGAATTCTGTTACTATATTTAGCAACTTTAACAATAAAACATTGAAAACAGAACTTAACAATGTTGTTTATTTTCAAACAAACAAAATTATTAACTGAATCATCATTACTGTGTTCTGCACTGCATCATTTTAAAATAATTTGATTAATTGCTTATTAAAATAAGCCACGCTCCTGTTTCCCCAAAACACTCCAAAATGACTTAGGGACTTATGCTATTATTATATACCTTTCCCAATGTATGCTTAACGAATCCATACAAAAATACTTTTTTGTGTAGAGCTCTTTGTTTCCTTCAACTTTTTTGCAACATTCTGATTTATTGCGATGTGGCTGTTCAGAAACATGACAGGAGAGGAGTTAGTGAACCTTTTTGATACAGCAGCGTTCTATTTAAAAAGAAAACTGTATTTACTGCCACTGCCAAGTGGGAGCCGACTGGTACTAATTGAAAGAACACCATATGCTGCAATTATTTGACCTACCGTTATAGAATCCACTGTTGCTACCTGGAGACTCCATTGATATGCATTTGTCTGCTGCTGGGTTTGTTTGTGTGTGCGTGCACGTGTGAGTGTGCGTGTGTGAGTGTGCGTGTGCATGCGCACCAATATTAGGCGACCATATTGAGCTGACCTATTTGTGGACAGACTCCTGTGAAGGCTAGTTGAATATTTTATGTCATACTTTGATTTCTCTGTTGTTGCAACCCTGCACCTCCTTTCCTTTTGCACTACGATATTAAAGAAGTAAGTTGCTCACTGCCATTTGCCATCTCCCTTGGTGACTTGGCTGCCTGGCAGCTTGTGCTCATCCTTTAATTGGCACTCAGAGTAATTTTTTTCTAGAGCTGCTATGCACATCAAGGAGGACGGTTGTTCTAACAATACCAGAAAAACATTAGCAGTCTTTCCATTCACATTCTATACCATTTTCAATCAATCAATCAATCAATCAATCAATCAATCAATCAATCAATCAATCAATCAATATTTTGACATTGTGCATACATATTTTTAAATCACAAGCACCAAAGAATATGCAGTAGACTGCAAGAAAATCTTATGTTACTTATTTTCAAATAAACAGTTCTTGGGATCAGAATGCAACTGTATTAAATTTAAGATTAAATACAACTGAACTCTATTGAGGTAGTGATTCCTCCACTAGAGGGAGCTTCTGTACCACCGGTGTGTCACATCTCAAGTGCAGAAGATGGTCTCATATAAAAGTATTCCTGGTCTAATGATGAATGCACTCTTACAAAGACATAAACTGTCTTATTAATGGTAATGGATCTTCCATGGTGTTTTCTGACTCTGCATTCATTAAAATATTTTGAGGTCATAGGTGACTGTTTAAAATAGTTTCAAATTCAAGCCAATCTGCTCCATTTAATCTAATCATCCTTCTCCGGTCACTCGCCCTCCCCTGCCAGCAGAGAACCTGACTCTTTTTATTTGTAGCAGCCAAAGATAAGTGATGCATTCAGCCGTGGTACATTAGCGTCAATGCTTTTGGGGCGAGCGCAACGCAAAAAAAATTTGCGTGACCTCATGTCACTGTGAGATGCTATTTTTGGTATTACAACATACGTGCATTGTTATATCACATTCAAATCAATAGCAGTAAATTATTTTGATCCTGTATTTGGGGGATGTTAGGCGCAGTGTTTATTTGCATACAGAAAATATGCTGTCTTGTGTTTTATTATTTTCGTCCTTTTATTTCCTCCCTTGCTTCATTCATCTTTTATAAGGTGCTTTCTAGTGCTACACATAGGTACTATTTGTGGTAACGTTAAAATAAGGCTGTAATGGATGCACCTAATACATTGTGATTTGCTCATTTCTTGAAATGAATAAGTTTTACATTTTGACACCATTGTCAAGTAACAGTTTACTTACCTTACTTAAAACTGGCATTTCTGGAAGACAGAATAGAGTGTAGGTAGAAAAAGAAATAGGTAATTAAATATTGCTGAAAATATGTAAATTTTTGAAAAACTGCTCCATCAGAAATAGCTTGAAAAGGCAGTGAGACAGTGCCACTGACTTAATTCCTAAGAAATGAAACTATGAACTGTTTGATATGTTTTTTTTTGTTTTTTTTTCAACATCTCAGCTTTTGAGTTTGCTTCTATCTAGGTTAATAAAAGATGAAGGGAACAGTAGAAACTAGAGCTTGATGTCAGGATATGGAACAAGGTCTGTGTGCTATTTAAGTGCACACCAAGCTATCCTGCCTATATATATATATATATATATATATATATATATATATATATATATATATATATATATATATATATATATATTAAGTGCTCACTGTCTTCATTACCTTTCTTTCACCTCGCTTTTTCTTGTCTCGTCTGCCCTCCCTGTCATCTTTTTTCATGCTGCCCTCTCTCTGCCCTTGTAAGGGTACCACCCTTGTTTTCCTCTTATATTTGCTACCTCCCCCCCCCCAGCGCTTCATATTATTCCATTTCCTTGCCTTCATGTGCTTGTCTACCTAACATATTTCTCAACCTCCCGTCAAGGTAAAAATAATTCTCGTGGGTGACTTAGTTTGAACTCTAAAATGATAGCATGAGCTCATCTTTTATTTTGGTATTAGAGACAGTCTCTCAGATAGTAGATGGAGCCACCGAGTGTCATAATCTTACGGTCGACCTTGTTGGGTCAAAACTGAACACTTAAAGTGGAAGTGAAGGCAAAAATGTTCTTTACAAAAAATATGGGCTATGCACCCCAGCTCTAATCACAGCATTCCGATGAATATTGCGTTTGTAGAATAGAAAATGGGAAACAAAACGCACCCGTTTTTTATCTATGTCAGGGTCGGACATTTTGCCACTTGCTGTCTGTCAACTGAAAGTGACATTAAAGTTGTTCAGGAATCTGCTTTCGCCCGAGTTGACGGCGAGCTAGGAGACAAAATGTTCTTTGGGTTCTGTTGGCTTTTTAATAAGGCTCCAGGGGGTTTTCAAGTCAACAGGATGGGGTGTGTAAAGGCCACTGGGACCAAACACTATCACTTTTTTTTTCTTTTCATACAAAGTCTATTTCAGTGCCATCTATCCCTTGGTTTTCTTCTATCAGAATTGCACCACAGCATGTTTAACAGCAGTTTTTAATGGAGCCACAGAATGTAGCATAGGACGTACGGGAGCATGAGTGGAACCAAGTTTTTTTTTGGGCAGCACACGTGAGTATAAAAATCCTTCATAAATAGAATATAGTCATACTTTGGCATGATTTTGGCAAAAAGATTTTAAAAGTCATTCAAAAAGTCCTTACGTCGTTGCACAGCACAGAGACGGCTCGGTGCCCTTCAAAGAAGGTGACTTCAAAGCCGATGATAACGAATGGAAAGATTGGATTTCAAATTTGGATTCTTAAGATTGCTATTTATTGCATGATGAGACTTTTCAAGTTAGCACAGATCTTTTCCAGGAGCTTCATGCATTTCAGATTGGTTAACCTTGCATAATAAATAATTTGACTTGTGTTTGATCCACATCCATGGTGGTGATATGAGATCATCTCCATCTTTTATCAAAGATCTCCTTTAAATTGTTGACGGAAAAATGTTCATCTTACTGTTCTTCTGTTTCCACCCTCCTTCCATCCTTTTTCCAGACTGGCAGGTTGCCACACTGGCGCTGTTGCTAGGAGGCGGAGCCTTGGTGCTGCTGTCATTCCTGGTGGCTCTGGTGGCCGTGTGCATCGGCACCAGACGGCGATTCTACAGGCCTGTCGCATTCATGCTCTTTGCTACAGGTGGGTTGACACACGTCACAGCACACGTCACTCTTCCCTCTTCTTTAAAGCTGTACAGTAATGCTGGAAAAAGTATAAAAGTATTTGGAGATAACAATAACAAACCAACAAAAGTAATAAAAAAAAAACATGGTCATAATCAGAGTAGTTCGTTTTAGTTGTAAATGCACTTAGTCCATTATTTATGTTTTTTAGCTTTCTTGTTTTTTTATTTCATTTGAACAAAAATGTTGTTTTTCTATTTTAGTTTCAGCCATTTTCATTTAATTATTTGGTCATTGGGCACTGATTTGCATTTAAATCTCTTTTCCATTTTAAGTCAATAGTACTAATTACGGTCTAATCAAATTGAAGGTAAATAGTTTGCAGATGTTGTGGTGACCGCGGTGCCCATATTATTGCATTAATGGCTACCTGGCTCTGATTTGTTGCATCAGTTCTCCCTTTATATATTTCCCTTTTTTCTTACTTCCTCCAACACCTTCTTTGTCTTTTGTTGTCTTATCCTTGGAATATTCCCAGTTCTTTGTCACAGCTTCTATTTTGTGTCCTTTATTTTCTACCCTTTTTATCTTCCTCTGACTTGATTCCTTCCTTTCTTCTTGCATCCTCCTTAGCTTTCATTCTCTCCTTCATTCATTGTTTATGTCCCTCCCCACAGTCAAAATTGATCGATGCTAATGACAAACCATTATGCAGTGTGCAATTTTTTGATAATGAACATTTCCTGACATTTTTATGAAATGGCACTTTCATCCCTCTCGCCAGCCCACCTCCAATGGCTTGATGTGTTTTTTAAGGGACAATATCTTCTCCCCAGTGGTCCTGCAGGCCTGCAGCTTGGTGCTCTATCCCATCAAGTTCATTGAGAGCATCAACCTGAAGATTTACCACGAGTTCAACTGGGGCTACGGCCTGGCCTGGGGCGGGACCATCTTCGCTTTCGGCGGTGGCGTCCTCTACTGCCTCAACCCCAAGAGCTACGAGGAGTACTACTAGCTCCCATTCACCGTGCTAGGGAGAGGCCTTCGAGAAAGCGGGAGATGTGATGGGGGAGGTTTGGTCCACATGAATTACTCATTTGCCAAGAGCTCTTAGAGACGAGTGTACACAAGTTCACACTGTAGCCTCTATTGTCATGTCAGCGGAGAGGCCGAGCCATCAGGAAAGGTGAGCATGGAACTTATCCCCCAACATACGTAATCAATACCAGAAAAGAGAAAATCTGTACAGAATGACCATCCTCATCCTCATAAATGGACTTAACACTTCCAGGAAGTTCCTCTCTACCAATCTATTGACTCAAGTTTCAGTCACCGTAGCAACCTTGCAGGGTACACGCGCAGAGCCGGTACGATTGATTAGCAGCCGTCTTTGGTGTCTGGCCGGTCTGCTCTCATCTCCCGTAAGGTCGGTCAGATTATCACAAAACAGTGAACACGTTCATTGAAAGCCGTTGTGCTAATTAGATCAGCAGGTACGTTTGTCTAGAAGAAAGCTGGATAGTGTCTGGTAGACAACTTAGTATTTTTGTGCTTGGTGTGAAAAATTTTAGAACCACTGGAAAAAAGAAATGAATGGGCAAAAGAACACAACACACAAATATAAGGCTGTGCAATTAATAAAAATGTTATTACAATTACGATTATTACAATCCAAGATTGTAAAATTGACATAATCATAAAAAAATATGATCAAAATGCATTAATATGCAACAAAACAATACTTGAATTTATTCATTTGCAACTTTTTTTAAATAAAACATTTTATAAATTCAGTTTGGTCCAAAAGACCCTTACATAGATATGTGTTTCAAAGAAATGTATTTATCTTTATATATTTTTTAAATGTTTAAACATTTTGTTGTTTTGCACAAATGATCGTTTGAATAATTGTGGTTACAATCATTACCAAATTAATCGTAATATTTTTTTCATAATCGATCAGTCCCACACAAATATATTTACTTCCAAAACATGTCAAAACTATTAAATTGAAATGACATGAAACAACGCTACAGCAGGTGTGATTTCATTTTTTGTTTTATGCAGCTACTCGAGATGACAGTCATTCTCCGTAAGCGATACCTCATATCATGACATCGTCCTTCTCACCTGACCTTCATCACTTTTGAGCGATGCCACAACTCAGTGCAGGTCACGGTCAAAGAGGGTGCAGTATCACCTGATAGGAGCTAGCTCGGAACAGTTCTTGTGTGTGCTTAGCGGTGTAATAGATCAGCCTTAGACTCTGCCAACAGACCGTGATGTCAAAATGGGACAGTGACAAGTTTTTGTGCTAAAGAATCTAAGTGAATGACTGATACACAAAATATGTCTGTGTTTTCTCGTGTCTATAAATAAACATTGTTTGCAGAAATTTGATTGTGGAAACTCAACGTACATTCGGAGTGTCCAAAATCCAGCTTTAGGAATTTTAATGGCCCACCTCATATAATTATATTTAACCATGGCTTGCATTAAAAGCTCACAAGTAAAAGATACAATGTTGAAAAATAGCACAGTATTATTTCAAATTATGAATAAAAATATTTCAAAACTCATTTTCAAGTTGAATGTTCCATCACCTGTTAATTATTTAAAAAATTGAAAATATACCACATTATTACTGATAATTTTTTGCTTTGCCACCAAGAGCTGCAATTGAGATTTGATTTTGAGTACTATATGTGTGTAAGTGCTGTTGTTTAAGTTGATCTAAATTGGATTGCTTCCTTCCATTTTTCTGGATTTGCGCCGCAGTGGAAAAAGTCGACTAAATTAGTTGACTAGGGCTTGCCATGGTTGCAAGATTTCAAATGCAAGTGTATTTAAATCGGATTTTTTAACTCAACAGTAGCGTTCCATTCGTTACATTGACCTTTACCTGCGGCTATGCTGCCCACTGCTGGATTAATTGAGCAAGTGCAGAGGCACCCCTTTCATTTTATACGCAACAAAGCTGTTCCATCATTTGTCTTTCTTTTTTTTTTTTTACATGATTAAAACACTTTTATTCGACCCAAATACATACATAAGATAAGGATGTAATATTCTTATAGCTGAGTGTGATGTACTCTGCTGCTCGAATAGATTGTGCCATGTGACCTGCGGTTCTAAGAATATGCAGTACATAAAATGGACATAGACACTATAACTTTACACAGTATATTCCGGTATTTTTATTTATTATCATCACCCAATTTTCATGCATGACATCAGTACAGTCTCAGTTTTTTATGCAACTTGAGATGTTATTCCTCAGATATTTTCTGCATATAAAAATTCAGACCACATCTTTCCTATTTGAAATTTGGGACCGATACAAGTGTTTGACTTGGAGCTTAAAATAAACATTACTTCAGTCGGCATGTACACTATTCTAGTTGCAGTCTGACTCCAATTTCAGTCCAAGTATCTTCTTGACAGTTTACTGTACCATCTTCATTTCAACCAACAACTTAGTAACAAGCACTGTGTAAAATATTTGTCACGTGGGACAACAATGCCTGTAGTAATATGCACCATTTGTGGCCCGCATACTCATATATATTTTTCTTCAATAAATTAAAAAAGATGGAAGGGCAACCCCCGTGTTTGTGTGCCAAAAGCATAATGGAGGTTTTATCAACATCTTTTTGAAAGATTGGGTTGTTAAAAACAATTACTTAGGAAATATCCCGAATGTGGGTCAATTCTACGCGGATTTTCATATTTGCGGCCAGGACTGGTCCCGATCACCCGGGTATAACGGGGGACAACTGTATATAGTTAGGAATTTTTGAATTTGCCAAATGTCATGCTACGGTTCTTGTGAAAATACTTTGAACTGTTACTATCCGGAAGTACGTGACACGTCATGGTAACAATAAGTTCTACTGGACCCGCAATGTTTCGAATCCCGGAAATAATACTTTTGCGGTGCGTGGTGTCGGTTTTTACGCATGGAGTCTGCCGACGACAGCCGCCAGACAACTGTCTATTTAGAGCTGGGAATGCTGCTGCTAAGAAGACCCCATGCCACCCCACTCCCTGGTCCGCACACCTGCTTGGATCCATCTTGCTGGGCGTGATACTTGACAGCTACTTCTCAGGCGTCAACGCCCCCGTCTTGGCTGGAGTTCGGGTCCTGCGTCCAGTCTGTGGCTGTTGCCTGTGGAGTCTTTGGGTCTATCCAGCTCCCGTTTGGATTATACGATCGTTTGACCAAAAATATTACATTTTAGACCCGGTTTCCCTGTGCACCCATGGCGGAGGCTGTGCGACCCGAGGACTATTGCGACGAGGTGCTGGAGGACGAGTTTGGAGTAATCATCAAGTGTCGATCTGGTAGGAAAGATAACTTTGTGTGCATATACAAGAAACTTGACAAGTTTACAATAAAAAAAAAAATATTAAAAAAATAACGCGGGTGGGGGATGCTTTTTTAAACTAAGTGCACAAAGTGGACTGCATGCACATACACAGTATGTGATCCATTAAGTGGACTGGACTTCCTTTCACTGAAATCAATGGGGACACTGTGATTTTCAGTCGACAGCAACTGATTAAAAAAAAAAAAAATCCCCCTAGGACATTAATGTTTCAACTATAATTTTCTTTCATTCCACATTTGTTTGACCTATAAAAGCTTGCACAATATTGATTTTATGCACCTTAATTAACAGCTACAATGTTTCAGAAAAATATTCCACCTGTTGCTGAACTTCCTTAATTCCTAAATGTTACAAGTAAAAATATCATATTACAGTCATTATTATTATCATTTGAACCTTATATGCTACTGAAAAAAGGATGGAAGTTTCCAAATCAGCACAAAAATGTAATCTAGAAAAGTTAGTTTATTACTAACTCTTTTTACAAAAATTAGTACAAAAATTGTTCACCAGACAATTAGTTGTAGATTAACATATTAATTTTATGATCTCACCTCATAGTAAAAAGTAGTTCACCACATAATTACATTTAGAATGGTCAGTCTAATGAAATCAGATTTTATTTAATCCACTTATTTTATTATATTTGTTCCAACCATATTGGCTAGTCTGCTGTTGATTGTTTTAGACAAATTTGAATTCAAGTTGAATGTCAATCACATTTGGTTCTGTGTACATTTAGTTGTGATGCACAGTTTTGACTTCTGCTCAAAATATTTAGGAAACTAGGAGCACTATAGTGGTGCAATTAGCTTCTTTGGTCAAGAGAGCGTGCTGAGTTTACATTCATGTCCTCCAAGTGTTTACAGTGGAATAACAACAACATGATTTGTGTCTACCGAGCACATTTTCACTTTGCTTCCCTTTGATTAAAATGATCTCCTCACTTGTAAACAAATCATTTTGAAAATATATTTGCAGCACAATATGCACGTTGTGCCAAAAGTCAACTACAGAGACTTCTTCTTCATTTCCCGTATCATTCCCATATCATTGACAGCTTTAGACTTGGCAGTATTTGTCAGCATGTCCTTCTGCTGCCCTCACCTCGTCATTGAAGCGGTATTGAAGAATTGCCACCTGGTAAGAACTGTTGCATAGTTTGCCATGAACAGATTTTGTTTAGAGAATCTTACCAGCGATAGCGGGAATTGTACTACACGTTGGAAGAGTGTGAGAGCTATAAAGCTTTGCAAACTGGCACTGAACTGCCTGCAGTCAGAGACTGAAAGACTTCTTGCCAACACTGCTCCGATGCTGCTCTGATGGCCTCATTTCTGTCTGAACGATACCTGAAACAAAAAAACAAAAAAAAGTAAATTGACTTTTGGGACATTCGGTATACAGTACCTGTCTTTGCTTGTAAATTTTAGCTCTAGGGTTGTGTTGAATACAGTTAAAAAAAAAAAAAAAACGTTTGGGAAGCAGCTAAAGTGGTGTACTGTTGTTTGCGTGGACACATAGTGATGAGATGAGGCCTGGGGTCCTCTTTTAGATCTTGTAAATTCCCAATGTCCTTGAATGGTGTTCTGGTGGACGAGCTCCAGCGAAGTCTCTCTCTCCCTCTCTCTTGTTGTCATACTCCCTCTCTCACTCTTTCTCCCCCCTCCCTCATGACCAACCCGCCATCAACCTCTACCTCCCAAGCTCCAGCTGGAGGGTCATCTCATGCTGGAAATAGCAGTCAGCTGGCTTGTTGGACTCCTGGTGTGAGAGTCAGATAGCTTACTGGGAGGCTGCCATGTTCTCTTCCTTTTCCTTTTTTTCTTTTCCCAAATTTCCCCACCATCATCTTGTTCATGTCCCATACATTTCCAGTGCTTCCTATTTCCTACTTGGGATGGTGATTCGGCGCAATGAGAGAAGAAATAGAATGTGACCCTTCGTCTTGTTGTCTGCACCTCCTCGTTTCATCTTTGACCACCAATGTTGGCACTCGGTTTCTATATCAAGCTGCACTCGGATTTCTCAACCCCAGCCCACACTGAACCATAACATTCCACATTGTCTGAGTTACTCTGAGGCAAATCACATACTTTTAATAAGTCAGAATTTGATTAATTACCTTTTTTATTTAACTGTTTGAAATGTTTTTTTTCTTCACTTCTGCACACCATGAGAAAAAAAAAATGAATCTCTGTACTATCGCGGTGTAAAATATCCAAATAAACACTCTGTGATTCTCACCTTCAGCTTACGCAACTGTTTGAATTGTTCAACATTCGAGATTCATACTGGTGCAACATCATTTGAAAGTTGACTACACTTTTACTTGCACCTGCTAGAGAGATGGTCAAAGTTGCCCCCTTGCATTTCCAGGCCGCTGAAGGACCACCATTGTTCCTACCCACTTTGACTAGTGACTGTCAGCAAATACCACGTGTCTCCATCTGACATTGTAAATAGTAAATAAATATAAATATTGAAATACAATATTATTTTATTGGCCAGCATAAGAAATAGCATTTTAGCCCAGAAGATGGCAGCACAGTCCTTTGGCCAGCAACCACTGTACTTTTCAGCATAAAAGTTTCAAAAGAAGGTAAACTGGGTGACTGGCTGTAATCAGGAGAGATCATCTCCAGCACACTAGAAGATGGTCCGATCAATGCATTACCAAAACAATTTGAGCAAATAGTTGACATTGTAAATCTATCTATCTATCTATCTATCTATCTATCTATCTATCTATCTATCTATCTATCTATCTATCTATCTATCTATCTATCTATCTATCTATCTATCTATCTATCTATCTATCTATCTATCTATCTATCTATCTATCTATCTTCCGTCCAACCGTCCGTCCGTTGCCCGCCCATCCGTCCATTTTTTGAAAAATAGTTTTTCCTTTTACGTTCACTAATGAGCTCCTGAACGCATTCAATGGAAAAGGTTTTGTTATTGAAACATTAATTCAAAAGAATTCATTTTAGAGCTGTAATTCATTTGACATTTTTGCTCATGGAAAACTTGCCACCATTATCTGATAGCGACCTAGTGTCATTTTCCCCGTTTGAAAGCATGCCTCCATTATCTGATAGAAAATGCTGATTGGTGTCAGCAGGTCACACACCTTCCAGTTGGCCCGATTCATTTAATGAGGCGAGCTTTAGTTAGTTCATTTCCTTGCCATTCATTTGCTCGTCTCCTCACCCCTCACTCACCTCTTGCGTCTGCCTCTCTTGCTATCATACCAATTTGTTTGTCTTATTGCTTCGAGATCGTGCACAGTTGTCCGGTTTTCATTCATGGGCGCACGAGCCTCTGCATCATGTTATTAAACCATTGTCAGCAACACTCTTTCCACTTTAAATGGGCATCTCGAGGCTAATGAAAAACAAAAGTGGAAGAGGAGCAATGATTCAGAGGGTGCAATTGAAGCGAGGGAAAGGTGAGACTGAAGGAACGACTCAGAGAAATGAGACAGATGGCCGGAGGGCAGATCGAGGTGGAAGGTTTGAATGGCTGATGTGGAGATGAGGAGGCTGAAGTCGGCAAAAAGAATGAGCAACTCAGTATTTCTTTTTTTTTTTCTAGGAGAAAAGCGGGATACGTGTCAGGCTTGACAAAAAAAGGTGTTTTAATAAACTGGACAGGTGGAGCTATTTTCAGAGGCTTGTGCTTACATTTTATATAATAACCGTTCAATTCGGCTGCACTTTTTTTTTTTTTTAACCCCACTCCATATATATCCATTTCGAACACGTTAAAAGGACAAACCAACTTCTTATATCGATGACGTCTGATATTTGCTGTGCCGAAACGGAAGACCTCAAAGTCCAAACATAAAGCGGTTTAAAATTCATAGACTTGAATAAATGAGAGGGGCTGCCTCAAAGATAAGAAAGTAAGGGCTGAGAGACACGGACGGGGGGGGTGTAAAGGCTCTGATTGCACTTACTAATTGCTGTTCACATGCAGGGTTGGTCTTATCGTAATCACTCGCCAACTCCAGCATGCTCGTTCTCCCGCCAGCCTCTGGGTTTAGTTTGGAACTCAGAGGAGCAGCAGCAACACGGCCACGCTTTAGCCTGGCATTATAATTAGCATGTAGATTACATTTGAGCACAACCACTGCACCCTCCACGCCTCCAAATTAGACAGGGACCCTCCTTGAAGACCGAGAACAGGAAACCAGGACGAAAGATGACACCTTTTCAAAAATAACTTTCTCCAACTCTTTGGCGAGCCTGTCCAGTTAAATGGTGCATCAGGAGGTTGTCTACGTGTTATGCAATACTGTGTAGAAATAAGTTGCTGCCAGTTAACCACCAGCCGACTCAACGTTCTAATTTCCTGACACCCACATCACTCACCATGCCATGCCTTTTAAGCCATACACACTCAAAGTCACAGATAAACAGCAGAATGTAAAGATGGTGACCCTAAGTGGACAAAAATAAGTCACATGTATGTTATTGTTTAGTTATGATTTTTTTTTATGATTTACTCAATCGATAGAATAGACAATTCAATGCCTGCATCTGCAGTTCACACATCATTCAAACCCTAGCTGGGAATTGCTCATCTCTATGCTGTGAATGTGTCTGCTGGTATCTGCCAAATAAGTTGGAGCATAACAAAGAACCGAGTGATTTGCGTCTGGTGGTTATTTAATTCGATTTAATTTCATCCAGGCAAAGGTGTAACTCAATTAAGGCCAATTTTAATTAGCCATTTCGACTCCACTCACGTTTCCTGGCATAGGGGCGTGAGTCGCATTTTAGATTACAGTAATCTGTTAAAAAGAACAATTAAATTAATGATAGAGCACATTATCAAGATGACATTCGAGAGTAAAACGCAATACTACTGTAGTTTTTTTTTTTTCTATTATCTGATTGGTGCCCTACCAAATGACTTCTTCCTATAGAAAATGCCTGTGCATAAAAGTGCTCAGAAGGTGTGTTGTGCTCTCTCAAGTAACTATTGCCAATTTATCTTTTAGTTCCTTATAAATATATTTTCTTGGTCAGATTAGTGCTACTATTCGGTTCCTCAATCAAAACTTTGTGTCATAGCCAGTCTTAAATTTGACACTATAAAGAAGAGTGTTGTTAACAAACCACAACGACATACTTCACAGGCTTATTAATCATCTTCAGACATATAATGGATAAAAGAAAAAAATCTCAGTTTAGAGGATCGTCAAGGAAACAGGAGAAAAGAGGCAATCTTGCCACTTGCCCCCCTGACTACTTTAAAAACTTTTATGTCACATCTCTCTAGTATGGTGGGTGTTTTCTCTGTTTGTTTCTAGCATATTTTTCAGATGACTAGCCGGTATCCCCGGGGGTGCCTGCCATTGCTTTAATACCAAATCACTCCACCGAGAGCGAGATCATTCCGCACAGGCAAAATACGGTACATGCTTTAACCACACAATAAAGATGCCCTAGCAACTGGAGCCAGAAGGCAATCTAGAGATCCCACAGCAACCCAGGTACCCTGCCCTAAAATATGTTTTTACTGTGCTGCAATGCACTGGTTAAAGAAATGTGATTGCCAGAAAATGGTTGTATACTGTGTCATTATTTATTGAGGGCTAAGGGAACAAGGCTCTTAAACAGACCCATCAGCGAAGAATATAAAATGGGCTGCATTCTATATTTTTTACTGATTAAGAGCTTCCGTCTCATTCTTTGATGCGATTCAATCAGTCGGCAGTTCAGTCCAGTTCAGTTTGACGCACGATGAATGATGGATGAATAAATCAAGGACTCAAACGTAAACTCCAATACTGCTTGGAACATCGTTTCCAATAAATACTTTTATAGCGCACATGAATTAAAACAAACATTACTAGCAGAAAAGTTAAACCAAAAACACTTAGGAAGAGCTAACAAAAAGGATTTTTAGCTCACTTATGATGTCAATTAATTGCAAAGGTGGCCTACAAAAGACAGCAGTTATGTGAACTACTATACTATAATCGGCTTCTTTTTATGTTAACTATCCATCCACACTACATCGCAGCTGCTTTTAGGCAAGAAACAGTGTACTGCCTGGACTGTTGCAGGGCTCATATAGATAACCCCTCACGTGCATGTTCACACTGACTGGCAATTTTGAGCCATCAAATTACATCAGTTCATTCAGAAATGCACAGGCACGCACACACACACACACACACACACACACACACACACACCTATAGGGACCCCATAGACAACTGTCTCTTTAATGGCTGAGCTCCTGAGTCCCCAACTGTGATAAGTGAAGTTTAATTAAGGGAATATTGAGAATTGTAATGAATTATTTTAATAGCCTGCAAATTGCTTCCGTTTTCCGTAGCAAGAACGAATAAGAGTGAGTGAGCAAGAATGTGTGTGTGTGTGTGCGTGTGTGTCTCTACAATATGGGTAGGTTAAGCAGTGGCTCGTTTGCAGATGAGACCACGCCATCAAAACAGGCAGATTTGATTTCCCATCTGAATGAAGGTGAAAACTGCTGCAATGGTTTTGATGAGAGCATGACACAGCCAGGTTTTGGAAACATTTAAAAAAAAAAAGGCATCGTGGTTTGGACAATTACGTTCCATTTGAACAAACCCAAGATGTGTAGTCAAACTGCAATAAGAACCATTTCTAAAATTGTTGTCTTTTCTAACGAGCAACATAATTGACCCTAAAATGAGTACAGCGCTATTTACTGGCGCTGTGGTGAATTGTGGCCAATTGTGGGACGAAAAGACTGAAAATGAAATGTACCTAAGTGGCATGTTGAGTGGACACCGCTGAACACTACTGGACACTATTTTCTGTCTTTTGAATTCAGTTCGTAATTGGTCCATTAAATTGAAGTTCCGCCGTTAAAGTTTCAAATCACATTTCTAATAGTGGAGCCAAGCATTATTATCTTGGTTAATATTGCATCGTATTGAATCTCATTAGTGTGCATGTTTAGCCAATGATGTGTTGCATAGCAGACATTCATTCATGTGGATTGCATTTTTTTTCGAAAAGGAACTGGAAATGATAGATGGCCTGTGTGTGTCAAGCCTGCTAATGAACGCACATGAATGCAAGGGGAACAGAATCAATTCCAAGTTCACAATGGGGTCTTAGCATCCCGCAGCCAATGAGTGCACAGGAAAGCCTGGCATTTGCAGCCCTGGTTGACACATGGAGGATTTTTAATGACGCTTGTGATTGCGGTGAATAATGGCATATGGTAACTCGTGCCCAGACTCCGGCAACCAGAGCCAAAGAGAGGTTTACTCATCTGCTGGCTATGATGTACCAGACAGTTGCTTGTTGTTGTGCTTGCCTTGGCAAAGTTGACACAAGCAGTTCCAAAGCAGTGCATAATCACAATGTGCTAATGTCTCCGGAGGGGTCATTACGTCGTATAAAAGCTCGAAAGATTGCTGTGCACCGGAGATTGAACTAAAGATTTTATGATTTTCTTTTTTCTCAAGATTGAGTTTCACTTTGTGGTGCTGCCAGTCTCATATTCCTGTCGGTGTGAATATTTTAAGATAAGCAGTGATTAGAATACCCAAAGCTAGTCAGGCATCTGTGCAGATGTTTGCAGAACTTGTCGTTTTGTTGGTCGGACAGTTGGATGAGTGTTATGGTAGACTGGCGAGTCCAAGGTCATTTGTAAATGAGCTGATTGTACAATAAGATGGCGAAAATAAGTCATTGGTGATTAGTCAACTTCAAATTTTAGTCGTGGTCAGGTCGACAAACACCAAATGTGGATTTGCGCAGTCAGTCCAAAAAGCAACAATTTGACTAAGGAAATTTCACTTAATTTGTAAAAAAAATTAATTGATCATTTTATTTCCTACGTAAATTTATTCGTACCGGTAAAAAGTTCCGGTAAAATGTATTTGCCTACTACCTGGTTTCTGATCTATTTGTGTTTGAAATCATCCATCACACCAATTAACTAGAAAATACAGTTTCTCAATTATTATTTTATTGGTTACCGGGGTCAATCAAAACCCATGTGACCCTACTCGAATAGCTCCTGAACCTAATAACCGGTTCTGTAACAACAGAAATCAGGCATTCGTGAACTGCTGCCGAGCCTTTCGCACCATTGCAGAGGAGTTCAGCCCACTCCTCATCATGAAATTGTTTTAACGTAAACATTTAGGAAAGCTTTCAAGCCTGAATTGCATTTGAGGTGATTCTAGAGTACCTCAACGGGAAAACCTCAACTAGGCCACTCCAAAACCTTCATTATTTTTTGGAGCCATCCAGAGGTGGACTTGCTGTTATGTTTGAAGTTGTTGTCATGCTGCATAACCCAAGGAAGCTCGAGTTTGAAGGCGAAAATGACCTGACGTTAGCCTGCAGGATTTTCTGGCAGACAGCCGCCGATCTTCAGATAACTGATGCGTATCAGGAAGAAGGATGCCTCCCATTGCAGCTAAAAACTCTAAAAAACAACTCTAAGTGGCCCCTCAAGATATCTATTGATTTTATAGGAAATATTCTGTATTTTTGTAGCCTAGTTTTACATTTTGGTATGCAAGTGCACTGCAGTCTAACTGCATCAGTCTGTAACAGGAAGAGCTTAAATGCCTGTTAAGTGCTTTTCCTTCCTGCTGCTCCTATGGATGTTTGCCATCCATCCATTATCTGTACCGCTTGTCCCCACGGGGGTCGCGGGCGTGCTGGAGCCTATCCCAGCAGTCATCCGGCAGTAAGCGGGGGACACCCTGAACTTGTTGCCAGCCAATCGCAGGGCACACAGAGACGAACAACCATCCGTACTCGCACCTACGGGCAATTTGGAGTGATATTTTTTGGGGACTTGGAAGGAAACTGAAGTACCCAGAGAAAACCCATGCAGGCACGGGGAGAACATGCAAACTCCACACAGGGAGGCGGAATAAAACCCGCACCCTCTGAACTGCGAGGCGGATGTGCTAACTAGCGTGCCACCTATGGATGTTTGCCTGCAAGCTAATTAACACGACTTCAGATGACCCAAGAAAAAGTTGATATTCCATCCATAAACCAATAATTAATTTTTTAGAGCCAGCTTGGAAGCAAATCACCTTAGGTCCGATCCTTGCTCTCAATTAATGTCTCTCATTTAATTTTTAAATCCAGAAATCAAACAATGCTTGGCAGAATAGGTCTTCTGTTACAGCTGGTGGTTTGATGGATTTTTGGGTTCACATTCACAAAACGCACTTGTGAGAGCATTGGGGGGAGTATCGCCTTTCGCCTAAAGTCTGGGATAGGTTCCAGCTCACCTGTTACACTATCGAGAACAAGTAATATAGAAAATTGAGTGATTGAAAAGACATTAACATTCTCATTAAACAGTTCTGCACTTTAGGGAAAGATGCATTAGTGTGTCATGCCCTCAAGAAATAAGTCAATTATTTGGAAAAAACAAACAAACAATGGTTTCCACACAGACACTGGAAAACGTAAGAAAAATGGTCCCCACCCGGAAGAGTCTTGAGGTATTTCACAAACAGAGCAACAATGGATACAAAATTGCTGGTTAATGATGTATAGTAAATAAACAAACAAATATCTAGAAGGTAAAAGCAACCGCTTCGTTGAGTCTTGTCTAGTCTAGTCTATGCAAACTTGAACCCAAAACTTTGGCAGGGCGGTCCAAGGTAGAACCCATTTACCTGTTGATACTGAGTAATGTGACATGGGGGACAAGGTGTCACAGTGAATAATGCATGAATCCTAATGAATAAATTCTGGCATATGCAGCAGGTGGGTGGGAGTGCGCGAAGGTGAACCAATTTATTGCTGCTGATCCAAAGTTAGCCCACTTGTGTGCGGATCTGTTGGGACTCCCCTTTGGCTGCCATCCAATCATATTGAACTTTAAAGTATCTCGGGGATGGACAGCTCGCCTAATCCGAAGAAAGAGAGAGGAGGAGGAGTCAACGGAACCGGGACTTCAGTGGGACTATTTGTGATTTTGGAGAACCGAGTGGGCTGCTTGACTCCCACTTGGCCCTTTTCAGAACCTCGCGGACGTTGTGATACTGGCGGAGCCCAAGTGGCCAGTGGATTATCGGATTTTCTGTGACGCGTCGTTCACCTGTTCGGTTCTCTTGAGTGGCTCGATCGGATTCAAGGCGGACAACATGTTGGAGACATGAGGGAGCGGCGCGTTACTCAGGTAGTCCAACAAAGCCCGCTTGGATGTCCGACATTTGTTGTTGCGCAGTTGACCGAACCGAAGGCTTCGGTCCGAAGCGAGCCGCTTCTTGAATAAAGTATATATGCGCGCACCAGGCACGCTGCAAAACATTCCTCTGCATGTGAGGCGCGCGTGCCTTTGCAACAGGCGTGCGCGTTCCGCTTCTACGACCTGTCTGGCATTGCTCTTGTTTATGAAGGAATGACTTGCTCGCATCTTCTCTCTCCTCACGCACTTAAATAAATGCCCTGGTGCTGAATTTGTTCTGTGACCAAGCTTGGAACGCAAATGGCCCGTATGACAAATCAATATTTGCCTTAAAATTGCACTGATTATCAAACAATTGGTTAAGCCCCCCAAACTCCCGCCTAAGCACCATACATGTTTTTGTTTAATGTTTTTTTCAAACAAACCTATATAGTGGAGCTTGTGTTGCCTTCACGGTTTGGCACTCTCTGGTTCACCTGTTTTTAGATTTTTTTAAAATGTGTGTGTGTATATATATATATGCATTTTTTTAATCTGTGTATATATATATATATATATATATATATTGATATGTGTGTGCATTTGTGTACATATGTGTGTATATATACATATGTATGTATATATATATATATATATATATATATATATATATATATATATATATATATATATATATGTATATATATATATGTATATATATATATATATATATATATATATGTATATATATATATATATATATATGTGTGTATATATATATATATATATATATATAGATAGATAGATAGATAGATATATGTGTGTATGTGTGTGTACACACACACACACACATATATCTATCTATGTGTGTGTACACACACACATACATATATATATATATATATATATATGTATGTGTGTACACACACATAGCAGCGATTAGTTTGAGTTAATAGTATTACACCGTTAATAATACTGGGTTAAAGACAACCTAATTCAGGTAAAAAAATTGGAGAAAAAAAATGTTCGTACAAAACAACCCAGTGCAATGGGTTGGAATAAAAACTGTGTGGGTTAAAAAAAAAAAAAAAAAAAAAAGAGGTTCCGATACTTGTATTTGTATCAAAACAAAACCAGAATATTGGGTCGGATTCACCCCAGAAGTGGATTAGTCCATTAAAAAAATGGTTATTTTTGACCCCAAAAGTTTTAAGCAGGTACCAAAGTGTTTCTTGCAAAACTGTCCAACTGAAGGATGATTTAGTTCAAATGCCAGGCAGTCAAAGACCCAACTATTTTACAAAAACTTTAGACAAGCCTTTTCTAGCCTACCCACAAAACATTATAAGCTTTTGAAAAACTGTCACCAGCTGGCCGCATCCACTCACTTGTATCCCCACTAATGAGGGAATGGATGCAACTTTAGGAACTTGCTACATGCTTGTTGATAACGCGTATAATGAACAATCAAAACAAATATAAGTAGAAAAGTAACTGCTTGTTAAATTTAGGGAGGGTGAAAAAATTGTTTTTTTATTGGTTCAAGCTCAGCACGGCCATCATCCCCAAGTGAATAACCAGATGGGAGTAACTAAGTTAAAAAAACTTACTCGATTCAGTATTCTGAGAGAATGCTCAACATTGGAAAGTCATCATCCTGCGTGAAAATGTGTGTTTATGCGGTGCGATGCGTCTCGGGCCATAGGTGCATGCTGGGATTTGCCACGCTGGCTCAGCTCAGCTCCACTCAAGTCCGCCATGATCCTCTTGTAGACAAGTCCACACATAATCTCTGTCTTCTATCCTCTCCTTTTCTACCTTATGTGTATATTTTTCATTTAACCAACCTTGTACTGTTTTAGTTTCTTTAGTCCAAGTTAACCGACGTCACTCTGTCGCAGTCTAGTGTCTGGGTCTAGAAAAAGCCCACTAGTTACGCCTGTTTTGTGGGGTGATCCAGCTCAGAGGCATCGATGGCTTAAATGGCTCAGTCCTAATATGGTTCAGCATCATACTTAGTGCATACCTTCATTAATTTGCATATCTGGCGCCTGCATATGCCTGCACTTTGTCATTGCAATAAATTCATTTACTGCCAGCCGTTTTCAAAGAGCAGCTCTCCACAGATTGCCAGCTGCAGCTGGCTTTGGAGCATTTCGACTGATCTTTCAGGACTCGCAAAATATCGTGTTCTGTGGCAATATAAGCAGCACTGAACCGAGCAAAAGAATGAGTAGACTGTTTTGTCACTAGAGAGATACAAATGTTTGTTTCTTGCTTTTGTCATTCTTCAATAATCAACAGTAGAGCGTGGATTGGTTTCACAAGGAAAATAATTTATGACAATAAAAAGTCAACCAAAAAAGACTGTAAAAGAGATTTTTATGGTGAAATAACTATTGACTGTATTTACATATATACAATTAAGAAACATACTGGCTCACAGCATGGCTCGGCTGTGCCTTTTCTGCATGCCGTGTTCAATCCATGAACATGGCCATCGTTTCCTGCCGATTATTCAGACATTTGCTATTCACGGTTGGACTCCTTGTATCTCGCACATAGTGGGGGTTCTCTGTATTTATTGTGTGTACTCTAATTTTGATCGAGTTGATAATTCTACCAGATTTTAACGTCAAAATGATTTATTGTCATGCCCAGTTATAGTGAAATAAATCTTGCCATTAGCACGTGTATTAATTAGACCATCCTGTTATATATACATAATACAAGTTGTGGGATCGTAAATTTGTCTCTTTAAAATAGTTGTTTAGAGTTTACCACAAAACTATATATATATTTTGCAAATAACTGTTGGTTGCTATATGGCCTTGTAACTCAGGAAGTCATTGAAGGTTGTTTTCCAATATAAAAATCAAACACCAATTAATTTGGTGCTTAACGCTAACTGCAGCTGTTGACTTTCCAAATGGTGTACAATTCTTAGGACATAATTAGAATATTTAATCATTATTTAATGACCGTTTATAGTACAGCAGAAGCAGCCAGATTGTCTGAGACGGGTGGTGGTGTTTGAACTCTTACGGGTTTATCAATTGACCAAGTCCGTAGAGCCATTAGCTGCTAAGAAAAGCTATTTGAATAATATGAAAATATTTTTGGGTGGATTCTCCGTGCCAAAGAACTATGTTGAAATGAGTGGAGGAGCTTCATTTAGTCAGATCATAGCCTTCTTTAGTCGAGAACAAGCTTTTTTTGCTGCCCTCTACTGGCATCTGTCGGGCACTAGCTAGGCAACCTTTTTTGAGGAAGGGGATGTCAATTATTCGAATAGCAGGCAAGCGCTTTATGTTCTGCTTGGTTACAGACCACTAAATATTGAGTATAAAGTCAGCCATCCTATTCTTTTCATTGTAAAAACATAGACCGGTTTTGCTATTTTATGATCATGATCCTACATATTGTTGCTTTAGGGGGCTGAAGCGGTTCAGGTATGTGAGGATGCTGGAGGAAGTGAGGCTTGGTGGAAAATAAATTTTTACAGCCCATGTCATAATGTTTACTTTATATGGGTGCTCTGGTATGTGTGTGTGTTTGTCTATTTGTGTCTCAGACTGTCTTAGAAGAACAGTCGGGCTGCTGCCGTTTTCCTCCCTTCATGGCCAGTGAGAACAAGTGCCTGGCAGGCGTTCACTGTCTAGTTAGTCAGCATCACCATCAAATAGAAAAAAAAAATCACTGGAAGCAATTTTGTACTTATTTATTGTGACGTCATTAAGCTTCAAGGAGGATGTCATCACTTCCATCGTAAAAGTGACAGACTTGGTCGTTGCAAAGTGTTGCCTCACTTTGTCAATTTGAGTCCCCTGAACTGCAGCACCCCCAATTCAAGGTTTGCCATAAAAGACTATCTTGGGATAGTGTGAATTCCATGAGCAGAACATCTTAAAGTTGTTTGTGGCTGCTATGGTCATTTATTTTTTTTGAAGGGAGGGGGGATTAAAACGGTATAGATACCATTTGAAAGAGAAACTGTTGGCAGGGGAAATATTTAGCAGGGGAGATATTTCAAAATTGGTATATTCAAATGTGTATTTGAAGTCTCACCTTAATGACCAGCAAAACACAATTTTAGGCAAATGTACTTCAAAGTTAAATACAACTGCCCTCTAGTTCACAACCGTACTGTACTTGAAAATTAAAAGAGTACCGTATTTTCCGGACTATAAGTCGCTCCGGAGTATAAGTCGCACCAGCCATAAAATGCCCCAAAAAGTGAAAAAAAACATATATAAGTCGCTCCGGAGTATAAGTCGCATTTTGGGGGCAATTTATTCGACAAAATCCCACACCAAAAACAGTCATGAACGAGCAACAACAGGCTAAACGATAGCAACAACAGGCTAAACGATAGGTATGCTAACGTGACAAACACAAACAAAGAGCTGAGAACGGGCCTGACGTAACATATAGAGTGATTAAGGACAACTATTACATGAATAACATGTTTATAAAACCATCAGTGTCACTCCAATTCATTAAATAGCAACAACAGGCTAAACGATAGGTATGCTAACGTGACAAACTCAAAGAAAGAGCTGAGAACGGGCCTGACGTAACATATAGAGTGATTAAGGACAACTATTACATGAATAACATGTTTATAAAACCATCGGTGTCACTCCAATTCATTAAATAGCAACAACAGGCTAAACGATAGGTATGCTAACTTGACAAACACAAACAAAGAGCTGAGAACGGGCCTGACGTAACATATAGAGTGATTAAGGACAACTATTACATGAATAACATGTTTATAAAACCATCGGTGTCACTCCAATTCATTAAATCCATCGATCGATCTTTGTCAACAATGGGTGCGGACGGCTGAGGGCGCTTGCGCTTCAAAATATTCCACAGGCTCATATAACGATAGATAAACTATATTTTAAATAACTATAATACAAGCCAATAATATTATCAAACCATCCGTGCACTTTAATTCCATTAAATCCATCGATCAAATTCCTCGTCCTTTGTCAACATCGCCGCGCGTGCGCCCTGACGTCACCCTCGTCTTTATTCCACAGATCTACTATATAACTATATTGTAGCATTAACAAAGTACAAGGATAGACGTAGGTTTGGTAAACGGCTCTTTATTAAACAAAACAAACTTCCAAGCGTGTGGCGGCGTGGACTTCCAGACAGACCGGGCGTGCGTAATGGCCATGTCCGAGCCCCGCGCACCGTTCGCGGACAACCACTCGGCCGATCGTCGGCCCCCGACTCAGTAGAGACCGGGCGTGCGTAAAAGCCATAATAGTTTTTCAAACCTTCTATGTCACTCCAAATCCTTAATTCCTTCAAACTCTTTGTCCTCCGTGTCACTTAGAAATGATCACCGCTAATGATGCCGGTCGTCCTTGTGTGGGCACGTTTGTATGTAAACAACCGGCGCGCCGCGCTACTGACGTCACTTGAAATAGTAATCCATTGGTACATCACGGTTCTCCAAACTTTCTTTCTGCTGCTCGATTACTGTTTTCAGCTGCATATTTTACAACTTGAAGTTTGTAACCTGCAAAATATGAGTTTCTTTTTGGTGCCATTTTTCTTAAGCCCACCCAGTTGATGAGTCACGGCCAACGGTAAAATTTAGAGCGCCCTCATCCAGTTTCGTCTGAAAATATAATTTTTTTTGGTTGTTTTATCAAAGTCAAAGTCTGCTTTATCGTCGATATATTTTTTTTATATACTAAGACACACAAAGAGATTGAAATTACATTTCCTCTATCCCTCGGTGAGATAGTACACATATGCATACAAGCAACACAAAAAAAACCAAGAAGGCACTAACAATGAATAAATAAGAGTATTGAATAAATGATAAATAAACAAATAATAATAAATAATAATAATAAATATAAGAGGAGCAAAAATGGAGCAAGTGTACATACAGCAGACAGTGGACTTGGATATGGTGCTTTAAAGTGTTAATTGCTTTATTTGATGTTTTCTCTATTTTTTATGTTTTGAATATGTTCAAGATAAAGAAATAAAAGCATGTGAAGTGATCAACTATACTAAAAATAACATGGGAAGTGGTCAACTATACTTGTAAGTGATGTCTTAATGATCAAGTAAAAATTTGTGAAAAAAAAACATATATAAGTCGCTCTTGAGTATAAGTCGCCCCCCCATCCAAACTATGAAAAAAACCGCGACTTATAGTCCGGAAATTACGGTACAATAATAGGCTGTATTCATAGCTAGCTTCATTCTAATGTTTGTTTGTATTTCCTGTTGTATTTGATTTCTGTTTTGTTTTCAAAAGTGAAACTGAAACTATGTTTCATCCTTCTCCATTCAGCTACTTCTACCCTGTATAGTCTATTTCTATATTTAAAATGTCAAAAGATGAGTTTAATGACTAACGGCCCTTTGAATAAAATACTAGTGGACATATTTGTGATATTAAAACTTTGCTCAAGTGTGTTCAAGAATTTCGGCTATCATGCGAGCTCATACAATTAATAAGTGACAGCCTGGTGATTTGGTTGTTCCATAATTTAACTGCAGAATTTAGTTTTGTGACATATTGATTGTATATATGACAAATGCATGGTGTTGCTGCTTTATTCTATTTTTAAATGCTTTGTAACCATCTTATGGCATCTGTATGGAACCACAAGCCCCTTCTTGGGTGAGTGTCAGTTATTTGTGGATATTTGCCACAGGGCTATCCCTGTCCCTATCCCCGCAAATAGCAGCGCATAATGGTGCTCCCTGGAGGAGTTGTGCCATTCAAGAAGTAGTGGCTTTATATTCAAGTTAAGAATCGTCAGTCAACTCAAGAATGGCAACAGAACATGCCAAAGTGTCAAGGGAAAAAAATTGAAGATGCTGTCTGATCAGAATATACTTGACTGTCTCCATCTAAAACAAAAATGGATTAGGCAATACATCAGTGTGAGGCTCATCATCCCGCAGAGTTGAATTCCTGAAAGCAGGTTTTATTAATACCACAACAGATGAAAAAAAAAAATCCACCTTTTAAGGTCACGAGTGGGCACGCTTTCAAGCTGCGCTCAGCATGAAGCTCTCGTCCCAGCCCCTGCTTTTGATTTATTTTCCATTCAGCTCAGCTCAGCTCAGCTCAGTTCAACACGGACATGATAAACAAAGGCTGCAGCAAATTTTGACAGTCTCCAACTATTTGTAGGGTAAATACACCACATCATCTTCTTTGGGGGATATTTGACTGGCAGAAGATTCCCGAAGCCTGCCTTCTAATAGGAATAGCATCTTGTTATCATGATGAGCAGAGATCTCCTACATTAGTAGACCGCATAACTGTTTGGTGGGCACACTTTTTGTTACCATAGCAAGTTGACAACAAGGACGCGCTATTCGTGTTATTGGAAACCTCCGGACACTCTGAGATGTTCCCCCCTCCTCATCTATACTACTAATGGAGGAAAAAAAAAAAAAGTCCCAGCTAATTTTACCACACCACCTCTAAAGTTTTGATTATACTTCATGTTCAACTGTGGAGGAAGCATGTCATCATCAAGCTAGGAAATTAATCAGTGTCAATTAGTGTGGTGGATTTATTCCTGCAGCCCACATAGCGTGCTTATTGACGCATTTTTTGGGGAAAAAAAAATCTCTCTTCTTTAATTATTTGATAATTGATGTGTAGTCAGCCCCCAACTATTCGTAAAATACGAAATGAAAATGTGAATATTGCCTAATGTATCCCATTATACACCCCCCCCCCCCCCCCCCAAAGGTATGCAAATGTCTATATTGACAATTAAATGGTAAATATAGTCCAAGCTATGATCCCGGTACACTATGATGTAATTTTTAAACTTCTAAAATGTTCCTAAAAATGAATACATATGGAAAATGAGCAAAGGAGTCTTTTAACAATCCAGGCTGAATTTCATAATTTCTTCGAGATGTAGCGTACTTCCTTGACACCAATTACTACTTTTTTATTTACCGTGTCACCTTGCGGTATGTTAGGGAGTGATGGAAAGAGCACAAAAAAAAAAACACTAATTGGAGATTTCTTGAATTGGTGGGGGCTCACTGGAGAGCAATTCCTGCTCCTCGTGCACTGTTGGACAGCTCAGATGGGATCACTGTACAGAAGGAGTGCAAAGGTTAAATACTCAAATGGTTACAGCGTGCTGTCCTGCATAATCTGATGTTTTAGCTGGCCTTGATGGTCACCGCCTGCCTGCCTGCCTGTTCCCCTCTTTGATTATGTGGCACTCTAAAAATTCGGCGCCTCCCTGTTTTCCTGTCTTGAGGAGCCCAATTTACATTTCCTTTCCTTTGAATTTTAGCACTGATGTGACGGACCAATTTGTTTCTAGATAATCATCTGTCAAACCCACTCTGAGTATGACTTATTTGTTTTTTACGATTGCTGGAACACATAGAAACAATTTGGACAACTTTGTCAAGTTTAGACAACGCTTTACAGTCTGCCGTGACAGTGGATTGTGTTTCTTGATTCTGACAATACACATAATCTGAGTAAATTGAGTTAGAAGGAACCATATTATGGATTATGAGGATTACTTAGGTTTTTTGTTACACGTTAAACAATATTGTTTCGGTCATAATAAATGAGTCAGGTTATAATAAAGAACCAATATTTTAATCTTCTGCATCTTCAGCCTCAATTTAAATACTACAAGCAATACTTAATTTAAACTATAGATTGACAAAAGTTGTACATTGATAGAAGAAGAGCTCTTTTAGTTGTAGTGAAAAATAATCACACACAGCAGACATATTAGTGTTATTGATTATGCCTGCCGTAAAGCGCTTTGACGCCGCCAAAACACTTGAAACAGGATCGGGCCGATCCTGTGACTTAATCAGATTCTGTCTGATACTCAAAGCCGATACCAATGCACAGTATCAGATCAGGACATCCCTATTATTTACTACAAAAAATGTTTTTTTTTTTTTTTTTGAGAGCCAAATCGTAAGAGGCAGAACAGGGCCAGATGTCACACGAGTGTTGAGATGAGCATTTACTCCCTTGCCTTGTTCACGTGTGATAGCACATCTTCTTGTCACTGCGGGAACAAGGATAATTAATCATGAGTCATGCTTTAAAAGTGCCCTTTTATGTTTGGGGGAAATGTTGTAGCTTCCTGTATTTCCAAGATAGTTGTTAAAGTTGCTAACAAATGCCAATTTGTTGGGGTGAGAAAGTAAACATCGGAAATGGACAGCAACAATTGTCAGGGCCAGTGAAAGCAAACTGCAGATGTGAATCCACCTGAATTTTGCTGGTCTTGTATTTCATTTGCTCCTCTGTACAATTTGTAATTTTCAGTCAAGAAAACCGGGCATAGCATGGCAAGATGGTGAAATTTTATTGCAAAATGTGTCATATGGTGGTTTTGACACTGTATGCAAATATTCGAGTTAAAAAAAAAAAAAAAAAGTAGACAGCCCAGCACAAATGAGAACATATGGCTAGGGACGCCCTCTGGACTGGTTCACTCATCCATCTGAGGAAATTTCAGCATATTTGCAAAGATGCTGATAACTTTTTTTTTTATCCGTTTTACAAACATGGTGACATTACACAGGGATTATTTTCACTTTGACAAGGATGGACCATTCCAAGTGTTTATCTCTTGCGTGGCTTTTAGAGTGTACGAGTAAGTAATCCCCCACAATATCCCCAGACAGACGTTGCACTCCAGAATACACATGGATTTTCTTTTATTTTTATTTGCAGCATTGAATTATTTTGTCGTGAAGTGCTTTAAACACAAAGTTGCATTCCTTACACGTTGACGGCACATTTAACAGAATAATTTAGCCTTAATGTTGACTCCGTTTTTTATTTCCTATTTGCAAGGGCCTAGCATCGCCCACACTTATGGAAACAAAAGCAGTGGAGTGAACTCACAAATATTTAGTTGCAGATTTTTTACTTGATCTTAAATCCATCCTCACAGAGATACTCTCTTTTTCGCTGTTTTTGTGATCAGGCCAAACTAGGAACAATATTGCTTTTGGTGCCATCTGGTGGCATCTTGGTGCCAAGGCAACAATTTGTGACAGCAAACTGAAATCACAGTGACCCATATTTTAAAAATCGGCTTTTGGGATTGTCAAAAAAAATAAATAAACTGAGCTTTCCAACAATATGTCAAGCATTGTGCTATGCTACTCATTAGATGATTATTATTTATTACATTATATGAATACGAAAGTACACGCCCCCTTTGAGATGTGTGTGCCTACAGCTACGCTAAGCTAGATGGGTCAAAGTCCCAAATTTTGTGTGTATGCCAACAAAACAAGCACTTTTTTTATCACTTTTTTCCCTCCTTAAAATTTATTTGTGTATAGCCACTTTAAATGACTGTGGTATGTGTCGTCTTAATGATCATGTTGAGTAGAGTATCTTCAAATTTTCAGGTTTGGCTTAATTTGAGCTTTCAAAACAGTGTCATATTTTGATTTTACTTGCTTTTGTGTGTGTGTGGGGCGGGAAATCTCACACTTTTTAGCATGTTCTAATGAAGTAGGGAAGGTCTAGCAAACAGGCTATATTAACAGAGTTGCGCTAGGAAAATAGAATGTCTCTTATTTGAACAAGACGGCAAGTCCTCTTTGTACTGCCATCTTTTCTACCCTATTTTACATCTGGTTTTCCAATTAAACAAAATAAATATAGAAAGGGTGAAAGGGCACCACGTATAGATAGAGGCTGAGGAGATGGGAGACTGGGCTTTTTACTGAGCTCCACCCCTCCACAAATCCTCTCTGATCCCTCAAGCCAATTAGGGCCGAGAGAAGTGAAAATCAGGAAGCAAATTGCTCTTTTGGTGAAAGAAGAGTCAGCATGTGCCTGTTCAAATCAGGTGTCGGGCTACTGTGCACTTTTGGCCAATATTATTGGCAGCCTTGATTTTAGAAAGTTAAGATATATCTTAACCCTACAAAATTAGTATTGCATGCATGCGTGATGATTTATTTCTACACTTATGTATAAATGTCAC
The DNA here is from genome assembly GCF_024217435.2 of Syngnathus scovelli. Taxonomy (NCBI): domain Eukaryota; kingdom Metazoa; phylum Chordata; class Actinopteri; order Syngnathiformes; family Syngnathidae; genus Syngnathus; species Syngnathus scovelli. The sequence goes on along the minus strand of NC_090848.1, from coordinate 10,822,955 downwards.
AAATTCTCATTTTGCAGCTGCAGTTGTGATTATCTCAGACTGGTTCATGAATAAATTGATTATTTGGGCTATAATCATTGGCATTATGCAGTACCAATGCTATTTAATAAGCTTTTTTTACTTGTTTTATAGTATTTTAACAACTACTACTACGTACTACTAACAAAATGTACGAAATGCAGAATATAATCGTGACAATAACAGCCCATTAAGTATGAGGTGCCATTAAAAATTGCACATTGTCCAGTGGACCCCTGGAGTTGATTTATAAACAATAGCAGATAAATAAAACATGTACCCTGGGGCTTAGGGTTGACTTTTGAAAAGATATACTTGTGCTACAGCATCTGTGAGGGTGCTTACATAATATCAGGACCAAAACAAACCGGTGCGTCCTGGGTAGAGTTTGTGTTGGTATAGTTTATAATGATGATGATTATAGTGTATCCATTTCTATCTGCTGCAAATCAATCATGGATGGATGGATAGTCCTCCCTGATGATGCAGCATAATTTTAAAACATTTTAAGCCAAGTACCACCTCAGTAAAGACTTAACTCCCCTGGGAATTCCATAGTGACTAAAATTAAAATACAGTACTGTAGCAGGCCCAAGTGTTTTTAAAAATACAGACCTTTATTCTTGAACATTGGTTTAATATCATTGTAAGCCACTGTAACGTTATGCATCACGTAAACATGATTCGAAATGAATGCACAAATGAACTTTTTTGAATTTTTTTTTGCACCAGATTAAAATATACCTCTGCAAATCTTTCTAAAGGCAATATAATTTATGCTACCACATTTTCTAATTATCAGCAGCAGAGCTGTGAAAAAACTCTCTGGTATTTCCAAAAATCCATTACCATTTTAATCATTCAATAGATAAAATTGTGAGGGTCTGTTGCAAGCAACAGAAAAACTCCAATGAGCCATATTCGCTCTATTTTACCTGAGATTATGATTATGTGCATTCTACATTTTGAAATTTAAATAGATTCTTTTTCCAGCTTCATTTTTTGTTTTTTTAAAGCATTTTGCTTTTAAGATACATACAGTTGGTATCAATATGATTAATCTTTATTTAAAGAATATACTCCAAGCAGTCTTCCAGTTAGCGGGATATGGCGGAAATAAACAGAGCTCTGGTTGGATGACAAACAGGTTTGATAGCAAGAGAGATTTGATGCGGGAATGTGATCGGATTGAAGATCTTGGACATCCATTGCAGGAGTTGCTAGACAAATCTTTTAGCTGGACAAAGCTATCTTGGTCGGAATTGAATTCTGACCCCGGTGATATGATGAGAAAGCGCAATGCCCTGCTTCTAGTCCTTTATACGTACATGGTGTAAAATATTTTGCAGAGTTCATAGCCACTTTTTATTTTTAGATATACTGACTGTATAATTAAAGTATATTTGTCTTTCAAACTGTTACATTAACATCAAATTACATATTGCTGATTTAAACAGGGCACATTCTCTCATCGGCAACATTTTTCCAATTTGATAAAGGCATCAAAAATTGTCAGGAAACAAAAACCCTTTATAGGCTTCCTCACTGAAAAAGCACAGGAGGAGGAATACCTGCTTGTTTCCTAAGGAAGTAATTAAAGGAAAGTCTAATTTTATGAAGACGTAAACTGCTGTGGGAAAGTGTTGCTAGGATATTGGATGGAGGGATTCAGATAGGATATGGCTGGAAATGGACTTTTAAGATGTAAACATGTCCAACTTCAAACTCATTTACAGCAGTGGCATCTAGGAAATGTGATTTGGACTCAATTTACATAAAAACTGATCATCGAACCGGATGGATGTCTTAATCGTGTTCTACAGTTCATGACGCCGCATTGCTTTGACTCAAAAAGGGTTGCAAGCCGAAATACTGGGAATAGCATGACGAATCACCACCTAAAATGGTAGTTGGACAAAGTTAATTTGTTCCAAGACCAAGCTTGCAATTTGTGTTTATGCTTTGCTGCATCTACTGTATATCAAATTAATGTTGCCCATTGAAATGAATGGACACAGCATTAATGTGTTCCATCCCCCCAAAACATACTTTTTTATGTTTTTATTAAATAAAAATAAAACTGCAATTTTCTAAAATCATAATCAAAAAGAGTGTAAGGAGATAAATGGTTGAAAATATCTTATTTATGGGCCTCTTATCGCTTAAAACAAGGAAGATCGGAACTGCAGACAGAACATTTTACTTAATAGATTTTTTTTTATTGTGAGTTTTTCAGCAGGGTTCATTCAAAAATAGTCAAACATTCACCAACAGTTTTAATGTTTTTTCTTGTCATAAGTACCTGCGACAAGAAAAACTATTGGCAACCATCAAAACTGTTGGTGAATGTCAATTGCCTTTGTGACCTTGAAGAACTCGGACAAAAAAATCAATATCCGCTACCCTTGCAAACGTTCGCCGCTCATTGGCATACGGGCTTTAGCAGATGCTTGCTTTGTAAAGGCTTCAGGCTTTTCATCGCTTTGGTAAAGAATCATCTGTGTCTCATCAGTCCAGAAAATTTCATCCCAGAATATTTGAGGCTCTAATCTGTCCTTTTTTCCAGGTGCCAGCCTGGCTTCCAATACCCTTAAAAATGCTGCGTTGAAAACAACCCAGCATAACTTTCTGGGTTGTTTTGCACAAAACGTCGTTTTTATTGCAAGTATAATATAAGGTGGAATAGTAATACAAGTTGTCTCATGACATTCATTTTTGCAATTTTATGCCTGCATGGGTTTTTGGCTGCTAATTTGGCAGTGGTCTTAATCCTTGCAGAAGTGTAATGGTTAAGCTGGAACAGGTGGAAGTGGGGGAAAGCAGCTTAAATAGCTTTGCATTATGGTTGTCATTTGTTTTGTTTTGTTGTGTGCCTATATGACATTTATTTATTTATTTGTTTGTAAAAAAAAAAAAAATGTATATATCACAAATCTAACAATTTAATATTTAACATGAAATGACCATTTTAGGGTGTCTACATGTGCCCTTCAATTGGCTGGCGACCAGTTCAGGGTTTACCCTGTCTACCACCCAAAGACTGCTGGGACAGCGGTTTGGAAGATGAATGAATGTGTTTGTATTGTTGCTTGAAAATGTGTATTCCATCTAAATTCCCCTGTTTCTTCTTCACCTCTCTGTCTCTCTTCCCTCCCATCACTTCCACCTCTAGCACATTTCTCTGTAACAATTCCATCTGATTGGATTTTGGTCTCATGATTTCATCCGTGGCTTACGGCCGTGACCGTTGCCAGGCAACTGATGCCCAATCCGTGACAAACGTGACAGTTGCAGTGGTGCCACGTGGACCGCAAACGGATCTCTTGTTTGCCCTCATGGGACTTCTGCTTACACTTTGCTGAGCTCCATTAGGGTGGTGACAGGCCGTGTGAGACTGACTCCTTTAGACATGAGACTGACTCCTTTAGACATGAGAAACCCAGCCACTGTAGTATTCTGAAAAATTTCAATGATAACATCTGCATATATATATATATATATATATAAATATTGTTATATTGTATTGCATTTTATTGCATACATAGATAGTCGTTTTTGATTCCAGTGACTAGTAAATAAACTAAAATGCAGACTGCTGTTGTGTTTCTTACTCCAAAGTTCTTACTGATGTGCTATCTTAATAGTGTGGTATTTGTAGTATTTTCAGTTTCCTGGTACCATTTAAAGATGACTGTTTACGTGGAAATGAGGCACTAATTCCCACTCAGTGATTTGATTGTGAGCGAGAATGGTTCTTTGTCTGGCGTCCAGTTTTGAGAGAGAAAGGCCTCGCCTTCAAAGTCAGCTGGGATGGGCTCAAGTGCGCTGACAACTTGAACAGGACAAGCGATGGATAGATGGATGGAAGTGACAGACGACCGGATGGATGGATGGGAATAGAAATGTAACCTTAATTTAGTTGGGGCGGCATCACTCAGTGGTAAAGTGGTTGTCTCCCAACCCAGAGGTTGGGCGTTTGATCCCCAGCCATTGTTACCATGTTGAAGTGTCCTTGAGCAAGACACTGAAGTTGCTCCTGATGACGTGGCATCAGTAGATGAGCAAGGAACCAGTTTAAAGTGCTTTGAGTACCAAAGCTAGAATATATTGTGCTATATATGTATTCTACCCTCTGTAGAGCTTCAGAGTGAGGACAGCACAATAAGTGACAGACCATTTAATTTTTCTTTTTTTTTTAATATATTTTGCAAACTGGCATTGTATTGATCTTGCAATGACTGCAATCTATATGAAAATATTCATGAGTGGACCGGCAAAATGTTTGTTAGTAATGTGATGATTGATGAGCTGACAATGCAATTAACCCTGAGCTAGATTGGAGAAGCCTGTCATACTGAGGACATTTTTGTGTGTGTGTGCGTGTGTGTGTGTGTGTGTGTGTGTGTGTGTGTGTGTGCGTGCGTGTGTGTGTGCGTGCTCGCACGCCTGTGTAGTTTGCATTGATAATATCCTTGTATCTATTTCTACCTGCCTTGTTACAATCCCTGCTGATGTACTTTATTGTGGTCCTCTCACTGTCAGATGAAAGAGAAGATGTGCAGAAGAAGACTTTCACAAAATGGGTCAACTCACAGCTCTCTAAGGTACGACAGTTTCCGCCTTAATGCTTCATGATTATAATGTGAAATAATATTTAAGTCATTTTACGTTAAGCAGACTTTCAGGATGCAAAATTGTCCAGTTAGGAAGCATTGATGATTGTGTATAATTTTCATTTCCTGGAGCGGAACGAGACTCGACTCCCAAGACAATCCCTATAAAGGAATGCGGTCATTTCTCTCTCTTCATTTTCGTTTGCATTTTTCCAGTACACTCGCCACTGTAGCTCCCCGAAGTTGCTTGAGCACTAACGATCAAACAAATAACTTACAAAATATTGGAAGCAAAATCTTTTTTTCAACACATGGTATCACAGTCGCACGCAGAAGTCAATTGACAAATGAGTCGCCGCGATTGTGCCAATTCTCTAGGGACAGCATTGTAAAAGACTGGGAATGTCCAAATTATGAAATCATTTTGCATTTGACAAGATAAAATGAATTCTCACACAATGACCCTGAGTCATTGAAACTCAGTAACATAACATTCCCTTTATCGCATTGTCAGCTGGCAAAGGAAAGCAACGAATGGATTCAAAACTTAAGGTGTTGTTTTTTAACCATGTGCACAGTGAGCATGAAATAACCACAAACACGAGAGTCGTATTATGAATGTTTCATGTTTCTTTAATTTGGCTTCATGTCACTAATTCCATGCACGTTCCAGACAGGGAAACCACCTGTGGAGGATCTCTTCTCAGACCTGTGCGATGGACGACGCTTGTTGGAGCTCTTGCAGGGTCTAGTTGGAAATGAGCTGGTACAATTTCACATACTCTGAACAAGATGTTGAGAAGACTTTTCATTGCATGGGTGGCTGAAGTCCTGCGTGTCGGTGTGTATTTGTAGGTGAGGTTGGAAAAGGGCACCTCACGGGTTCACTCGCTCAACAATGTCAACCGAGCTCTCCAGATTTTGCAGAAGAACAATGTAAGTAACCAAATTCCTCTTTGTAGTAGATATTTTATCGTGTCTGCAGGCTTGTAAAAATAAGAATTGTGTAGTGAAACTGTAGTTTACTGTGGAATAATGTGACAAACTTTCAGCTTCTAACTAGGGCTGAACAATTAAGCAGATTCAAATCAACATCATTATATAGTAGAATGCAATTTTCAAATTGTAAAGGCTTCATTTCAGTCAGTTGGTAGCCTTCATTTTTAAATTTTATTTAATTAGATCGTGTCTAGATAAGGCCAGTGGTTTAAAATTGAATTCCACGTTTCATGAAAAACAAAACGTTGAATCGATGAAGTGAAAAATTGGGTTAAGTGAAAAACTGTGCAGTTTGTTTGTTTGTTTGTTTGTTTGTTTGTTTGTTTGTTTGTTTGTTTGTTTGTTTGTTTGTTTGTTTGTTTTCTACTCTGCGATTTAAGTCATTTCACCTTTCTGTAGGTTGAATTGGTGAACATTGGTGCAACGGACATCGTTGATGGCAATCACAAACTCATTCTTGGCCTCATCTGGAGCATCATTCTCCATTGGCAGGTGTGTGTGTTTGTCTTTTTTTTTTTTTTTTATAAATAATTATTAAATAGAAATATAATATAAATAGCCTGAAGCTAGCTCGTAGCCCATTTGCGTCAGGGGAGTGATGGAAAACTTTAACCCAACTGTGAGATTTACGTCATTCTGGTTGTTGAGTAACATATTTGTGAGTTTTTGAATACATCATTCTGTTTGCATCATTCATGTCCGACGTTTATTAAATTCCCGATGGACAATTTGCAGGATGGGTCCTTTGAACCCTTCAAAACTTCCTCTCATGTAACCTCTGTGGACTGCAAAAAACGTGCGGCCGAACTTGTGCCCTTTGGAGGACCTAGCCTGTGAATTTGGGCACAGCCCGCGTGGTCTGAATCAGGTTGAGTAATATAAAAACTGGAAGTATTGATTTTGGGGTTACAGCGCCACCTGTTGCCTTGGCATGTGCTTGACTGCCTACAAAATCAGTTTGTTCAGTGTGAGTGGTTCGGTTAGAGAGCGTATACACTGTAGCCGTCTTTGTCTAAGCAACCTTTTGATTAAAGTGGAAATGAATACAGTGACCTACTCTCAAATTAGCACCAATTCCCCTTCTTTGCCTACCTAGACCGTGGTCAGTGGAGAACGGCCGTCAAACCGTGTACATCCAATTGTGTTTGAGTGTGTGGGGGAGACCCTTGACTGCAAACTCTATTAATAGATTTAGTTGGTTGGTGTGCTGAGGGATAGATGGAGGGTGGTCGGGGCACATATGGCTTAGAATTGTGTAATAGCATTTGTCTTTGGGGCTTTGTTGTGGTTGTTTACACTTTTCAGAGTGAGTGTAAAGGCACATACTAAATATGCAGTTGCTGTAAAAGTAACACACGTCCGGCTGGTGAAAAGCCTCCTTGGATCTGAACAAGTGACCCAAATATGTCACTTGCACAACCAACCAACCTACCACACACATTTACAGGAGATGCATGCATACTCAAGAGTTACACTGCTGTCCTTTCCTTTCATTTATGCAAATAATGAGATACACAAATGTAGACCGCACTAAGTGCATTGTAAGGCGTGTTTGAACGAAATACATATGTTTTATTCTGTCAATGCCATTCTACTGTATATAAACATATAAACAAACATAATCTAGAGGTGCCAGACTCATCTTAGTTTACAACACCATAGGCAGACAATTAGCACTTAAGTTACAGTGTTGTTACCCTTTAATTAATGGATGTCGAAACACAAACAGTAGAGCAACATGTTGGAAGATGTAAAGATAGCTTCATGTCTCCCCCAATGTATTTATGATGGTGATTTCATAAATGTTTTCATTTGGTTTTAGATTTTTACCATCTGTTGTAATTTATATTTATGTCGCCTCAGAGAAATAATTATACCTGTTGCTGAACACAAGCCTTAATTCACAAATGTTGCTAAATGTATTACTAAATCAAATACTATAATGTATTACTAAATCAAATACTATAGTATTATTATTGTTATTATTATGAAAACCTGAAAAAATGAGGGCAGGTTCAGAATCAGCGCACACACAAAATTAAAATAGTAAAGCTTGTTGGACCAGTGTAATATAACAACAGACATCTTTTCTTCATCTTCTGCAAAGAACAACTAAAAGTCATAATTCAGAAGCCAAGAGAGGAGCTGATCCTTTAGTACAGCACTTTATAGTGTATTTTGTCTTATGTTGCCCACTCGTAGCTGAGGGGCGTACAGAAAACTAGACATTTTTCATTACGAGGGCGATCCATAACTGTAAGTAAAGTGTTTTTACGAGGTACAGCAATTAGCAGCCTCAGCAGTGGAGGGAACAGATACTCCAAATCCCCTGGCCCTCTCTGGATGGAAGCAAATTCTGCTGCAGGTGTGTAGTTGAAGACTCGGTGGGAAACTCTGCCAGACGTTCCCGTTGCAGCCTCACTTTGCTCACTTTAGGACTGCCAGGTCTGTCTGGCATCCTCCCTTGCCATCTAATCCAGCTCCACAGTCAGGATTAGTTGAAAGGATCATTCCAGGGGTGGGCAATTAATTTTTTCAAGCGGCCATGTGAGAAACAAGGATAGTTGTCGAGGGCCGCGCCAACAGTCACTCCTTAATTGAGGTTAGTGTCTTTATGGGTACACTTTAATTTTGTTTGTGCATTTTCAGGTAAAGGATGTGATGAAGGAGGTGATGGCTGGCCTACAGCAAACCAACAGTGAGAAGATTCTCCTGAGCTGGGTTCGTCAGAACACAAGCCAGTACCCTCAGGTCAGTGTCATTCATAGCAACCGCTTGGTTCTGTCAAAAAAAAGCGGAGAAATGTTTTACCCAGTTTTCTAACGTGTTGTTGTTTGTTTTACGGTGTATCATTCACTACACATTACGGACAAGTGATCAGAAAACAAGTTCGTCTGATTTCATTGAGTTGGCCTCAGAAAGATAGTTAGTGGAAATGTCAGAATTAAAGTTTACATTTAATAAAACTGTAAGTTGCCAAAAATAAAAATAATGAAGTGCAGAAAATTCTGCTTAATTACAGCAATCAAGCATTTGTACACTATCAAAAAATGTGTACACCATTTGTTGTTGTGTGTCCGGAGTGCCTGCCCACTCATTGTTTTGTGCAACATAACAAATTTGTTTGACAAATGAGGTCATTTTTGTCCATTGTCTGTGACCTCAGGTCAATGTGGTCAACTTCTCCAGCAGCTGGAATGATGGGCTGGCGTTCAATGCCCTCCTGCACAGCCACAGGTCGAGTAGCATTTCTGAGTGGGTCTGCTAGAGACCCTTTGCCCTTGTTTTTTCATACATCATTCATTTAAGGGCCATTCTTTTCCATGTTGGGCATAGTATTTCATTTTGCTATACGTGTGCAATCAAATTCCTAATTAAACCTTGGGCAGATTATCAAATAAAATCACTATTCGTTGTCCCCCCCCCCCCACTTCCAACTCAAGACCAGAACTGTTTGATTGGAGCTCTGTGGAAGCCAAGGAGTCGGCGATTGACCGACTGGAACATGCTTTTAGTAAGGCAGAGCAACATCTGGGCATCGACAGACTGTTGGATCCAGAAGGTAACTAACAACGGCAAGCACATACACACTCCAATGAAGCTACATTCAATTGGTGCTGCTGTAATCAGTTTAAGTTTCTTGCCATGTCTTACAATTGTGAAAAATAAAGGTAACCCAATCTGCTCAAAATTTACAGCAACCCAGAGAGCAGGTTGGCAAAATAACACAGCATTTTTTAGTCTTTTCCATTCCCAGTGAAAATAACAACTACCCCTTAATTTTGATTTAAAAAGGAATCAAAGTTGTCTCCATAACAAATTTCCTCTCTCTGCAGCACGAGTGGCTTCCAACCACTGCTCTGATCATTTTTGTACATCACCAGGACAATTTGCTAGTAACTAAGGGCACAACCATCTGTGATTTCAACATTCGAGCCAGCAACCTAAGTGAAAACTGAAAAGGACAGAAAGAGTAAAAGCCAAAGTAATAAAAATGAGGGGCATGTTTCAAAATGTATCATTACCCCAGAGAGTCCACTTTGGATCGATGCTTTGCATTAAAAACTGTTTAAAAACAAAACACTAGAAAAACATCAGACTTCTACAGGGCTGACTTTAAAGCCATAAAGATACTCTAGTAAGCAACTGAAAAGCTTTCATGTTACAAATGCAAATGTAGGACGCCTCAAATGCGCTTGTTAATGAAACATATAATAGTGTAAATTTTAATACAAAGACACCAAGTACATTTGTGAAAAATCAGTCAGTCTTTATTTGTTATGAAAACGTTGACAGAGGAATTGTGCAACCACAAAGCAGAGCATTTCAAAATGTAACTTGTCCTTTCACTTGTCATTGTTCAGATGTGGCAGTGCCTCATCCCGACAAGAAGAGCATCATCATGTACGTGACGTCGCTCTTCCAGGTGCTTCCGCAGAGCATTACCATGGAGGCTATCCAGGAAGTGGAGACGCTGCCGCGGCCCGCGAGTTCTGCCAGCACTTCCCATGTAGTGACTGGGGATCACTACCAGATCCAGACCCAACAACGCTTCTCCCAACAGGTCTCGCTCACACACTCACACACACACTCACGCACACACACACGCACATGGTCCCCCTATTTCCATTTGAGCATGTCCCACTTTATTAATCCATCACCTTTACTCTCAGCTTGTTTAGAAAGTTGGTGGTCATCTAGGAAAGGCCAGTATGATTAATTGGGCCCAATTAGGACATTAGGTGTGCTCACATTTATTGAATGATTAATTGATTGACTCTATTTGAGCATCATGTTTAAAACAGAATCGAATAATTACAGGGATGAATAAAGTTTAATCTAAGTCTAAGATAACGTTCCAATTGCCACCGAAAGGGACGAGGTTGAAGTTCAAATAACTTTATCTCCTCATATCGATTTTACATCTTGTTCATACAGTTCTTGAATGAAACTAAAAAGATTGATTTCTTCATTTCCATAGATTTAGACCACATCTTGTAGCATACATGCTCTGCTTTAAAGTGGTTTGGAAATATGTTTTTTTGGCAATTATTTATTTTGACAATCACAATATCCTGCAAAACTGATCATTTCTATTTTTTTTTATTTTTTTTATATAATGCTTCAATGTTACTCGTATGAGATCCCCTAGGTCTTTGCACAATTTGTTAAAGTGGGTAAAATAAGAGAACAATATATTATTCATAAGGCTTTTTGATAATATTTGGACTTAGGCCACAATCTTTCGATCTTTGTAATATGTTGCCAATGGTTTAGCCATTAATGGCTGTGTCAGTTTCCTTGTGTTATACAAGGTGTTCATCGACAATTTGACATTGTAGCGAAATGTAATTTCTTTTTAAGTCCTCCCTTGAAAAGACATGACTAAGTCTTCATAGAAAAGTAAGTTGTGTAATGGTTACCACACTGTAATTCTGTCTGCGGCAAGGTCAAACACAGACGTTGCCTGTCCTCTGTAAACTATGGAGAACAATGGCATCATTGTGTGCTCCTCGTGGCATGCGGCTGATTATTTTCAGAATGGAAGAAAATTGATTTTTCTTTTCTGTTGTTGAAAAATCAATAGGTATTCTTCCTATTCCATTTCTATTGCTGCATGTTATTTTGGAGGGGGCGGGGGGGGGGGGGGCATGAACCACTCATGATCAACAGTCTTTGTCTTGCATTGGAGAACTTAATGTGCTCGAATAAGTGTAAATGGTATGAAACCAAAAGCAGTGCTGCTGTGGAAATAGGGCTAAACTAACTTCAATGTATGCTGTTCATACGTAACAAAGAATCCAAATGAGCTTTGCACTTCTGAAACAAAAGCTTTCTAATGATAGTTTTGGTGTTTTGGATCAGCTTTTTCGTCAGATATTAACTCGATCTGTAGCCCACCATTGTGTCGGCCCTGCTATTTTCTGCCAAGTAGATTACGCGATTGTTTGTGTATCTGTTAGCAGGATTAGTCCAACTCATTTAGGCCAAGCGGGAGGCACATTACATTTTCAAGGGGATCTGTTCATTCAAATTCAATTCACTCACAGCTCATCAGGGCCCTTCAAATTTTGGGAAATTTTCAGACGAGGTACCGTTAATGCATATTGTCTCCTCCAACCCAGATAAAAATCCAAGTGTCAGCAGAGTGACGAGTGTGCAGTTTGCAAAGACTGATTTAGCCATGAAGCTGATGAGAAAATTGATTGGGGGGATTAAAGGCGTGAAGGAGCCTTCTTGTTGAGCCTTAATTAGGGCCTCAACTTAAAATAAAAATCTATCACTGCAGCTGGAATGGAGATGGCAAGCCAGGTCCAACCTGAGTGGCCTTTGACCACACACAAACTCATAAATCTTGAGGAAAGTATTTCCCAGAACAGTTGTTATGATGTAATACGGGGAACAATTCCATATTAGGTTTCATTTTTTTCAATGCATAACGATCAGATGTCCCGTGAGCAATGAAAATTAACTGCAAATTGAGACAGAATCTCAGAATGGAGACGCTGCGGTGAGGTTGGGGCGGAGATCATATTTCCACTGGCAAATTGGATTCACCGCCTGTGACCTTTACTGCTCAGTAATGCTGAGGTCAGTGTCCGGCTATCCCGCTCAATCTGGCAGAATTTAGAGCACTTCCTGGAAGTAATGGCTGGTAATATTATTACTGCTCAGTTTAATGGCTGCATCAGGCCTCCATGGACGCGCTCATAGAGGGAAAAAGGTGTCAACTTCGCCCGTGCGAGCCTGTGTGGTGAATTAAGATGTCGAGTGCAGACATGAAGAGTTGGCGCAGACAATTACTCAATAAAAGCGATGGCAAGGGAGGAGGAACAAAAAAAAAAAAAGGGTTACTCTTATCTGTCTCCCCCCTCATATGTCATCATCATGATGAAGCTGTCACCACCTCCTTGCATCAGCATGTAGGATGTGTGCAGAACCCAGACTTCAGATGTTGAAACTATTCAGTCAGCTTTTCTTTGCTCAATACACTGGCGGCTTTATATACGTGTGACCCGACTTTGATACCAACACTGTATGGTAGACGTGAATTCAAATCAAGTAGCTCCACAACAAACAGCAGTTGCTCAATTAGTCAATGTTAAAAAAAAAAAAAGGTTCACTAAAACAAAGAGATTTACTACAGGTGCAAAGAAAAAAATAATTTTGTCCGCGAGCTGAAGGCTAATGCATTATGGGAAACGCCATAGACTGGCTTACAAATGTCATTAGTGTTATGGGATTATAATCCTTCAAGCAACGGCAATAATTTCTTTACATTTTTTTTAATCATGTCATTACTGTATGTTTTCATATAGTGCAATATTGTAGAGGGATGTTTTTTCCTCATTAAAAACAAAAATATTTTCTTATTATTTTTTACAAGATGGAACGGATTAATGGTATTTCCATTGATTTCAATGGGGAAAGAGATTTTGAGATACAAGTGTTTTGCATTATGAGCTTGGTCTTGGTAGGAATCCAACTCGTATATCTCAAGGTACCGTGATATCCTCTGCAGGTTAAAGCAGATGGTTTTTGTCAATTAAACAAGGGACAACTGCTGAGTCAGCGTTTTGCGCTTGGTTGTTATGGCAATAGAATCACCTGAGCCACCTTGAAAGATCCAGTGAAACAACGTGTGGCAGGCCACAGTGTAGACAAGATTAGGGAGGTGAGTCATGACTCCAGAGGTGCAAACAGAGATGGCGAGACAATAAACACTCTCGAGGCTCACCTGAAAACTTGGCTTGTTAAATACTTTTTAGAAGCCGGTGAAGTGAAACAATTTGGACTCGCAACACTCATGGTTAATTATCTTGGTTAGCTTCTTACGAGTCATCTCTGACTATCCGAAACACCTGAAACGCTTGATAGAAATACTTGGACAAAATATGAGTCCACTTACTTCAAAATAACGTCTGGAGTATATTCTTCTTCTCAGGTTTTTTTTTCTTCCCTTGTCATAGCTCTGAAGAAAAAAAATAGTAAAAGGCAAAACACACATGCAGAGTTAATCCTTCAGCACTGGCTGAAATAAGTTCAACTAAGCATAGCAAATTGCCTCCTCACATCAGCCTGGTCATTAACCAGCAGCGTATCATTATCTCAGCAATCTCTTGGCAAGACATTGAGTAAATGTTAATATTTTCATTCACTATCTCCAATTAGTGATGAAATAGATTTTGGTTGTGGTTTTGCCTCCAACTTTCCAAATGACAGCCCCATGAAAGCTAACAAAAACAAGTTTGATGATATAACATGATTAGGATGTGCTGCAGTTCTGTTGTGGACTGATTTGATCTTGCCAGTGATGGAAATGACAACATTTATTTCCAGTTAGCCTCCTGCGCCATTCAAAATGGACAGACACAGAAACGCTTGGGCTCTTTAGCTGCCAAGACAATGAGGAAATGTGACATCCCACAAAATGTTGATTGGCTTAAATGATCTGTTTGTCACTTTGTCACATATCGAGTCTTCATAATTAGCAAAATTAGCTTAAATTGTTTACCTAACGACCCCGTCATCCTTGCCAACTGGAAACAAAATTTGCAGAATGGGCTTTGTTGTTAGCAGACATTTCAGCAAGGAACAAAATCGTCTGCCATATTTCCTTCCGCGAATAATACATTGCGATTGACGTCTCTTTCTTCTGCTCATGCGGTTCACTTTGGGGACACGTATGTTCACACGCCAGATGGACTGAGAGTGTATTTAAATATAGAATTTGAACGCTCACGCCCAAAAATTTCATCAAAACAATCCAAATTGAACATTAGAACCTGCGGTGTAAATGTGTGTGAACTGATGAAGCCCGCTCTGGTGGAAGGCAAAACATCTTCTCAGACAACCTGAAGAATCCATTTGTGATCATTGAAATCACCAGAAGTGGGCATTCCTTCAATAATGACGGAACGTGTATCAATCCGTCACTGACGGATTCCCGTTTTGCTGCTTAATGTAGCAAGAAACTTTGACAAATTACTGGACTAAGCACCGGCGGAGGTGTTTTTCACAGTAATCATCTTCTCAGTCTGTTACTGATGGATTCCCGTTTCACTGATGATTTACATGTCTCACGTGTGTTGGTCCCGCTGGCGTGAATAAACACCAGGATTACCAGGAGCGACTGCATTCATCATGCAGGGTTTCTTTCTTTATCATGGGGATTACATTTCCCAAACTACCAGCAATAAGTTGACTTCATAAAGTAGAAGTTGAAGTGTTGTTTTTTTTTTGTTTATTGTTTTTTTTCTGTTATTTTCCTTTTATTGTATCAACATTTTTTCATTTATTATGCTGTTTTTTGTTTGTGATGATTTCTTGATTCTGGGTATGTTTTTGTTTATTATGTTTTTTCAGTTCATTGTTTTTCCATCGGTTATGTTTTAACGGTGTAAAACTCATTATTTTCTGACAGGCGTCTCTGTTTGAACACTCTTTAAAAAATGCTCTTTTAGAGAATGAACAAAGATGAAAACAAAAATATAACCGTCCATCCATTTTCATCAGATTTAATCGGGCGGGATATGAAGGCATTTTTCTAGAAGTGTTTTCCCTTAGTTACACATTCAAGATGCAAACAGAGTTGATGTCCTGTTTATTCATATTAATTTTTCATTTTTTTTCCTATTCTTTTCTGTCTTTTGTGTGCTTTCTTGTAACCCCCTCCTCTCCCCCATTCCAATGCGCCTTTTGTGTCGTGCGCGCTTCTGCCTCTCTGGCTTTCCCGTCCTGTGTCCGTCCAACTGTGTCCTCTGTCTGGCTCTCAGATCACAGTGAATGTGGCTCAGGGCCGAGTGAGAAGTCCCTCCCCTCAGGCTCGCTATAAAAGCTATGCCTACACCCAGGCGGCCTATGTCAAGTCTCCTGAGCAAAAGAGGAGGCGCTTTACTGATCAGGTCCGTGTCTCACCATGCTAACACCTCATACTGACTGTCCATCTGTCTGTGTTTTTATTTTGCTGTGTTTACTGTAAATGTCAAAACATATTTCTTGTGATTATGTTTGCTGAGACATACTAATGCTGATAAGCAACTCAATGCAGTTAATGGGGTCTATTAAGTCACTAAGTCTCCGTTTATGTTTGGGCGTTTTTTCTTAAAGGTTAAAGCTCCAAGGGGACATCGTGCTGTGACAGTGTAATGAATTCATGGCAATGCCGTTAGAGCACTTACAATAGGCACATATGGTATCTGTGGATAGTTGGGTTTCTTGGTTTGTGTGAACTTGGCACCAAAATAAAACAAAAATATTAAGGAATAAGTTTTTAGAGTTAGGCAATTCATCAAGCTTCAGATGTCAAGCAAAATCCAACTCTTGGATTTTGATTTATTTAAGCAACGGGATATTTATGGGGGTACATTGAACAATTGCAACAGGATTACATTTAGTCTTGTTTACTAAAGAGGAACTAACTACTAAGTATGCATCAAGATTTAATGACTTTATAAAACATGGTTATGTTCATGAGTCATTTTGGCAAGGTGTTGTTTTGCACGGCAAAAGTAATACAACTGCTACTACTGACAGAAAATAATTCATGATTTTAATCTGCTCTAAACCATCACATTGCAGTTTGAGTATATTCACAAGAATGATACGTCACACGACATTTTGTCTCATTAGAATAAAACAATAAAATCAAAAAAGTAATGTGTTGATGACTTATATCATAATTATTTGTTCTCCTCTTGAATTTGCTCACTGTTAAGAAATGAACTGTCTTTAATGACTATGGTTGTTTGGTGATTATATACCGAATAACACTCAGACAAAATTCGTATCTCGGTTGCCAACTTCGCAATTCATTGCAATATTTAGCGACTATCAAGAAAACAACAGGCGAGTTAATCCCTGCTACGAAACAGACAACGTGAGCGGAATAATGTTCAATAAGTGATTTCTCTACATTGTTACACTTTTGATGCAGGATTAAAAGAGCATCAATAGCATCACCATTACAAAATGGATTTTAACTCTAAGAACAAAGTGTGTCTCGTGCATGATGGGTAAACGATTACTGCTGCAATCCTACTCTACTGATGACCTTTTGTATTTCTGCTCAGCTTTTGTATCTTTTAGCATTCACTTTTTGTTAAAAAACAACTTGTAATTCAACGTGTCTCTTCTCTTTCTTGTTGTGTCCTGCTTTGTTTGTCCCGCTGTGTATCTGCTTCCAATCATATCCCCATCATCCCCACCATTTTCTGCCACCTGCCTGCTTCACTCTCCAGTTTCTGACTCCCAGCCAAGAGGAGCTGCAGCGAGGCCTCAGTCCTTTGCCTCCCGGCTCCACCACTCTGGAATCATACCAGGCGGCCCTGGAGGAGGTACGCGAAATGAAGACGACTGGCTTTGTTTTTTAGTCTTTCTTTTCACGGGCTTTTCAACTGCAAATTTCAAGGTTCTGACGTGGCTGCTGTCGGCCGAAGATGGACTCCATTCCCAGCCCCCCATCTCAAACAATGTGGAGGAGGTCAAGGAGCAGTTCCACACACATGAGGTGAGGCTATTGATGGATGTCTGTAGCTGGAAACTGAGAAAAAAAACATGCAAAGAAAAACACGAGACGTCTTGTTGATTTTATTTTGACATTTCGGTTGCATCTTCTAGTTTCCATCACCCGTCGTTCTCAGTGAACTCCAATACAACGATCCCTGCTGCCTCCCTGCTTACTTGTTAGCGCTCAATAAACCATATTGCAAGGGTTTCCAAAGTAGCAGATGCACACAGATGTAAAGCATATGTTCTTTATCGTCTTTGAAAAACAAAACATTTTATTTATTTATTTATTTATTTATTTATTTATTTATTTATTTATTTGGGGGGCCCGGGCGCACACACTGGACTCACTGCACAATTAAGTTATTGTGTGATTTTATAAAATTAAGTACTGCAGAGTGATGTTCTCATTAAAAAAATGTTTTTTACATCGTATATGG
This sequence comes from Syngnathus scovelli, assembly GCF_024217435.2. Lineage (NCBI taxonomy): Eukaryota > Metazoa > Chordata > Actinopteri > Syngnathiformes > Syngnathidae > Syngnathus > Syngnathus scovelli. The sequence continues at coordinate 10,805,377 of NC_090848.1, read as the reverse complement.
GGGACTGAAATTGATTCTTGGCATTCCCGTTCATTGTTTAATGTTTGGTGTTTTGGGGGCTGGGATCGATTGTCATTTCCATTCGTTTCGTTGAGGAAAGTTAATTTTAGGTTAGTGTGATTTGATTTAGTAGGTCAAGACATCATTGTTTTTACCAACCTAATATTTTATGGTAGATAATAGAGTTTTCATCCTTGAGAAGGCACTAAACATCCTCAGCTGCCAAAGACTGGCTTGCGGTTAAAATAGATTTTGTTAGTAAACCCTTTAAAACTTCAAGCCCTACAGATTCAATGACCCCCTGTTGACTGTTCACTCACATGCTGTACAACAAAAGTGCTTCAAAATGAGACAGGTAGGGGCGGCTTAATGTATTATGAGAGCACTTAAAACAAATGGAGTCAGGTCATTTCGTGCGGAGTTGTAGGAACGGCGCTATCAGTTCATTAGCACTAACGAGCAGAACTTTTCTGCAGTGCTGAAGTTTTTTCTCGCCTATCCTTGTCACAGGGCTACATGGTGGAGCTCACCGCACATCAGGGCAACGTCGGGCGCGTCCTCCGGGCCGGCGCCGCCTTGCTGGCTGAGGGCAACCTGAGCGAGGAGGAGGATGCTGAAGTGAGGGAACAGATGAACCTGCTGAACTCTCGATGGGAGCACCTGCGGGTGGCCAGCATGGAAAGACAAAGCAGGTGCTGACATGCTCAAACGTTCCTCTCTGCTAATACACATAGCAACAGTAACCAGTGGCACTCGCGGCTGTTTTTTAGGTTGCCTAAAAATATACTTCGGCTTTTATACAGTGTTGCGATAATCATTCCCAAACATTACTAAATGAATCTACAGCTATCGCTTTTTCATTCAAATGTGTAGTGTTGAAGATAATAGTGGACTATCATTGGGAAGCTGACAGTGGAGTTGTACTTAAAATAAACATGAGGCACCACAAAATTGAGTTATAGTTGGACCAAAAAAAAAAAGGGACTGTGAACCTGAAATCTGTAGTTTCAAAAAAAGCATCCTTACATTTTTACTCCTCCTCAAGTAAAGGATTTGTTGTCCTTTTACTCTTTGTTCTACACTTGGACCGAGAGTGTATCTTTGCCACCTCTGATCGATGGTGTTGACTCACCAGACTTCACCAGGTCCTCATGGACCTGCAGCACAAGCAGCTGCAGCAGCTCACAGACTGGTTGGACGCAACAGAGGCGCGGGTGAAGAAGATGGAGGCTCAGCCGCTCGGCCCTGACTTGGAGGATATCAAGCACCAAGTGGAGGAGCACAAGGTGGAAAACTTGATTTTATTTGTACATTTATAGTCGTCGCTTAAGGAGTGCAGTCCACATGTTTACATATCATTGTTTGCGTTATTGTTGTCATGTGACTGATTTATTTGCGTTATTATTGTAACCTGATTTATGATTTTGTGACTTACGCATGCGCCACACTTGTTTGGTACAATTTTGTGAATTTGTCATACTGAACGCATAAGACTGCAAGTCAAAGGATTTAGTGAGTTAAAGATTGTATTTGAAATAGAAACAAAACCTTTTATATTAAACCATGGTTCATTTGCCTTTGGTTTAATGTAACTCTAACTCACATGCATTCATGTATAGTAAATTTGATATTATTTATTTTAATACAGGTTAATCTTTGCTTGTGTTTGTTAAAAAGCACATGGGAAGGGGACCTTAAAAAAATAATCACATATTAGATCGCAACTCCAATATTAAGGAAAGTTTTGTTGATTGGCAAATACATCCTTATACTGTAATGTATGTGAAACAAAAACTAAAAATTGGACTTGGCATATTTGCTCCAGCTTTTGCAGGAAGACCTGGAGCAGGAGCAGGTACGGGTCAACTCGCTGACCCACATGGTGGTGGTGGTGGATGAGACCAGCGGGGACAGTGCCACTGCTGCCTTGGAGAGCAAACTTCAGGCAAGTTGGAAAAGCACTTCTTTATTACAGACTTGAAAAAATGGATTCTCAAATCTAATTCAGGATCTCCTACTGACACAGTAGTGATGCCAGTGTGGTAAATTATTCACTCACATAAAACAGTTGAGAACCAGAACACGTGCCAAACCGAGATTCTGCATATAATCACGCACATATATTAAGAGCTGTTTATTTGTTTCAAGTGGGGCTTTTGTTGTGTTACCGCCTGCAGAGCAGTTTATTGCAGAATGGAGCATAAGCAAGCTAAATAGACTAGAAGGCAAGGAATGGAAAAATGCTAATACAAGTTGACTTCTTCAGGTTTCGCCCTGCTGTGGCTTGGCATTTGGGGGGAAGATGATTTGACTCTTAAATCGTGGTTGCCTCGTACTTTTGGACATTCATGGCCTTGTGTATGTGTGTGTGTGTGTTTTTCCTAACAACTTGATTTAGGGTCCATTTGCTCAGGACAATTTTTCAGCTGAAAAATGTGTTCATAAGAGAACAGCCGGGGTATGAAATCATCTTTATGTTAAAAACAGAGGACATGTTTGAGAAGAGCACAACTGAAACAAATTAGTACAGGGAGTGTACAGTGCTGTCACACTATTCATATTTGTCAAATGCTCAATATTTCAAATTCGCACATTGATGAAAGATATTCAAAAGCAATGTTGGGTGAGTTGCTACAAAAATGTTTTTCATGATAGTGTATGACAAGCTTTTGACATTATAATTAAATGAGCAAGCAACAAGTCGTTGTACTGGCCCTGCATGCACGATACAGAGCAGGGTTGTCCAAATCTGGTCTGGGTACCCATTTGGGGCCCGCCACCCATTTGTAGCGGTCCTTGTCATATACATGTACTTCTTACTTTCGACACTGGGAAAGGAGGCAGGGCAAACACAAACAAAGAATATCACTTGTCATGCATCACCTAAATAGTAACATTTCTATTCCCAACAAGTATGGATAATTCAGTCGCAGCAGTAATAAAAAACACAAAGGTAATTGAGAATTCAGATTACAGGTAATACTGGCTATGGATCATATTCTTTATCATTTCTTATTGTCTGAGGAAATGCAATAACACAAATGGGTTTAACTATGCCTTTTTAAATAGAAGATACAACATGTCCAATATGAACTTATAATATGCAACATAAAAGAAAAAAGGGAATTATTTCTCAAAATATGTCAAGAGACCAAAATGCAGTTTTTGCATTCAACATATCAGAGGGCCTAATATGCAGGTCTGCACTTACTGAAATTGGTTCCCCCAAAAATGAAATATTTTGGTTTTTAAACCCAACTGATAAATCAACTGGAAACATTGCGACTGACAACCGTCAAAGGAGTGCTTCTAACTTTCATCCTTCCTGCCAGAAAGTATAATTTATTTATTTTTTTTCCACTGGAAATGTTTCCCAATATGTGATACATTTGAGAATATTTACAGTTCTCCATTTGCATTCTACTTAATTCAAAATTAACACAGACATAATTAGAAATGTTCTGGATTCGATTGAGCTTAGCGTGTTAAATTAAATAAATTAAAGATGAAGAATGTTAAAGGAGCCCTTACATCCTTTCATTTTTCTTCATACAGCTTTGAAAGAGTTTTTTTTCCACACCTCTGTTTTAGATGATACCCAATACATGATTGTGCTCCTTTTTGTCCCTCAGGGAGAGCAGTCACGCTCCAAATTAGGCAGCTGTAAGAATTTAATTGGCACGTGGCAAAGTGTAACTACAATATGAGCCTTTAGGGCACCCTGATGGAAAACGACACTGTTTTAGTCTCTCTGATGAGCTAATTTAAGCGTAAATGTGTGTGTGCGGGCATGCATGCAGGTTCTTGGTGACCGCTGGGCAGCCATCTGTAGATGGACAGAAGAACGCTGGATTCTGCTACAAGAGATTTTATTGAAATGGCAACACTTCACAAATGAACAAGTACGTGCGCATTGCTTGTGTTCTTCTTTAGTTCCACTTAACCTGTTTGTGAATGCCGTCCTCATCTGTTTTCAATATTGTACCCGAGGATATTGGATTTGTTTTTCGTGGAATATTACATTGAGCATAAAACCGTTGCCTTTTGTTGTTTTTCCCCTTTCCATTAGTCTTCATTTGACTTGTGGCTAACTCAGAAGGAGGAATTGGTTCGCTCGATCAAGACCCCCGCTTCAAAGGACCATGCCGGCACAATGGCCTGCCTGCGCCATCTCGCTGTGAGTCAACCGAAATCCTAAACCTTCCTGTTGTCGGCATTGAACAGTGAGCCCCAAAGATTATAGATGCGCCTCTTTATGGTACGGGGAAAAAAAAAACCATCTTAATTATGTCAAAATGTTCAAACTGTAACGTTGCAGTTGCTTAATCATTCAAGAATGGACATCACCTTCATTAATCAGTAAATGGATGTGATCATTTATTTTGTTTGTACCCCACCAGATTGTAAAGACGGAGCTGGACATGAAGCGCCCCGCCCTGGATAAGATGTGCTCCATGAGTCAGGACCTGCTGTGCAGTGTCAAGAACAAGGAGCTGGCCAGCAAACTGGAGGCCAGGCTGGATACCTTTACTCAACGTTGGGATCGACTGCTTCAAAGTCTGGATCTCATCAGCACCCAGGTACAACAGACATAATTTATTTACATTCTGCAACACCTAAGTAGTCTAATGCAGTCGAAGAGACAAGGACAATTTCTAAGGGAATATACTTTTTCTTTTTCATTCTATATTGGAGGACCAATCTAATGAAAAAAACGGCATTTATTGTATTTAATACATGTATAAAATCCTTTTGGGAAAAACATAAGAGTGGAGGGGAAAATGTGCTGTGAAAGGCAATAATGTCAAATCTCACTTTCTTTGTGTACACACGTTCAGCTCTCATCAGTCGTCACCACAGCAGCCCCCGAGCCCGAACCGACCCACTCAGTCGCGACGAGTGTGACCAAGGTGACAACGAGGGAGAGCGTATCTGCACTACGCCAAGCCCGAGAGTCACCACCGCAAAAGAAGAGGCAGGTGGTTGTAGATTCTGAACTCAGGAAAAGGTTAGTACGCTTCTGGTGGATTTTGGTTCAGCTGTCAATCACATTTCACATGTTTTCTAACTTCTGCACATTATTCAGTTGCATGCACCCGTTTCTGCTTACATACCTTAGCAGGTAGGTTAAAGATTAGCTCAAAAAGCAATCTTTTTAAAAAAAAAAATATTCCGAGCAAAGCAGGCAACTTTAAGGTACCTTTCTAACAACGTTTACACCAAATTTTTAAGAAATCATTTTTCCCAGTTCCAGCCTCCCTCAAGAAAAACAATTTTAATTTTAGAAATGTGATGCGTTTTAATAAGAACTTAAATGATGTAAATACTTGAGCAAAATGAGCTAATTTAATGGTTAATAATAACAGTTTATTCATCCCTCAGATTTGATGTGGACTTCACAGAGGTCCACAGCTACATGACACGGGGCGAGGCAATCCTGCAGAGTCCTGAGTTCTCTGTGTCCCGCAAAGATGGCAGCATTCAGGACCTTTATGACAAAGTGCAGGTAAAACTGTATGTGTACTAAAAAGTCATTATTAAGTGGGCATATGTGTTTTTATTGAACAGTAAATTGTATGCATTGGACCATTTGGAGTGGGCCGTCTGGTTACCATGTTCCAGTATTTTGACTCCTGTCTGGATTTTGACATTATTGCCCTCACTGCTTACATTTGGAAATAAAATAGAATTAATCTGTCTGACAGCCTGAACTTTGGCCGTCTTATAACCTTAAAACAATTCCCGAGGGTACGTTTTCTCACGTTTTGGTGAGCTTTAAAGCTGATGATGGTCAAAAAACTGACATTTGAAAAATGACATTTTCTCATTTGAATATCATCTTTTTGGCAAACTCAGTTTATTTGAGGTCTGCTGCATGCAAAGTGATGTGATCAAAAGTGACTAAACTGGACAATTGTAGAAAAAATAGCGTCAACTCGCTGTCATGTACTCATCTGGTGATTGACCCTTATGCATATATACAAATAGAAAATGCTCACTCATAACCGAAAACGATTATTTTAGTTGTTAATGCTCACATAACGTGTTTTTGATTACCTGTTACATCTGCATCGTTACATCACAGTAAAATTTGCGACCAGCAGTTGGACAGTTCCACTTGCCGAACCACCGCACAACAATTCGGTCGGTTTCGGCCACCTCGCTTGGCGTGCAACAAGGCTTACAAATATTCAATACAGACCATGCAGAAATAGAAAATGTCCATTTTTATTGTCTTATTAGTCTTTTATTGGAAATGAAGATTCTCAGTTTTATTTTTCTTGTCACTTATTACTGCAGCTGATAGAACGGGAACGACCAGAGAAGTACCGGAAGCTTCAAGAAGCGACACGCACAGCACAGACCCTTGTTGAGCAGGGTATTGTGTAAACACACGCACGCACGCACGCACGCACGCACGCACGCACGCACGCACACACACACACACACAAACACACACACACACACACTCACCAGCATTTCCATTCACACCTATTCAACAAGCACCCCGTCTGTCCCCATGGCAACGCCTCCACCTGTCCCACCCTTCTCCTCGTCGTCATAGAAACACTGATAGAGTCTGGTCCGTGCTCTTCACTGCCCTTGTTGGGGCCGTGTAAAAGCTCAGAAGCTTTCAACTTGTACTTTCCCAAGGTAACCTCCATCCAAGAAAACATCATCTTACTCCAGCTATGCCACACTTGAGTTGTGCAAGCAATTTGTATTTCCTTTCAAGCTGTGAAAATGCAAGCCATACAGCTATGATCTCGCTGACCGCATAGACAATACTGGCTAATGTTAGCTAATTGAAGCCATGAAAACATATCCGGTGGCTGGAATGTATCCCACCGAGAGGTACAAAGCAATATTGTATCTTTCGTGCTTGAACACTTAGAAGCGCCGTTTTACTGACCTAATCTTTGGAACAAATCTGTACTTTACTTTTTAACATTAAAAATTGTCAACAGTGTATGTGCTGGGTCAGTGAAAGAGCCTCCCCAACTGTTTGTCTTCCTTTTTCATGTAATACCTGCGCCTTGTATCGCCTCCAGAGGGGACTCGGGCTGAGGACATCGCCCAGGCAGCCGAGCAGCTGAACCAGCGCTGGGTCGGCTTTTGTGCTCTGTTGGCAGACCGGCTGGTGTGGCTGGCCTACCAGACAAAGGTACGCACACTCATATACAGAATGATTTATTTCTGACCCAAAGAGTTTGAGATAGCAAAATACAGTAGGGTAGTAGCCCGAGTGTTCATAAACATTTAATTCCTTAATTCTTTCAACATATGACAAGTGCATGGGCTCCCTATGTACGACTTTGAGAATCACAGGTCCACGCGACATAGTAAATCTTTTCTCATTGCCCTGATTCCTGGAGTGAGTAAAAACTCCCCCCCCTCGACTTTGCTCATCTCCGAAGCATTTCAAGGCCAAGCTGTCACGTTAATGCGAAACATTGCCGTGAGCACAGACTCCGGTGCTAACCTTTCTCGTACGAGCAAAGTCTCGCTGAAAAAAAGAGAATCCATTTTGTCAATAGATGGTTCTCTCAAAGTGAGGGTGTCTAAGCAAGCCTTTCACACGGTGTAGGCTTGAATTTGATGAGGTGTGTGGTGTGACAGGACTCAATCTGAGGCCAATGCAGGTGGAGAATGAGTTCACGCCCGCTGACATATGAAGGAAGTAGTTTGTGAGCCAAGACAGATGGAGTCTGGCTTTTTCTTGTCTTATGAGAATTAAATTGAAGCTTCCTTATTTGAACGCGTGTGCTCGTGTGTGTGTGTGTGTGTTTGCATGTGTGTGCAGGTGCTCGCATTCTACAGCTTGTATGAGCAGTGTGTGCAAGCCGTAGAAGTCAGTGAGAACTGGCTCAAGGTTCAGCTGCCACCATCGCCAGAACCCGAGACCCTCAAGCTGCAACTGGACCGATGCAGAGTGAGTCCGTAATGCATTCATGCACTTCTCATTGGGCAATCTGTACAGTCACAGAGCTGGCCGAAAGGTATTGGTGTAACTAAATTGTCATTATTATGGTTGCATAAACTGCACCACATACTGAGAAGTGTTGTGTACTGGTACCTTGTAAGAAAAGCACACTATAATGGTGTACTTATAAAACTTAAGGTATGAACATAATTCAGTGGAATGTAAAGAATTGAACAGTTTGTGCAACATAATTAATGACACTTGTGTCACTTCCGATGTACATGACCACGTTCAATGTGTTCTTTCTTCTTATACTCATTTATATTTCTTTTTCATTTATTTTTTTCATGCATCTATGTGTGTTAGTATTTTTCTGTGAGTATGACATGTCAGTTTCTTATTTTAATAAAATATACATTCCTTCCATCCCTCCTTCCTTCCCTTCTTCCTTCCTTCCTTCCTTTCTTTTATTTTCTTTCTTTGTCTGTCTGTCTTTCATTTTATTCTTCCATTTCTTAGTTTAAGGTCCAGAAAAGCATCTCAGTACAATTTGCCTTTTTTTTTTTGCACTCCTCCAATTTCTTGCTTGGCTTCCTGCTTATTAGCATCGGGGCCTTTATTTAAACGTTTCCGTGAAAATAGATTTAACATAAAGCCAACTGAGTGGAACCCAGGAAATGAAAAGCCACTATATTTTCTGAGTAGCTAAACATTGTCTCTCTATCTTGCAGGAGGAGGTGGCCCGTCTGGCCTCTCTACAACCACAAGTGGAGCTCTTAGACAAACGTTTGAAGGAGCTGAAGGCGGAAAAAGAAGGGGAGGAGGACGCGTCGGCTTTCCTGGATGCCGACATCGCTGTATTCAAAGAACACTACCACAAAGTTCTGGAGGATCTGAGGGCGAGAGAGAGGCAGCTGCAACTAAGTGAGACCTTTGGCTGAATGAAAATGCGTGTTAGGCCTGGCCACTCCTTTGGGAAGTGCTTCATTATTGTGATGAGCAATTGTGTGGTCAGAGGTTTGTTTAAATTAATCCCAAAACATGGAGGTGAGCCAAAAATGTTTACTTCACATTCCCAGTTCCACGCTTCCGAAATGTAAAGGTACCTTCCGTGTAAAAAGAAAATAAACATTTGAATTTTAAGATAAAAATTAATAAAATAAAAAATGTAGTACGACTGCAAATGTTTTGGTAGCTACGTCTCTGCTATGTGACGTAAAGTCAGAACTGAAACAAGTTGATGTGAGCCGCTCGTTAACCGCATTAGCGGGTCCAGAGTATTTACGTCAGCAATTGTAACAACTCCTTGAGATGGTTGCCAACGTTTATTTCAAGACGGTGTCATTTTAATATTCCAACGTCACCCTTAATCTGACAAAGAGTGATGGGTGACAATCTCGTCTTTCCTCTACCAAGCAAAGGAAAAAGGTTTCATCAACCCAGACTGAATTCCAACACACTTCCAGTCAGAGTTAGGGGATTTCAACCATTTTCTATGTGCATCACTGTTAACAAATGGAAACTGCACCATACGTTCCATTATCATGTTCTCTGGCCTGAAGCTTTTGACTAAGCACACTTGAATGTCCAATTTAGCAGGAAAGATTACATTTCATTTTCTAGCACACAGCAGCTTCAGCATATTTATTGTCTGACTGAACTTCTCCTTTTTGCTCTTCCAGTTTTGGAGAGCTTGCCCCCAGCTCGCTATAAGGAGACAATTTCCTCGCTGTTAGCGTGGTTACAGGAATGCGAGGCCAAACTGGCGATCCCATCCACCGCTGTTACCGAGTATCCCATTATGGAGCAGAGACTGAAGGACATGGAGGTACGGTGATACATTTCATCTTTATATATAATTAATTACAAGTGCTCTTCCCTCACAAATTGCATATTTAGAGCATATTTTCAGTTGTTCGCATACCATGCAAATATGCCTATTAATCTACAAAGGACATGTATAATGTATTTTGAATTTGCATACATTTTATAGGGCACACAACAGGATTAGAGTGAATGCTTGACTCATCCATCCGTCCATCCATACATCCATTTATTGTCTACCACAAGCACTTTAGTGCTGGGTTACATGTCACTGAACTAGCAGACTTTACTACATTTAAAACAAAATAGCCAATTTATTCAATTAACCGAACGTTTTTTTTTTTTTTGGACAAAACCCACACAAATGTGAATTTGAGGTAAATGTTATTAATGGAATTCTTTGTATCCATCAATACAGGAAAGAAACAATGTATTTCTTTGAAAAAGCCAATTAGCATTTTTATGACAACCACAAATAAGCGTTTCAACTTTAAAGGGGACACACTATGGAATATTGATTTCTATTCCTTGTATACAAATAGTTGGGTCTCTGGAGTGTGAAATTAAACAACCCGGTGAAGCTTGTATGCAGTAAAATCCACGCTGGCTTAGATAATATGCATAACATGTCTCCTTTAAGCGGAAATCTGTGTGAAAATTGGCAACTGTCTGCTCAACATGCGGCAGGCAAGCCAGCCGCCTCGCTTGTCCTGCTTTGTGTGTTTGTCTGCAACGCTGTAATTACGAGAGGCAGATGAGCAAACTCCCGGTGGAACAAAACAGTCCCTGGTAATGATGACAATATCTGCTGTCTACACACCACTCTAAACTCCTAACAAATATCAACATGTTCACAGTTGTATTTGCAAAAGGGTAAACAATGTCTAGTCAATTTCACCAAAGTTTGTGGTTAATTTCCATGGGAAGTTAAGATAGAAATATTCCAAAATTGAATATTGAGATTTATATTCAAGCGCAAGTATAATGATTTTATTATTTCATCAGATATATCCATGGAAAATAATAGCTCTCAAGTTGTAATACTCCTAACTTCTCCAGGCGCTCCAGGTAGCGCTGACTAGTCACCAGGGGCAAGTAGACTACCTGACATCTGCTGTGGAGCAAGTGTTCCAGAAAGCTCCACCTGAAATCTGTCAGAAGTAAGAGTTTTTCAGAAGAAACCAAATTGACGGTTCAAATACAACAAAATCCTAAAAACCCTCTTTTCAATTATTTTTTTAGGTATCGCACTGAAATGGACAACATCATGTCACGCTGGAGGCGACTCGGCACCACGATGACAGATAACATCAAGACAATCAAAGAGCTTATGGCCAAACTCATGCAGTTTGAGGTGAGACTGCAACACACACACATAAGCTCTGGAATGTATCGCAAGCTAGCAGTGAGTGCAAAACTGCACTAGTTGACATCAATGTGCTACTAGTGCCACCAGTGATGAGCTACTAGTGATGTTGTGGTACTAGGAAAAGGACAATGGTGCACTACACGAGTAAAATTTTACTGGGGACTGTCGTTGACGTTTGCACTCTGCTAATGCTACGACTGAAGGGCTAGATGGGAAGTAGTGGAATTCTATATCTCTTCTATAATTCTATCACGCGCTCGATACCATCAGTTCATTACGGCTCCATTGCCCTTTACACCTAACCAAGCTTTTCCCATTAGAACGATGTGAAGACGTTAAAGAAGTGGATGGCAGATGTGGATGTCTTCCTGAATGAGGAATGGCCAGCGCTCGGAGACTCTGAAGCACTGGAGAAACAGCTGGAACAATGCACGGTGAGAAGAATCCTATTGCCCTTTGTGAGTTAATCCTCTGAAATGCTGACCCAAATTGATTGGGCAGGCCTTGGTGAACGACATCCACACCATCCAGCCAAGTGTCAACGGAATCAACGAGGTGGGCCTGCAGCTAAAGAAGGAGGCGGAGCCCCCTTTTGCCGTTCACATTCAGAAAGAACTGGACGACCTGAACGCCCAGTGGGAGAACGTTTGCAAACAGGTGGGTACATTTGTCCCGCCGATTCAACTTCTTGCTGTCTTCATGTGATGTTTCCTCCGTTCAGGCTTATGCTAAGAAGTCAGCTCTGAAAGGTGGCCTGGATAAGACCATGGCTCTGAGGAAGGAGATGCAGGAGATGCAGGAATGGATTAACCAGGCAGAGGAAGACTACCTGGAGAGAGACTTCACTTACAAAACACCTGAAGAACTACGCAAAGCTGTAGAAGAGCTCAAGGTCTGTAATAATACAACAAAGTCTTCAATACGATCTTTCTGAGTTATAATATACAATGGACGCTTGCATATTTGTGCTTGAGTAGTCGCAAATTTGCCTTATTTTCTGTACCAATGGTAATAAAAGCCAAAATACCATAGGCCCACATTTTAAGTACATTTTATAGTCATAATGAGTTTCCTTTAAATTGCTCTGTGATATCATTCGTTTGCATATCAGGTTTTGTTTTTTTGTTTTTTTAAATGAGTCAGTAATGTCTCATATGCCTGCATTAATCGATGTTGGCATAATCAAAAGCTGTTCACATGGACCCTTCGGCCCTCAATTTTCCAGCTGCATCGTTTTACTTAACATAATGTAATGTATTTGTGATGTGGATTGTTGCCAGTTTTAGGGCTCCCACAAGACTCCCGTTCAGCCCTTCTCCTTGCTCGAAAGAGTTGAAAATGGAATTTCCCCGCGTTTTGTAATCTTGTGACTTCTCATTCCTTCTCCTTGTGCTCCTTTTATTATAAAGCATTCTATTCCTCCTTTAGGGATGTGTGGGCGAGACTAGTGTGGCACACAAGGCTTTGTCAAGTGTGATGTGTTTGATGGTGCATCCTTCCCTCTTCAGCTTCCTTTCCTCCACCATATATATCCACCATGTTGCTTCTCCTCCACCAGAGAGCCCAGGAAGAGGTCCACTCCAAGGAGCTCAAGGTCAAACTCTTGACTGACAGTGTGAATAGTTTCATCGCCAAGGCGCCACCCACTGCTCATGATGCCCTGCGCTCTGAGCTTGATGTGCTGAAGGTCAACTACCAGCGCCTGTGCAGCCGCCTGGATGGAAAATGCAAAACTCTGGAGGTGATGTTACTTTTTAACTGGTCACAGAAAAAGTGAGTAAAGATGTGGCTGGTTGTCTGTTAGTGGTTCTTGAACTTGAAAAAGGAAAAAAATAATTTTAAAAAGATCTATTAAAATGTATTGCACATAAAAGGTGAGGGAAAATTGAACACCCATGAATGAAAAACCTATTGATCAATGTCTCTACCGCCAATTGTGGCAGCAATATATAAATAACCAGGAAACAAACATTTCATTACAGAAATTGAGGTGCTTATCAGTGAGGTGGAGATTAAAGAGAAGATATTTTAATTACGACCCCATTTTCTACCAACTCATTTTTCACTCATACTTTTTTTCCATGAATGAATTCATAAGGTATTTCTAATTATGGCTGGTGCATGATGCAGGAGGTTTGGGCGTGTTGGTGCGAGTTGCTGTCCTACCTGGAGCAGGAGAACGCCTTCCTGGATCAGCTGGAGCAAAAACTTGATGAAACGGAGAACCTCCAAGGAGGAGCAGAGTTGCAGGAGGCACTAGATGTGAGTATGAGCACAAATAAAACAACATCCCCCTTAGCTTAAGCAAGAGTAAGAATTGTATTGCACAACAATGACCGTACAATGGAGAAATCATTTTGGGAGTGTTTGTATTTTATTGTCTTTATTATAAGAGCAAAGCTAAAAATTAAAAATAAATAAATAAGCTTCTGTATAATTGGATCCCACTAGGTCTCTTGCCAAAGTGAGATAAAGCTCTGGCTCCCGAGCAGCAATTGATATGGTCTCAAATAAAGTCAGAACAGTTACACTCCTGTTGCCTGTGCATGTAATGTCAAGGCAATGTCGGTTGTTTTGAAGTGGAGTGGATCCTATTCAATTTACATGCGTCACACAGGTTATGTGCGTCATTTCACATTCACGCTTGTGCTCTCAAAACAATCACTCTAAAAGCTACATTATGTGTAGTATAACAATGTAGACGCTCAAGTATTTCATCTCATAAGCCTTGAGGTTAGAATAGATGAATAATCTTTAAGTGAAAAATGAAAGCAATGGGTAGAAAAATAAGTGACGCCCAAGTACACGAAGCAAAGTGCATAATGCTGTATTAAAAAATAATAATGCAAAAAATACGATTAAAGATGATTTGTTTTGTGCTGATTCTGATTGTTATTTTTCTCTAGCACATCATAGTATTACTACCTCTAATAATAATAATAATAATCATAATCATAATACAGTATATGTAATATATTTAGTTATATTTATGAATTAAGGGTTAGGTATTGCAAAACATTGATTTTTTTCTGAAACAGCAAAGCTACATATTACAACTTTAGGTTTAGCAAAACATTTATTTTTTTCTGAAATGCCAAAGCTACAAATTACAATTTTTTATCAAATCCGTATTGTGTAAGTAGGTTTACAAGTCAAACTTAAAAAACAAAATAAGGCAAATATCTCAAAAACTCAGTGCTAGAAAAAATGATTTGGAAGTCAGGATCAAAAATATATTAAGAGACACATACGGCTATTTCTGATCAGAATTAGCCATTGACCATTGTACCCATACTATTAAATGAATATCTCTCTGACTGTGGAGGTCCTTAGACAGAGCAGGTGTAGTACCTAATAAAATGGATCGCCAGTGTAATCACATCGCAATACACAATGGAATCATTTATAAAGTTCTGGAACGGCAAATGATAGACATGACATTCAAAATAGTCTCAAGGCACACACTGCATGAATGCTAATTGAATGGCTTTAACAGGGACTGGAGGTGCTCCTGCAACACCCTGAGCACAACAGAAACCAGATTCGGGAGCTGGCCCAGACTCTGATGGACGGCGGTGTTTTGGATGAGCTGATTCAGCAAAAATTAGACGCCTTCAACGCACGATGGGATGAGCTCATGGCGAGGGTGAGACATGATGACTTTGCACTTTATCCATTTTATTCATCCTTAGGGGTGTGAAACTTTACAAGCCACATCATGGTCACGGTTGCAGTAACACCTAGTATTCTAAAACTTGCTGGTGAAAAACGTTGACTTTTGAATGAAGGATGTTGAAAAGTAGAACCATAACAGTTTGGCTATAAAAAACACCAATTATTCATCTGTTATTGCGCCATCTGAAGGGCCTGGGAGCTTGTACTGCATTAGTAGTATACAAATGGCTAGCCATGGCATCTGCTTCCCCTACCTCATGACTCACTCACTTTGTTACCAACTCCCTACCTCCTCTTCTTGAGCCTTCCTTCTGGCCACTGCATTTGTCCCTCATAGCAGATTATAGTCACACGTTTAAATACACACAGAGTACTCAAACCCCGCCGGGTTGCTCCCCCTTCACAAGAGCACCAGATTGATGTTCTCCTTGCAGCCTGATAAGCTTCCCTTTGTTTGTCAACCCATTTGAGACGTTTGTGTGTGCGCTTTTGTCACGTTCTCGTATTTCTGTGTGTATTTTCTGGGGTGTGCGTGTATCCAGACACTCATGAGATGAGAGCTGTCATCGCAAACCCACTGTTGTCCCTCATCAGTGAAGGCATCTCTTTCATTTAATTTGAAGTGAAATTTATAAATGTTGATACGGAAGAATGACAAAATGATTATATGTGAATGCAATACATCATATTTTTCGCTCGGTTCAGATTAGAAGTCTTTTTGTTGGTTTAGCCCTTTAAACATAATAATTGTGTTTTTTGCTCTGTTCTGTGTAAAATTTAATATATAATTCTTAGTGGGGTTTTTTTTTTTCGTAGTTTGGCCATGCCAACCTAACAGGAAGTTGGCTATTTTGAATTTACTTTATAGCTTCTAGCTTCATCTACTGTGACATTACAATAGCTCTTATTTTTTTTAACGTTTCTGATCCAGAGAAAGATACAAGGGGTGCAAGTGCAAATAACATCTCTTGCCAAGGTCCAGAATAATGGCTGACGCGGTAGGATAAGTATATAATCCCATTATACCGAGGTCCCATATTTAAAACCCCTGCACAAATAAACCAGCCCTTACGTACTCTAAAATATCCCGCGAGTTGTTCACAATACAACCATGTTTGTGAAATCAAAAAGTGCTTATTGGCAGTTGTGCATCAACACATCAGCCGCTTAAGTGAGAGAGTGAAGCAGCGCACTACCGCGGGGGATGTTTGTTTTCTGTGTTTGTGTGAATATTTCATATCGCACAAGTTCTCATTTCATTTATTAGAAACTGAAAGCCCACCAGTCAAATAAATGTGTGCATGTGAGGAGGGGGGTGGAGTGCTATACTTGGTGATGATCCTTCTGTATGGGATTAGCATGCATACAGTTTGCCTGGCCGGGGCACACATGACTTTAAACGGGTTTATGATGTAAGTGATCAGACTCTGCTAATCGCCTAAGCAATCGCTCAGGAAGGGAAGGTGATTCTTGTCAATGGTAACGTTGACATGAGAGAGATGCCTCGGAGTCCATGCGGCGGGAGGGCGCACACCGGGCGTGGGAGCCTGCAGGCGGTGGGTTGTGTTTGCTTTGGTCATGTGTGTGTCTGTTCCTTTGTAGCAAAAATGACTCAGAATGGCTTTTGTGCCTTTAGAAGTCTCGAGTTCAAATAATAACTTTTAAAGGCCGTGCTGCCTTGTAATAGCAGATTTGTTGTTGCCATGCATCACTCACTTTGTTTTTTTTTTAGTATCGTTGGAGCAGCCTGAACATCTTGTGTTGTGTTTAGCACTATCATCTGTGCTAGCACGTGCAGGGATTAATGTTTACAACTATGGGAGGTGACAAGTAACTGACCATGCAATTGTTGTTAGCTGCTGATATACAAAAAAAATAAAATAGGGGTTACAGTATTTGGCTTTGGGTTGAAATGTCAGTGTATTTGGACAAAACAGAATTTGCTAAAAAAGAAACACAAGATTCACCATATATTCTAATGCGAGAGTAAGATAAAGTCACATGATAGCATTATATTTTACAATCTTTTCATGGGACAATTCAACTGCTATTTTATCCAGGCATCCCTCAGGCAGAGGGAGCTGGCCAAGAACCTCCAGTGGGCCCAAGAGAATGACAAGACGCTCAAGTCCATCCAGGAGTCGCTGGCCAACACTGACCGCCACTTGAGGGCCTACTTGGCTGACAACATTGATGCTAACCAGATACCACAGGAGGCTCAGGTAGCCAGTTGCCATCAATTCAATGACCTGAATATTTATGAGCATTTACTGTGGATATATTCACCCAACATTGAAGAAGCCGGTGTGAAATGCAGCTTAACAATTACTGGTAATCGAAAACGGCAATTTTATACAATACAACTTTATTTATATCGCGCTTGTAAGTGCTGCTGTAAAATTTATGTTTGGTACAGTGGCTCCATTTCTTGCTACTCTGTACTGACCTCTCATGGTCCAAACAGGGAGAAACAACTCTAGTGAAGAATCTCATCTCAAATCTTAATTATAAAATGCTGTCACTTTGTACACTGCAGAAGATCCAGTCAGATTTGAGTGGCCATGATGCATCCTTGGAGGAGATGAGGAGGAAGAATCAGGAAAAGGACCCATCCCAGAGGATGACTGGGCAGATAGACCTTACACAGGTGCCACTTTTAAACACACACACACACAAATGGCAAAAGTACTCATACACTGTATTTCCAAACTAGAAAATGCTGACAGACGTCTGGACAAGGTTCCGCCTCTTCCAGAAGCCGGCCAATTTTGAAGCTCGCCTGGCCGAGTGCGAACGAGTGCTAGCCGGTGTCAAAGGTCAGATGGGGATGCTGGATATTCGCAGCGTAGAGCAGGACGTGGTGCAGTCTCAACTGGAGCAGTGCATGGTGCGTGTTGAAGCTCACGGTTGGATCACCTGACGGACAAAAGCCGATAATGTCCCCCTCTGTTCTGCGGTTTGTAGAAGTTGTACAAGGTGCTGAGCGAGGTGAAAGGCGAGGTGGAGACGGTGATCAAAACAGGCAGGCAGATCGTGCAGAGGCAACAGACTGAGCATCCCAAAGAGCTGGACGAGCGTGTGACAGCACTCAAACTGCTCTACAACCAGCTTGGAGCACAGGTGTGAGCACACACGCAGACACATCACACACACTTACTAGACTTTGTAATCGCCACACAATCTTTATGTAAATACTGAGATGATGCAGTCCAACCAAAATTAGTCCCGGGTTTTGCAAAACCTTTTTTTAAAAACATTTATAAGAAATATAGCACGCACCCATATACTAGTAATGACAAATGAAATCGCATCTGGTGTGCACGTCTTGGCCACAAGGGCGCAGTATAATACAGTCTTGCAGACACAAACTAAGATGATTTTCAAAAGAATCAATGTCTGTGAAAATTATTATTTGTCTGTGTTGATGCAGCATTTGTATTGAAATGTCTGGTGTGTAAATTGTCCCAAAAGTGTCCCAAAATGTCACAAAAAGCCAAAGAAAAATTAAAACACAAGAACAGAGTTAATCCTTTGATGTTTAACTTTAATAGCACTTTAAATGGATACTTTTCTCAAGAATGTCTAACAAATATGGAAATTCTTGTGGCCGTTGAAGTTTGTTTTTTGGCTGAGATTTTTATTTATGGTTGCTAAAGTGCTAGACATTTAATGAATCTGAATCAGAGGAATTTATATCCACAATTGTATTGGTAGAAATTGTTGTCATTTAGTATTCTGTCAATTTTGTTTTGCACAGATAACAGAGAGTAAACTGGAGCTAGAGAAGAGTTTGAAGCTGTCCAGGAAGCTTCGCAAGGAGCTCAATGGGCTGACAGAGTGGCTCGCCGCCACTGATGCCGAGCTGACCAGGCGCTCTGCTGTCGACGGTATGCCCAGTGACCTTGAGGCTGAAGTGGCGTGGGCACAGGTACACTTGTTACAGAATGGAATATTAGCACATTTTGACACTATGTCTGTCACATAAAGTATTTCCTTCGCATAATTGACAAAATGTGTTTTTATTGTTTTCAATTGCAAGCCGCGTTGTAATATCAATTACTCATGCATGTACTTGACTCAATTTTTTCCATCCAGTCCATCCATGGTGAGACAGAAAAGCGTCAGCCGCAGCTGCAGGCCGTGGTGGAGCTGGCCGAAGCCCTAAAAGCCGTTCTTCGGGTCCACGGGAGCCTGGTAGACGACAAAGTCAGCCTGCTGCATTGCAACTGGATTGCTGTCACATCCCGAGCGGAGGAATGGCTAAATTTACTGCTGGTGGGACTGCACGTCAAATATCCGTTTTTCATTTAAGACCAGCTTATTTTTCTCGTCAGAGCAAAAATTACATAAGTCATCCTGAAAGTAGCATGATTAGTACAAAAGTCTGTCTCCTTGTCTTCAGGCCTACCAGCAGCAGATGAGGAAGTTAGATGGACAGATTGAGGAAGTGAACGGATGGATAGACGGAGCGAATCAAAAGATGGATGAGATCGACAACCAGGGACCTAATGATGCTACGCTAAGGGTGGGTATATTTTTGCCCATTATACGCATGTCAGCAATTTTGGATATACTATATCCTGTACAGGTACTGCGTGCGGAGTTGGAGCTGACGAGGAAAAAGATGGAGGAAGTGAAAAGTTTGGCACAAGAGCTGATGACAACAAGAGGGGAGAATTGCCAGGCCCAAGTGGGGCCTAAAGTGGAGCTTTTGACCCAAAGGTTTGACACGGTTGCGCAACGCATCGCCTCCGGACAGGTGGGACGCAACAACAATCAGCGATAATTCCCTAAGAGCTTGTTTTGTTATATTTATGGCAGCTTCATTGTGTAGTGTGCTGACAAAATCTTTCCCGACAAAAACGCATTTCAGACGGCAGCATCAGCCAAAGAACTGGAGCAGTACCACCGTGAAGCTCAAATCTGGTTGGATCTCCTGGAGGAAGAAGCAAAGCAAGGGGAAAACCTCAAGGAAGAGGACTTCCAGGAAGGCAAGGTCAGTGAAATAGGGAGAACCGCTGTATCATCTTTGCCACATTTCAACTTCTAAAGAGTTCATTACACGTGTGTGTCCGGGGGCTGCAGGACTGTGAGGAAGGTGCGGTGAAGGAGTTATTGTTGAGGGGAGAGAATCTGCAGAAGAGAGCCCCGGATCAGGACAAGAGAGAACAGATAAGACTGAAACAAAAGCAGCTCGGCAACAAGTACAACACTGTCAAGGTAACAGGCACAGCAAATTGGAAAAATTGCTCTCATGTGCACAGTAAGATGAGATTGAAATCATATCGAACAGTTTGGGGATCTCATTTTTAGGGTACATCCATGCTTCCCCAAAGGCTGTTTTTTTGCAGAACAACCCAAAGTTGGGTCACTAACCCAACTTACAGGGTCATCCAATTTTAACCCAGCAGTTTAAGGATGTAAATACAGTCTATGTGAGTCTTTGAGCCATGTGTACATGTGCAGGACCTTCGCGTGCTCAGGAACAGGAAGGCGCTCGCCATCGCCCCCCAGTGGTACCAGTACCGAAGGAAGTCGCATGACCTGCTGGCGTGGCTCGACGACATCCAGCGAAGTGTCGACCAGCTGCCCGACCCTCCTGAGTGCGAGAGGGTCAAGGTGACAATACACGCGCACAGACAAACAGACACACGCACACACACACGCACACACTCAGTGCTCAATTCTCTTGCTTTATTTTGTTTCTTGGAAGCCCCCTCCTCTTCCCTCCACACTATTCTTCACTCCCCCTCCTGACTCTACATGTTTGTCTTTCACTTTCAGATGATCACTATGACATTTCGCTAAGTGGACATCAGCCTTGCCTGTCATTGTCGTCACTGAAATTCCTCACTGCTTTCTTTTATTTTTGACCGCATGCTTTTTCTTGTCCCATTCCCTACCCACACAACACATTCCAGTGATTGTACTCATCACCAATGCTAATAAAGTCTCAAGAACTGTCCCGGCCGTACTTGTCTTACTATGCTTCCCCGTACAAGTCGCTGACTGCTCCTCCCACAATAAATCAATAAATCAATGACGCCCTTGGTTGGTTTTCGCCCACTAGGAAATTGTCTCACAGATGTCCCAGAAGAAGGAGGCGCTTAAGGAGTTGCAGGGCTTAGCCAATCAGCTCTCAGAGGCTGGAGCCGCCAGTCTCGTGGAGCCTCGGCAGCTCCAGCTCAACACACGCTGGGCTGAGGTGGAGAGCAAGCTCAAACCCTTTCAAAGACAATGTGTGAGTTCCAGTAGGCACCGCCACTCCTACTGTGTGCTAACGGAAAAATTGAAACTCCATACTAACGCAAGTTTCCTACTGCACTGTGTGAGTAGCTGACTATTACTAACACTTGCCATCCGTGCGCTCGAATGTCCTATTTTAAAGCCCTGGTGTCAAGATGTTTACATCCATGGGAATTGCAGATATATTTAAATGACTCAAATAGAATGTAGTTGTATTTACACCTGTTTAAAAAAATAAAATAAATACAGGACACACTCCTGTGATTGAATGAATCGGTCCATCAACAAGCTCCATGGCTGGGTCATGTTAATATATAAAAGTTAATATAGTATGATTTATAATATAGGCTGTTTATACCAAACAAGTAAAATCAATTGTCAGATATCGCTGGTGTTAGATTCTTTGAATCTCCGCAATTATCACTTTTCAGGAGACCCTAAAAATTGCGTATTTGCGCAACCCTTAACATTGCATTGGGAAAGAGTGCAATAATAGTGAATCATAAACAATAACACAAACAGGTGTGGAGAGTAAAAGGAAAAAAAAAAAAAAGAAATTACTTATGATGAGATCTGAGGTTTTGGCCCAATGCAAAAGCTGTGCTTAAAATTCAAAACGATGCTACACCGCCACCTACAGGGACCTATTAGTCATTACAGTAGTTTACAAATCCTAATTTTACAGACAAGCTGTATGAAACCCTTTTTTACACCTACCTGTTGAAAATTGGCTAATGGAAGTAAGTGGTTGGATTCCAGTTGATAAAGACGAACATCCATGGCAGTGAATGAGAGTTAATGCTTCCACGCAGTTGACCCTCGATTGCTATTTTCTCCCATTATTAATCTTTAGTTATTTCAGTCATAACTTTGGTCAAATTCTAATGGCAGTTCCTGTTTGAGTCTCTTCACCAAGTGTTAAATGTTACTTTGAATCTCATTGGTTTCTCTGTGTGGTTCTGTGTCACCGCATGCCAACCAACATTTCGCAGTCTGCCGCTGTGCCAATCACTGACGACGTATGTACCCTTTCATCTAACCATGTGCATCCACCCACATACACTTACTGTGAAGAGCTTGGGCAAAATGTACATCCGATTTGTTTGATCTGAGAACATATTGCATCTTCTCAGATAAAATGTATGTCACTAAAATGCAACTTGTCGTTGACTAACTCCTCACTGGTCAGTATACCTCGTGTTGTGTTAGTCTTAAGTGGCTCTTATGTTGGGGATGAACGTGGAGATGTGGATTATGTCCAAGTATGAAGGGTCATCGTGAAAGCAAAGGAACTTGAGTATCTTTTTGTCAGTGTCATGTACTTGTGAGCCCAGACACTTCACACCTAAGAGGGATGCACTTGAGAGCAAAATTGCCAACATTATCTACACTCACACGCCCTTTGGCGTAAATGTGTTAATAGTAGTAGTCTGGGAATTTGAACATCTTTGTTGTAGTATATAGTTCAGAAAGGTCATTTAATTGCATGAATTATTGTGTGTAGTAATTTGTGTTCTAGAATAATAGATTTTTTTTTTAATCAGCTCTATATTTGTGGGACACATGCTCAACTCTGGACTTGTTAATATGGTGCATGCTCATTTGTGTGTGTTTGTGTGCATTTGCAGGATTACCTGGCAGAGCTGCAGGCGCTGTTACGTTCCGTGGCCGAGGCGGACTTCAAACTGAACTCCCCAGAATACTGGCCTGCAGCTTATTACAATTTACCTCAGCAGGAGCACTGCCTAAAGGTAAGTGCCACTTTGCTGGTTCACCAACAAACCTGGGAAACATCATTTTAAAAAGTAGATTATAACCTCGAGCTATGCTCATACAGGAAGTGAAGGGAATCATTGACAAACTACGTGGTCCAGTGGAGGTGGCGCTGTCTCGCAGACAGGAAGCGGCATCCAGTGCTCGACCTATGCAGGGCCAGCGGATCCACGAAAGTGCCACCCTTCTTGGAACCAACTGGGACAAACTGAATAAGCTGCACAAAGACCGGCTCATGTAAGCAAGAAGAAACGCGAGGGAGATGATTCGCAGGGGTTGGAAGAGAACTGATTGGTGTGTGTGTGTTACTGCACTTGAAGGCGCTGGCAGGACTGCAACAGCAAGTGGCAGAAGTTTGTAGCAGACCAGAGGGAGCTTGAGGAATGGCTCCATGAGGCTGAGGGTGCACTCAAGATGGCCGAGAGTGAGCCAGCAGCACAAAGGCAGCACCTCAGGGTATTGCATACACAAACTCAGTAGAAATACAAATTCACTGTATATTTAGTACAGACACTTGATGTGGAATACATAATACTTCAAACGCTCATTCCGTATTGATACCTCGCGCAAAGATTTTGTGTGGTACGATTACCACTAATGCTACACTGGCTCTCTCTTGTGGCATGCAAAAGTATCACTGCCAATTCCCTTGCATTCTAATTAATTTGAATTTTAAATTCAACACATTTGCATTGCATCTTTATGGAATGCTTGTTTTTAAACATTTGTTTTGGTACACTTTCCATGTGACATACGTTTTAATTAAAACATTATTTGGACCCTGTTTGTATTTTCCTGATATTTAGGCGCAGTGAACATGTTCATTGGCTTACAATAATGTAAAATATACTTTTTAGGAATTGTTTCTACACTGTATTATGTTCTTCACAATGGTGGTCGTTGAAGAGCTGAGGTTTTTTTTTGGAGGTTGAGGTTTGAGAACAGCATACAATAAAGCATGTGTTTTATTTACTCAAGACAAAAGTGAAAGGAGGGAGACGAGGGAAATGCTATAATTTAAAAAATGGAATATATCACGTTTGTGAAAACTTTTAATTGGAATCACAACTGTTTATTTTAAATGATACCCAACATAAAATAGCCAAGATAATGAAGTACGTCCACTACTAGGCATAATTTGCAGCCCAAACTGTCAAGGCAGGTTGTCCTCTAACAAAGTTAGAAACCATAAAGATTTTGAATGATAGCCAGCACAAGTTGGCCAAGGTAGCTGAAGTTGCTGATCAAAAGAAATGTGTCCAGTCCACTTTGTGGGTGTCTGTGATCAGCTCTCACGCTCCTTATGCACAGACAGTGATGCATCGGAGACCATCTGCTAGTTGATGCCCAATCTGCCCCCAACCTCTTCGAATGCATTGACTGCATATTTATTTTTAAAGCTCTCCACAGATCTTTTGTCAACTTCTGGATTTAAAGCAACAGCAATGTTCGGCATGAGACCAACTAGCTCTTGATTTAGTCCTACTGTCCTATTTAGGGCCTGATTTACTTGAGGTTTATGCACACTGCAAAATCTTGACTGCTCTCGCTAACAGATAATCTACGGGAGCAGTTTAATTGCATCTGGTGCAAAATTTAAATGCCAGCTACAAAAACTATCGCAAAAAACAATGCAATTTGGGAGCTTCTCTATGATTTAAGAAGGAATCGTGTCATAATGACAAAATCTCCAGCCATTTGAGAGCAATGAGTAAAAAATCTAAAATTGTGTGCGTGTGTGCTTTTACAGGACCTGACAGAAGCCATACCACTGCAGGAAGTGGTGTTGAACCAAGTGACCTCTGCGGGCGAGGACATCAGCCGGATGAGTACGCCAGATGATGTCTCCCGCCTCCGAGCACAACTTAAATTCCTAAATGCTCGTTGGGCACATGTCTGCGAGCAGCTCAACGAGCGCAAGAGAAGGTGCGTGCGTGCGTGTGTGAAGGCAACCATATTTGGAGAACCACAAAACTTCAATTTGTCCGGATTTGATTTCATTTTCTCTGTCAACATGCATTCTTCTACTGCACCGTGGCTCACGTTTATGTTTAAGCGGCGCCTTCCTTTCTGCACACTATTAGTCAGCCCTCATTAGTTGACATTTTAGTTCCTGTTCATGCAATCATTAGGTGATTTATAGTGCACGTCATTTCACCAGCACCACTGATTGAGAGGGTAGATGAATAGAAGTTGAGAGACCGGGGGGGGAAGGAGAAAACAATGGGCACAACAACGCTACCAGCGACGTCCTGTCCTGCAGATCAGCAGAAGCGCACACGACAGCGGCACATCTACAGGAGACCCTGGGCTCGATGCTGGGTTGGCTCGACAAGGCAGAGGGTGTTCTGGGCATTCCTCTGCGGCCTGCTGAGCCTCAACACATCAGAGACACGCTGGGCAAAGTGCAGGTACCCACACCTTATCATCATTCCAAAATTGCCCACTGTCCATATTTGTCTAAAATGCATTTTACTGTTGAAAAAGCATTTATGCTTAATGCATGTTACAATTTCTTTTTTTACATCTACTGAATTGAGTGTGTGTATATTCCTTCATTTGTGTGTCAGATGTGCGTGGAGGAACTTCCCAGCAAGAAAGCAGCAGTGGTGGATCTGAACATGCGACAGATTCCTTCTGACAAGCAAAAAGACATCAGGATCATCAACACTCGCTGGGAACAGGTTAGCATGCACAAATCAGAATTCTCTGTAGCTGTGTCATTTAAAAGGGTTGTTCAAATTTAAAGCGAGCTTGTGATCTCAACAGACAGAAACGCTGTCCTCCTTATAACAAGATAGGCTAGCACGCAAACAATTGTGATGCAATGAAGGTTGTGGTCATGCAGTCTAGTGGTAACTTTTTATGCACCACTTTGTCTTCACTTAGGTGTCCAAGGCTCTGCCTGAACGACAAATGGAAATTGAGAGTCTGCTCAAGGAATTGGAAAGGCTTCATGTTCAGTTGGACTATCTGTCCGTCTGGGTGTCCAGAACCAGAACTCAGTTGGAACACAGTCCAGATGAGCCCCCACCCGGTGTAGGACACACACACACATTTCAGTATGTGCGTGGTGACCTGTGTACATAATGCACATTGTTCGTATATTCTGGCAGCTCATCGAG
The DNA here is from genome assembly GCF_024217435.2 of Syngnathus scovelli. Classification (NCBI taxonomy): domain Eukaryota; kingdom Metazoa; phylum Chordata; class Actinopteri; order Syngnathiformes; family Syngnathidae; genus Syngnathus; species Syngnathus scovelli. The sequence continues at coordinate 10,779,441 of NC_090848.1, read as the reverse complement.
GAAGTCCAAGTCAAGCAGCCCGAAGTTGAGTCCGTTCTTCAGCGAATAAATCAGTTGTACAAAGAAATTACTCCGCATCAGTCAGATAAGGTGTGACAATCAAATGCAAGATGCATGCAAAGCACACCTTGAACATGCTGAATTTTATGTGTTGGTTGCAACAGGTCAAGTTCATGAAGATGAGAGACGACTGGACTATCATCTTGGAGTTGTTGAGGCAGCATCAGGAAAGAAAAAACCTCCTTGTGGCCAAGAAATCCAGTAAGCCGTCAAAAGACATATAAAAGGCAACATTGCGTTTTTTGGAACTAATTTCTATGTAATTTGATATGAAACTTTGTGTGTGCTCCAGGTGACATGCTCACAGGGAGTTCCCAGGCTGATTTTGCTGCCCTGGCGCAGTTTAATAAGTCTTGGGCGGAGCTCACCGACTGGCTGACCATGCTGGACAACATGGTGCAGAACAAGCGCGTAGTGGTGGCTGACCTGGATGACATCAATGAAAATATTGGCCAGCTCAAGGTCACCAACTCGCACTCGCTTTTATCCAAGCATACATGGAGTGGTCTTCTGTACCCTACTGTTTAGTAGAACCTAAAAATATCCTTCACCATCAATTTCTTCATTCATTGAGGGGTTCAGATTACTAAACGTGGAGGTACGGTGGTGCACTGGTTCGATATTATTTTTCTCAAGCCTGGCACCAGGGGTCATCTGTATTCATCAAACCATCAATTTTCCAAACCACTTATCCTCAGTCATGGACGGTAACCAATTGACATGCAGAAATACCTAAAAGGTTGTTACTTTGGGTCCAGGCCTCCCTGCAGGAGCTAGATCAGCGTCGCCCTCTGCTGGAGAGACAAGTCACTGCAGCCCAGAACCTAAAGAACAAAAGCAGCAACCAGGACACACGGAACGCTATCACTGAGCGCAGTAAGAAACATTCCGAATTGGTTAGAGGTGGCAAAAAAAAAATTATTCTGTACTTAAGTAGAAGTGCAGTAAACAATCCAGCATGGCATGGACGTCTTACTAAAACAATACAAGTTGATGGGCAGAAACGTTTGCATGATAGTGTTGGATGAATTTTCATATTTGATTTAATTAAAGATACCTTTCGTGACAAAAAACGTATCCTGTGGAATTCGCTAACGTGACATTTTGTCTGGTAGTTGACCGGCTTCAGACACACTGGGAGGACTCTCTGGCCAAACTCTCAGCCAGGAACAAGCAGCTTCACAACATGCTGCAGGACTCCACTGAGTGGTTGAATTCCAAAGAGAGGGCGGAGGCTCTCATCAAGCGGGCCAGCGAGAGGCTGGAGTCCTGGCAGGAGGTCACCTACACAGTGGATGCTCTTGCAAGACAGAATGCTGAAATTAAGGTGTGCTCGATACAAAGCTTGGTCACTCCTGCTTGTGCCAGCTAATTGCTACTTGATTAGTAATTCATTATTGTTGTTATTTGTTTTATATTATTGTTGTTGGTTTTAACTTTGCTCCCCTCAGGGCTTCGCAAACGACCTGCGACAGTGGCAGGGTCAAGTGGATAACACCAATGCGTTGGCCGACAAATTGTTGACACAATACTCCAACGACGACACGCACAAAGTGACCCAAATTAATGACAACATGATGGCCATCTGGACACACATCAACATGCGGTGCGTGCGTGCACTTTTGTGATCTATATTTTTTTACATCTGGATCCAAAAGAAAGCCTCTTTAAATCTTCGGTGTGTATGTTTGTACCTTTCCAGTGTTTCTGAGAGGGAGGCGGCCTTGGAAACGGCTCTGAAGCTTTTGCAACATTTCCACCTGGATCTAGATAAATTCCTAAACTGGCTGACAGAGGCTGAGACAACATGCAATGTTCTAATAGATGCCACCAATGAAGAGAAACTGGCAGAGCATCCTGAAGCAGCCCGCAATCTTCTGGCACAATGGAAGGTTGGTCACCATTCGCAAATTCACATACTGTTGTAATTTTTTTTTTTTTTTCGACTGTCTATGATCCTAACTTGTGTGGAGGAGAAAGCAGACTCACAGTGTAAACCTTTTGAAACATGCCAAATTGCGAAGTGGTCATTTGGGCTTGCAAAAACATTTCATGATTTGATTCAGGCCCCAAGTCTCGACTTGCCGCCCTGGCTGGCGCGACAGGAATTCTGAAATGGCAACATGTCGAAATCTGATTGGCCCCTGTCAGACAAATGGGGGGGTGGGGAGACCCCACAGCTTTGTGGGCGTTGAAAAGTGAAAGCTCTGTTCTATCAGAGGACAGATTTTGACCTTTGACCCTCCCACACGCACATTCTGGCGGAATATTACGCATAATTGATATGTGAACACATAAAAGTATTTTGGGAAATGATTTTCCGGTACATGCTGGTTCAAATTCCTGCCTTTTCACACATCCTTCACATCACACTGGCAGATCCTTGGGCACAACAGCAGCCCTGTATGCACTGCTGAGATAGCCTTCTGTGCCCAATTAGAATGGCGGATTGCACCACAGTCTCATTTCCAGGGGGATTCACACACACACGCGCACACACACACACCCACACACACACACATGCTTCAGTACTGCGGGCAGATAACATTTAATTGGAAAATGAGTGCGCTCCTAGATGGTTGCATCCTTTCAAGTTCTGTCTCTTTTTTATGTCTTCCTTCATTTCTTTGCTTCTTGTCCACTTCTCTCTCCATTCCTCTCTCTCTCTCTCACACTCTCGCTCTCACACACACACACATAGAGAAACACACACACACATATAAGTACACGCCTAAACAGATGGCATTGTTTCACCCACTGGGAGCTAATCTTCCTGAACGACAAGACACTATAGATGGTGCAGCTCTTTCCTTGTTTACATGCGGGACTCCTGACGTTTTTTCAGCATGTTACGAAGAAAGGTCTACCAAGTTCAGGTCGGCAAAAAAATAAAACTCTCTTCTCTGTTTCTCCGAGCTCATCGACTAGTCTTCATACTTTGTCAGCTTTCCATCAACTGTTGTTCTTCTTTAGTCTAGAAATAATTGTTTTTTTCTATTTTAACAACAATCAAAATGGATGTTGTCGAGCTTTATGCAAGTTTACCGTTTCTTTGCTAATAAAACTAATAAAGATACTAACTGCTGAATATTTTAATTGTCACGTGGGAGTATGCTAGCCTTTCCCTTTTATCATCAAGCCTTTTATTGAATAATCAATGCTTTTATTGAAGAACAAAATTATTAATGATGAGTTTAGGGTTACAACTAAAGATTATTTTATTAATCGATTGTTTTATAACGAAACTGACGAGTTGAATGAAAAACATGTTTTTACATGACTTGTTTTTCAATTGACAATGCACAAAATGCACAAATGTAAATTAATTAAATATTCTAAAGTAAAAGTAAATGTTTGCAAATGTCTGATTTTAAAGGAAAAAAATAAGGTAATCAGACTGCTTTTGATGAGAACTACACAAATCAGAGTTTTTATTTTACTGACAAGATGCTGAAATTCTGAGGATTTGAAAAAATTTAAATCAAATAGGGCATCTAAGAGATTAAGCAGTTTCTGAAAATAATAGAATAATTTGCTAATCAATTAGTTTGAGTCAATTAATTGAGTAATCATTGCACCTCTAGTTAAACAACCCTGATTCTACCCATTGGAAAAACTAACATGAATGCACCCGTGCATCCAATCATACGTACCAACAAAGTCACATTCAAAATGTTAAATGAAATGAGGACCTCTTCCTCCAAAAACAAACATGCTATTCACCATGCAAATAAAAAAACCATCTTCCTTCACACTTGTCAAGCCTATTCCTCAGCATTCATGCGTAACCCTTTCAGGCAATGAGCTTGTCATGTCTGATTGCATTTGCATGAAATTTGGTTGTTTTAGTCGCGAGTTCGAAAATATGCCTCAATATACGTATTTCTCTCAACTAGATTAAAATCCCATATATTTTGCTTCTTCCTATAGATTCCCATAGGAAGATTCCAACTTTGAAAATTTATACAACTCCGGTGACAGGGATGTCAAAGCATTGCATGATCCCTTTGGATTGTTTTGATGTCGTTGGCTCACAGCCTCTAGGGGGCACGCTCGCTAATGTACTGAAGCCCTAATTACGTAATTTCTTTCTCGGGGATTTCAACATGCACTTGAAACTTGAGACTCAAGTGCATGACATCATATTAGATTTCAAATGTGCCACAATTTCTCTGCATATTTGATGGGTCAAATGCACGATAAAGCCTCTTGCTGTGTTTCCATGATGACTATCTCCGTGTTCCCAGGACCTAGAGGCTGAGATTGATGGCCACACGGAGCTATACCATTCCCTTGACGAGAAGGGCCAGAGGGTTCTGAGCTCACTGGAGGACTCCGAGGATGCCGTACTCCTCCACAGGCGTTTGAACAACATGAACCAACGCTGGACTGATCTGCGCAGCAAGACTCTCAGCATGAGGTGAAGGAAAGGCAAACTTAAAAAGATGCTTTGAATATGTTCACTTGGTTAATGAATGCCTGTGTAGGGATGATTGAGTATCCGTTTGGGTTCTAAAGGGCTCACCTGGACTCAGAAATGGCACCTTGGAAGAGGCTGCATATGTCGCTGCAGGAGCTGCTGAACTGGTTGAAGCTGAAAGCTCAGCAGCTGGAGCGGGAGATGCCTGTAGGTGGTGATGTCCCTGCTGTCCAGAACCAGTTGGACACTCACCGGGTAGGTTGACCCGCACTTGTCATACAGTACACATGTACTTGGCAAAATTTGACTTGAACCGACAATGGATTTAATGCAGTGTTTGCTTGGCAGTGGTCTTAAACCTGTGGCCCGGGGGTCATTTGCAGCCCACATGATGATACTTTGTGGCCCTCTACTTGACATCAAAATTTAATGTTAGTGCGGCATCCACCTTTTTTTGCCGTTTTGTTGCCCTGGGCGTTTTGTTTAATCACTTATGGGCTACTGTAGCATAGACTCATTACAGCTTTTGGCGAATCATAATTCTAACATCAAGTGGAAGGAAAAGCTTGATTTTAAAGAAAAACAGACGGAATGTTTTGGTTGGTTGGTTGGTTGGTTGGTTGGTTGGTTGGTTGGTTGGTTGGTTGGTTGGTTGGTTGGTTGGTTGGTTGGTTGGTTGGTTGGTTGGTTGGTTGGTTGGTTGGTTGGTTGGTTGGTTGGTTGGTTGGTTGGTTAAAAGGGGGGGTAGATAAGAGCTTGGAGGACAAGCACTGTATACTGTGACGAAGGAACAATTCATCAACATTGCTGACTTTTGAAAACCTTTTCAAAAATGTTCACCCATAGCATATAGTAGAAAGGTCACATGACCATAAAACAAGCAGCAGACTTTTTTTGTAAAAAAGTAAAAATGCCGTATGGTCCCTAAATAATAAATTATAAGTTTACTTCTCAAATAATTGTCCAACCCCCCAAACCATTACATTGTATTTTTATCAACAGAATCAGACTCCAAGTCGCTGTGACATTATGCAAATCAAAGGCATGAGTAAATGGAAAATGAAGTACTGCAGGTTCAATTAAAATCCTATTTTATGCAAGTTCTGTTTTGCCCCCAAAACGCATCGCAATGTAGATTTGCATTGCATGTCCAAATGAAGCGTGCGGATGTCTTGTTGCAGGGCTTCAGGCGGGATGTACGAGCCAAAGAGCCTGTCGTGACCAAAGCGCTTGATGATGTTGGAGTCTTCCTCTCCCAATTGCCCCAAGAGCAGCCATCACCCGAGCAGCGAGGTAACATACCCCAAAATTAATTTCAACACACAGGCACCTTTCAGGCTACGTGACTTACTTTGATGTTTAGAAAAAACAAGAATGATGTTTAAAAAAAAAAAAAAGTGTTAATCATTGAGGGCATGATTGTGCAAGTCATGCTGTTGAAAAGGAATGTGTTGTGAGGTGACTTTAAAAGAGGAACTTCAAAAACATTTCTCTGTCCCTTTTTTTTTTATATATACTACTGCTTGTCCTCACTTTTGTAGACTCACAAGCAAACTGGAGCCTATTTTGCCTGACCCATGGCACGTACTATACTGGCTTTCTATCAATCATCAATTTTGTTGCATCCATGCATCAGTACTCCATAACAGTGTTTCCCAACCTATATTGAGCCAAGACACTTTTCACGGCACACAACTCCAAAAAGTGGATATACAGGTTAATTATTGACCTTCAGTCATCCAGTGGAAGAACATTTAATTATTTTGCCTGTTACTACTACATGGTTGGCATAGATGAATAAAAAAAAAATGTTATACAATCATTTCAAAATGAGCCCATCACTCACTCTAACAACAATGGAGGAGCTAGCTGTACACAATGTACAGAATGCTATGTTCATAAATAATATTCTGCGGTTTGTGACACAAATATTTTCATGCAATAACAGTGTTTTAGTCCTCAATTTATTTGTTTGTTGTGGTAGGTCAGCACCTCTCAGTTTTTGAAAGAATTTTCCATCATAGTTCTTCCTTGTTGGTTCTTTTGAAGAATTGTGTAAAAGCGGCCTCCTCATCACTAAAGGGTTGGACCTTGGCATTCACATAGCAATGGTCACATGTGGAGGTTAACAAACAAACTTTGTGGCACCATGGCAACAACCCAGTTACTGCTGAAGTTTTATGAGCCACTGGGCAGAATGGAACGAGGGAGGTCGGAATCCAGCTGTTTATAACTGAAGGCACAAAGCACCCTCCAATTGCACTGAGAAAGTTCACACAGTATCTTTTCAGTGTGTGACATTTTATTCAGTTTACATTTGACCTGCTCAAAGTTAGCAGTTGTCAGTGATTTTTGATGAAATCAAGTCTCTGCTTTTTTTATGACAGAAAATATCAATATCACAAATGACATTTGTAACCGGACTTAAATATGATTTGACTCCCCGTTTGTATCTCAGAATTTGGTTCCCTGGAGCGTGCCCAAAATGTCGGGCGAATCCTGCGCAAGGAAGCAAATGACGTGATGACCAAATGGGAGCAGCTTAATAGCAACTCTGCTGATTGGCAGAGGAGGCTTGAGCTTGCTCTGCAGCGGTTGATGGAGCTCCTGGAGGTGGAGGACCTCGTGGATGGGCAGCTGAGGCAGGCAGAGATGGTGAAGGACGCCTGGGAGCCTGTTGGTGACATTCTCATCAACTCGCTGCCCAAGCACATCCAAAGAGTCAAGGTGTGGTTTGTCTTTTGTCCACACAGACAGTCGTAACCGTGAAACTGCGTCTAACTTTCTTCTGTTGGCTTGTGTGTGACAAAGGAATTTCAGGAAGAGATTGCACCCATTCAGGAAGACGTAACTCACATGAACCAGTTGGCCTCCACTTTCACTTTGCCTGAAATTCAGCTGTCTGCCAGCAACTTGAAACGCATTGAAGAACTCAACACACGCTGGAAAATGTTGCAGGTACAGAAAAAGGACTCACTAACTGATAAGTACCTAGTTTTGAAATCGGAGACTAGTAAGAACTGTTCAAATTTGTTAAAAGAATGAATGGTAATAAAAATCGCTAGCAATGTCTCCATTTTGTGAAGACAACTGGCAATTTTAGTATCGCAAAATTTGTCTTCGCGGCCCAAATAGAATTACACTGAGGGCCAAATTTGGCCCGCAGGCCAGAGTTTGACACCCCTGGTGTAGGAGGATGCTGCATTTCATTTTTGGTTCTAGAAAAAAATAAAGAGCAGAAATTGTGTTTCTATTGTAAGGTTAGTTTTATAATGCTTGCAGATACTAAGTGGCAGATAGTAAATAAAATGCGTGTGAGTGATGTAAGAGGTTGAGATCTGCTTGCTGTTATTTAGGAGAATGCAGAAATTATGTTTCTAACACGTTGTAATTTTATAGTAAAGTGGGAGTTGAGTGTTGACAGTCGTCGAGATGCAGCATCGTGTTTGCAACCAGAAAAGATTCATTGTAGGTGACTGTAGCGAATTGAAATCAAACCACATTCATCATGTGTCATAGGCGCTCGACCTCGCCATGTACACACAAGTACACATATTTCTATCTTTATATACCTTAAATCAGATCGGACAGATTATCAACAATTGCAGAGTCCCCTTTGACAGGGATCAGGAGAAACTAATAATTGCAATTTTTTCCTAGCTGTGTATCGCTAATGTATCAACCAACAGTGGAGGAATGCAGTGACTATTTTTGGCGGCATTTGGAGCGAAAAGGGTTTGATGCGACTTTACAACAACCGGCGTCAATGTAATGGGTTTCCATCCAAATAAGCTGAGATGATGATTGGCAAAAGAAAAGTGTCCGTTTGCGGAACAGAGAAAAATTGTAGGTCAAAATTGTCATATGCCGTTACCCGTTAAACCAGATGTTTTATTGATTTCATCGTAAAATGCAATAGTGTCATCGTGACCTTCATGCAGTCCACATTAATGAATGCTACAGGCTGATAGTAACATGTACTTCATTGATGGCAAATATATAAAACAGCACCTATCACAGTTTCCAAAATTAGAATGACGATGTTTCCTCGCCAGGGCCTTGAGCAAGCATGAATCACAAAGAAACTTGTAGCTAAGGAATGCGATTCCCTCTTGTTGATCAATAAAATAACTTACAATATTACTATGAAAACACACAGCGCGCTAAAAAATGGAGTCACAATCCCTTTGGAGAAACCAAATTCACATTCGTCAGTCAAAACAATTCTTCCTGCCTCCCACATGCATAGTAGATTGATTGATCATTGTACAAGTTCCTAAAATTGTCATATTGGTACAGAATATTTCTACATAAAATAAAATATATTAAATATAAAAATATATAAAATATTTATATTTTTTCCAACTCTTACTACCATGATCCCATGGTTCCTGGACGCTTCGAACAAAACCTCATGGTCTTTGCTCAGAACACTGTGAAGCTGGCTGGTCGACACAAGCATTCACTTACTGAGTAATTGCAGCAAATTCCTCGTGCTCCTATTCATTTGTACAATTCTATTCGGTTACTATAGATACAAGGGAGAAAAATCAACTGGAGCACAAATGGCTTGAGTAGGGTGAGCATGAAGACACAAAATAAAAATCTACATCTGAGCCTCATGTCATCATCCTCGCTCCCAAGTACGGCCTGCAGACTGCTCGAGAACAAAAGATGGTTAATTAGTTGAACGCTTCATTCCGGCTGAATTACATACTTGTTCTATTAAGGAAAGGCTGAGACACTTCTGATGATTCACTTTTTTTTTTTTTTAAATGCTTCCAAAATCTTCTTCTACATCCCTGTGGGGGCCCCATGTAAGGGAACATTATTGGGATTAATACGGCTTGTGCAGACATCTTGCGGGTGCTTCCTGCAGAGAACCACGCCCTCACGCATCAGATGGCTCTGCGTCATCTCGCTTCCCATTTGAAAGGTTTAATTTCATGAGGAACGTTAAAGCATTTGGGTGCCGCAGTCACTGAGTGGCTGAATAATTATGATTTTAATGAATGCCAGCTCACCGTAGGAGATATGTCACACATCCTACAGGAAGCTGAAAACAAACCGAGACACCTCCATCAATTTTCTCTATCTGTTATTCTCGTAAAATAATGACTTCTTTTAGAACTGTTTTCAAATGTGTGTTAAGGCTCAACTGTTCAATTGTCAAAAAAAAAAAAACATGAGCAATTTCATTCTAATAGTTTTGTGACTTTCTTTAATGTGATGGGCAAATTTTAACACATCATTATTGTTATTAATATCTTTTTCTCCCCAAGGTCTCGGCCAGTGACTATCTAAAGCAGCTGATAGATGCACAGCAAGACTTTGGCCTCCTTCATGGTGAGTGAAACAATCTTTCTCATTAATGTACTTTTCAGTCAGGTCAGTAAATTTCAATCTGACCCTGCACTCTTGAATCCATTCTTCTGTCAAGTATGATTTGAGTTTTATATTGACCCTTGGTGATGTGAGCCATCTGTCAAATGATACTCTTCAACTGGTACTGTTGATCGATCGTGCGCCAATTGTAACTGTCCACTCCTCTTGTGCTGAAGTTAGAAGTCCACGGTAGCTGCTGGCTACTCCTGTTATTGATTATTATTGAACTCCTGTCACACTCTTTGCATGAACTGCAAAAGTGTCGCGCACCGAAGCAGGGTAGTAAATTCACAATGTTTAACAAGATGTTTGTATGTGCTTGTGCACGCGTGATGAGTTTTGACTCCAGGAATGTTACCTGCGAGGCACAGTCCCGCTGACATCAGGTCGTTTTAACATAGCTGACGCAGTTTACGCTTGTTTTGCTTTTATGAGTCTGCCTCCCTTGCTTATGATGAAATACTTTGTAGATTACACACAAGTGGTTTCTTTGAAACAGTTGAAAATCCAGCCTTGTCTCCGCAGGATCTGTTGACAGCCCCTTTGAGCAGCGTGTCTCTCCGAACAACGTGCCCTACTATATCAAGTAAGTACATCTGTTCCAACAGCAAAAATATACCTCAAGTCAAGAAATATGATAACATTGAATGCAAATTTACTCTTGGATGACCCCTATTCGCTTTTCTAGCTGCTTTGTATTATCTAGAAAAAACATTATGTGTGGGTTGTGATGGTTGATATTTCTGCCCAAACAAAAATCATCATGACATACATAACTTCTCTTCAGCAACTTCATTTTGAAGCTTTTGAATAAGTGCTGACTAAGAGTCGGTCACACGAAGGAGTCATGGTGGATGTTTTCTCCCTAATGATTAGAGCAATCTGTAACTCAGTAATCGGCTTGTTTGCCTCTTCCGCTAGATTTAAATTTCGCTATGCACGTGAGGTGCTCTCCACAAATTTTCCATAGTGATGATTTTGGGAGCTCCTGCACCTCAAGTGAAGAACCTTCTTTTACGTATAGCAGCTACCGCCATTCTTTCGCTTGCAGTGAGTCCAAGTTGTTAGTGAGTTAACCAGCAAGTTGCCACCCACTATTAGGATGTGCGTAAATCGAGCCCTAAGTGTGAGTGAAGTGATGTTGCAATGTCTCAGCTCGAGGGGGGTACATATCTGGTCTTGCATGGCTGCATGTGTGTGCTCTGCATCTGTGTGTGGTGTACAGTGAAAATCTATAGCCATGTGTAAATTGAATTTCCCTTTGGGGATTATAATAACACTGTTATTTGAGACCGTGTAAAATAGCAATATGTTCTGGTCCATTCAGTACATTTGTTAAATGGGCTTGGAAACATTCATTTTATAGAGGCGGTCCTTCAAGACTGTTATAGGGCAAGGAATCATATTCAGTGAGTCAAAATGTATACCACAAAAGGCGGTAGAATCAATTTGATTTCACCCAGTTGATGAAAATGAAATACATTGTGTCTCTAGCTTAACTTTTATTTTAGTAAGTATGATCTATAAAGACCGTATTTGAAAGGTGGGTTTTTATTTTTTTGCAGTCTTAGAGGCACATTGCTCAATGTAAAACGATTGCACCATTCCTCCGCTAATGGTTGACGCTGTGAGATGAAAATTTTAATCCTTGCTATCATCGAGTGAATTTTAAGCTCTAAACGTTTGTGCGTGCTACCTCAAGGTATAAGAAAAAATGAAATATCCACATCCACGCACTGTGAGGATTTCGGAAAAAAGTAGGTAATTGCACATTTCAAAAGACAAGTTAAAAAGCCCACCTGTCTCCAGCAAACAGACATTTATCTCATAGAGACTGAGTTTTAATAGCAGGAAATTCCAAAAGCCATATCACTTTAAAAAGTTTGCTCTCTGAACATATCTACTTTGTTGTCTCAAGAGAATAAAAAAATACGTATAGTGTGTTTCGATTTCACCGTGATGTAAACGTGTAAACGTATTAATTACAGTTTTCATTGTTTAAATTGCTGCTGTTGTGAAATTTGGATCAGGTACATGAACTTAGTTTGACTTAACATCTTCGCAACTTCTGTACACATTGTTTTTTTTGCAGATTATATTCTACAGTGATCTGAATGTTTACAGTTGTAAAAGATTTTTTGTGACACCTAGGGAAATTCTTCCTTGAAATCAGCACTGATAAAAAAAAAAAAAAAAAAAAACAGAACATGTGTTGTCTTCATGCATGTTTCTTTGTGTACCAAAGAAACATGGCATCCATGTCATTGCATCGTTAACATTTTTCTTTCGAGACGTGATCTCGGGATACTCATCGACTAAACACCCACCCCACCCCACCTTTTATTCTAAGCTTCTTTCTTGCTTCTTCCGCAAACTAACTTGCTAAGCGCTATGCTTCATGTAATCAGCTACTGGCATCTTTTCCATGTCTGTAGTAACTGAATGATGGCAGTGATCAATTCACTGGAAACAGGAGAAAATCAAGGTTAAGGCAAAAAGTTGTATGGAGGAGGGAAAGTCAAGTGACAGGGTTTTTTATCTCCAAATACAGAGAAAAGGCTGGACCTGACCTGATGACCACGACGCTGTGAGTCTGCAATTCGAACGCACGCACGCACACACACACACACACACCAGTAATTCCTGTGGCCATTTTACAAACTAGATATTACAAATGAGAAAAATAGAAAATTTCTTGTAATTTAAGGAAAATTGCTTAACTGTAATTTAGAGGTTTATCTTTCAAATTAATTGATATCTGTATCTGTGACTACTAAGATTTGAGTACTCTTACTGTATCGGTCTGAAAAAAAAAGTTATATCAAACATCCCTAAAAAAAATAAATAAATCATGATGTGTATCTAGAAAGGTTTGGGGCCACTACTGCAATGTATTACTGTTTAAATAAGGACTTTACTGAAGCGTGTACGTCACACATGCACACAGGTAGAAATAGGCAACTGTTGTGGGGAGATCAAAGTTGATGTTTGGCAAATAACAGGATGAGATTTTTTTTTTTTCAAGACACAGCAGCATTAAGTAGGGCAATACACTTAAAGTTCTCTCTATTTGACCCGTCGACTGTGCTTCCACATAAGTCTTTCTCTCCCTCTCGCTTTCTCGCTTTCTTTCTTTCTCTCGCTCTCTCTGCCTCTATGTTGATGTTGAAAAGCAGAGAACTTCTTGGGAGCACCTCAGCCCCTTTCTTTTCACTAACACCATGGGGGAAGGGGGTAGCTCCACCACAGCTGAGTTAAGCACAGAAGTAAAACGAGCTTGACCAGAAGTGGGACTTTTTCTTTTTTCCAAAATAAATGCTTCAGCTTGATTGCATTGATTGCTGCTAGTAACACGATTCGCCAGTTCTAGAATGGACATTCCAATTCACATACATTTAACTAAAATAATTACTCTTGCTCAATTAAATTTAGTTACATTTTATTTGAATACTAATTTCTGTTAGTCCTATGATAACTACATAACATTTTGGGTTGCCTAAGTGCTCGAGCTGTGTCGATTGCAATGCTAAGCTGTTAACTAGTCAAGAACAAACATTGCTATATTCTCAAAAAAAAAAAAAAAAAAAAAAAGCTCGTATGGCTGTATTTTTTCTTTTCTGAATGGGTAAGCAGGTTGAATTCATTTGACTGACACACACCATTCTGAATATATTTTTAAGATAGTCATTTATGATTATGATGTAGTGATACATTTGCCCGACTTTCGTGCAGATGTAAAAAAAGATGACTTAAAGTTTAATTCATGCTTTTTTCATTAGTAACTCATAAGTGATATTGAGTGCATGTTGTGTCTGCAGTTTCCGTATGGAATAGTTTAACGGGAGGGAGACAAAAATGTCCTCCAAAGTACAATAATTTAGCTGCCCTGAAATGAAATGTTTATATGTGTGTATTGCTGAAGATACGTGGAGATTTATTGCGACCTCATCAAATAACAAGGACATTTATTTTGGAAAGAGTTGAGCGGAAGTGAGCTTTTTGTTTTGTCGCACCTTGGCGGGCTTCACTCGGGACATCCATTCAGCCAGCCAGCCAGCCTCTCCTCTGCATAGCCACCAGTGTTAACACGCGAATAATCACAAGCACGGGCAAGCTCTGGCAAGGTTGTCCTGGTGCTGGTAAGACGCTGGGTCGAACCGTGGAAAGGGGTTTTTCCGATATTGAGAGCGAGATCGGCGGCAACATTGGGTGCTCTGTTCTGCTCGAATCGTTGGCGACAATGCGGGAGCAGCTTCGGAAGTGAGTACCGGTGACTGCTTTTATTAATTGTGGTTCAATAATTGTGTGCGTGTACGCGTGTGTGTCTTTTCCTTTTTTCCCTTTGAGGGGTCTTTTTACGCCGCTGACGTTGGCTGCGAGTTTTCACGGCGAGCACATTGGCGCTGATTTGTCTTATTATTTGAAAATATCCGATATTTGGCGTGTGGTTCATTTGAGAATGTGGGAAAAGATGTATTGACTTAACATTTGGAACGTGGCATAGAATCGATGGGTACCCCTTTTTTTTAATATAAATTATATAATTGCATAATGCTGAAGGGATCGAGCGTCATTGGATGTAATACAATGCTTTTAACTTGTACAGTAATAGGCTCATAACTTCCGTAGCGGTGGTCTTGCGAGTGTGGATACCTGGCTCGGGCATTTCCTCATTCGGCGTCTTCTGAAGCATGTTTGTGGCCCATTTTTAAAAATCTAAAGGCTCCATTGTGCTTAAAAGCAAACACACTGCAACCGGATCTTTAGGTGTGGGTGTGCGTTTATTTGCGCGCGTGCGCGCGTGTGTTTGGTGGGGGATTTGTGTTGATTTGTCCTGATTTGTGCACGCGCGCCGCATCGCCCTATTCTGCAGGCTGATGCATCAGTGCGTTGCATTCCTTCACATGCACGCAATCGCCTTAACTCCACCCCCGTTGTGTCAGTCAGCGTTTAGAAATGTTCATGCATCGGATCCAATGTAAAGGTGGGATGAAACGTGCTGCGGCCGAAGACAGTGCACGTCATTGTGTGTGTGAGTGATGCTCAGCCGCAGTGTTGAGTCTCGCGCACTCCCACGGATCTCAACGTGCACCCCCGACACACACACACACACACACACGCTTGGAGTTGTCGAAAATAAGGGTGCTCGATGCGGGATGGATGGCGCAGAATGTGGGCACCAGTGTGCATCCGTGCGTGCGTAGTCAAAACACAGTTGATGATATATTCACACAGTTGGACACAGACGTATTCATTTGCGGATGGTTAATATTTTTAATCATTTACAAGACCCTTGCTTGATTTAGGTTAAGCTTGTGGTCCACCAAATATTGCTTGCTGATGTGTTCAAAAGGTCGTGTACCAGTGTTTCCTAAACTTTATAGAGCCAAGGCGCCGAGTTTTCAAGATACAATTTTTCACCACACCATAAAAAAAAAAAGCATGAAAGTGTACATAAGTTAATTGTAGGGGTGTAACAATGAAAGCTGGGCTTGTTTACATGGATCTTGGCCATACATTGACAGCATCATCTTTGCACTGATTTAATTGACATCATTTTAGACTCAAAATTCCTAATACCATTTTATTGGTTATTTAAGTTTGAATGTTATTTTTAATCTATTTTTATTATTTTCTTCTTTATTTTTCTGTACTCATTTCTCAGAAAATATATCACGGTAACTTGGTTCCGTTGTAATGTTCTTTGTTCTGGAAGTGAATTTCAACCCTAAATCTGTTATTGAACACCGCCAGAGCAAGGAAATGGCTTCAATGGGATTTTTAGACCTTTTTTCTATCTCTACCGCCGTACTTTAAAAGTGTGACATGTCAGTCAAAAAGATGTTATGTAAGTAAAATTGCTTCCTGGGGAGATGGAATAACGGCTGTAATTTACATTTCAACTGTTCCCCGTAGATTTCAAAAAAAGAAAGAAAAAAAAGACATGGCGAAAATGCAGACATAGGTAGCATGATTTTTGGGGCACTGGGCATTGGGCAATTGATGACTTGACTGGAGCCTATTCAATCTGACTTGGGGCAAGAGATGTGGTCCATCCTGAACTTGTCGCCAGCCAATCACAGGGCACAAATACTGCACACAAACAACCATTTACATTCATACCTATGAGCAAAAGAGTTTTTACACTCAGGCAATATTATTCAGTTGTGCTTCATGGCAGCACGAGTAAAAACAAAAAAACAATTGAATCGGATTTGCTCGTGTCAGAATCAGTCCTCTTATGAATGCGTATTGAGGTCGAACGTCTGTCAATGCGAGTTTGTCCATCTGAGCTTGCAAGCTGTTTCATGGGTTCCATCAAACACAGCCATATTGGATATGTGTCACTTGAAATACACATGGAGGAAAAATGTGGCTACTGCATGGACTCAATCAGAATTGGGCAGTGTAAATTTAGCCTTGGAGTGTTCCGTTAATATTCATTTCAACCCCAAATAGCAAGTCTTGAGATTTATGTCAGACTTGTATTTTCACTCAACTCCTAATTGACTACCATGAGTAAAATCCCTTTACTCTCTTATTATAACTATAGGTCTGCTACCTCTTGACAGTCCTGTCACCTCCAAGATGTAGAGCATGTTTGTGTATTGGTATTTGGGTATTTGTTTTCTTTGAGTTTATCTCAACCCCCCCCCCCCCCCCCCCCCCCATTGTTAAATTCAATGCATTAATATGAATATTCAAATATTTCCGAGCAGTGGAAATGTTCACGCAGTGCATAATGTTACAGTGGGTTATAACAATACGGTGTATGAGAATACGAATAAAACCTCTTTGTTTTTATATGAACACTTAGGCCTACTACACTATTGTACTTTACTGTTAGTCACAATAGTGCTAAGTCTTCTTTTAGGTGGCACTTGCTGTAAAAAGTTTTTGAGAGAACTACTGCAGTCGAGATAGCTCTTGAAAGCAGGAAAGCAAAGACCTCCATCAAGGCTAAACAAACACACCCAAACACATTTTTCTGACTCTCCTTGAAAAAAAATACAAGAGTTAAGGGTGCCCCTGCAGCTTCTTCGACTAGGTATAGTCAAAAACAAAATTGTGTAAGTAGTTGTTCCGATGCCTAACAAACTTAACCTCCCGACACAAAGAACTAAGACAACAGGCCAAAGTGCACAAGAACCCTTTTATGGCAAAGCCTTGTAAAGTTTACACAGAAGTATAAAAAGAAAAAACGGGAACATGTGATAAAAGCTGGTCATAAGGAAGATCACAACATGTAAAAAGTTAGAATAATGTTGCAGAGTCCATTCTATTTAGAATTTTGAAGAGCAAAACACAAACATGAGCCGATTATATGCTTAAAAAAAAAAACTATAGATTTTTAAAATGTCCGTTTGGCTCCTACAGCTTCAGATTTTAATTTTTTCTTTTTGTCCCCCCCCCCCTTAAGCCTCCACTTGCTGTGTTTTCTCTAGCCTTCAGGTCACGGTGGTGGCAAATTTAATTGCTCCCGTGAGAAAATAATTGCTGCCTTTCATCTCAATCTGAGGACGCTGAGAGAAAAAAACCCGTTTTTTACAGTGTTAAAATGTAGCGCCAACATTTTGGCTTGTCCTTGGACTGGATTACCTTTCTTTAAGATGTGTCGACTTTACAAATGTGTTGGTATGATTTTTATGCGTGTGTGTGTGACTGTGTCCTCCTGTGATGAATCTCAGTGAGACATCTGCTCGGGTGTGGCTGAATTGCAGGCACTCATATTGCACCAGTGTTTGTCCGGTGCACATGTAATGTATAATAATGAGGTGTTCAATGTTTGACGGCATCATAGCAATAATAAGCTGAGTGGCTCAGCTATTTTTGCGCAGGTTGTGATTTTCTAGTGCCACGGGACTCATCTCCTCTTTAGTTGGAGTGCAGGGGACATGCTGCAAAACAAGGCATGTGTATGGATTATTATTTTCAAGCGTTCTCCAGACAAAGGTTAACTGCAAGCCACGCTAGTGTTTGACCGACTTTGACATATGCACTTTTAAAAGCTCATCTGGACATGAGAAGAAAGGAGGCATCGTTGTCATTTTTTATGGGTTGAAAGTGAAACTATGTAGTACGGCTGTGTAGTAAAATGTTTTGTTTTGTTATGCTGTCCCATTTCAATTCTGATCATTCTAGATCGGTGAGTCCTAACCAGTGTGTTGTGGCACACTACTCGGCTATGAGAGATAATTACCAATAAATGTGCAAATCAGAAATTCTGCAATTTTACTTTGGTGCATAAATTATTTACTGGCAATATTAAATTGTTGTTGGTCTATCTATTCCAGTGACATAGTTCAATTTTTTTAGAAAACAAGAAAAAATACATAGTTATCACACTCATTGATATTTTTTATTGACACTGTGACAAAAAGTTGATGGGTGAACACACTTTATTAATTTCTCTGCTTTACATTGAACATGCTTGGGCTCTGTAGGTCCTGCTTCCATATATTCAGCAAGGTCCAAAATGTCTTGGAGGCTCATGAAATTCCTCCATGATCGTAGCCACCATATGAGTCCAATCACTTCAGGCTAAGGCAGAGGAGTGGACAAGATTTGTCTTCGTCAGGCCTTACCCCCTCCCACTAACTTTGATGGGAGCGTTTGACAAATAAAATAAAAAAATTATGAAACAATGTAACACAGGACAAAGAGAAATATTTTTTTACGTATAAAATCACTGGAAATGTAATTAGTTTGGCATCTATTTATTTAATGGTACATTTAATTATTTAATGGCACATTTATCATTGTTTGATTTAATTGATTTAATATTTAATTAAAAACAATGACACATTGAATTAATTAATGACTTTTTTAAATTAAACATTTCAAGGTTTATTTACTTAATCTTGGCATTTTCGGTCTTCTGTAACATGATGCCTGTTATATAAAAGAATAACTGCTTTGCATTCAATTAAACTGATTCAACACAAAATAAATTGAGACAAGATTATTAGTTAAGTATTTCTGATTTTGGTTGCATTTTGTTTTGTCGCTTTAAGTGAGCAAGGCTGCTTAAAACGATCAGTAATGATGAATCTGGTTCTATTGTGTTTTCCACTCTTCCAACAGCCACCAGACCCAGACAACATGCTGGGACCATCCCAAAATGGCGGAGCTCTATCAATCACTGTGTAAGATGCTTTCTTCTTTCTCATTTAGAGGACTTTAACAAGGATGCTTTTAACTGGAAACGGTGTTTTGTTGTTTCAACCTTTTGTCTAAATGTGAATTGCATAAAATGCTGTCTTTTTATGACTCATCTTTCTTTTTCAGCTGACCTGAACAATGTTCGATTCTCAGCCTACCGAACAGCCATGAAACTCAGACGCCTACAGAAGGCTTTGTGCTGTGAGTGCACCCAGGCATTTTTCTGCAGCTTTTGTGCTGGTCAGGGTCATGGGAGATCAGGGGCCAAGTAACTCCGGGTGAGAGGCGAGGTACACTGCGGACCGATCATGTGTCAATCACAGGACTGAGCTCTCTTTTGCGGAGGCCCACTAAGGCACTTTGAAGATTTGATCATGGATCATATCTATCATGTTTTTTCCTTTTGCCAAATCCTGTCCTGGTCTTTATTTCATTTCTTGACTTGATTTCTTGACTTAATTGTTTTTTTGTCACTCCCAATTAGTGTTTACTGTCAAACTAAAGAATACAAAGAATCACTCAACATGTATTTAAAACAACCACATAAGTGACTTAGGCAAGTCTACTAGCATACTGCTAATTACAGGTTATGTATTTAAAACAACCACATAACTGACTTAATTACTAGCATAATGCTAACGCACGAAATGCTAAACTCCGGAGATGGGCGTTGCGGCGTTACTACCAAAAGGAGCACAATGTAGGGATGTTACAAAATAATTGAATTTATTTCCTTGGACCATTGCTAAGACTTGTTACTTTTATTAATGGATATGAATTGCAAGCTTTCAAAGTTGAACTAAATTTAGCAAAAAAAGGGAACAACCTAACCCAAGTTAAAATGTCAAATGTGCAGTGGGAGTCATCATTGTGAACAGCACCTTTCCGTCTGCGTTTTAAATGTCATCTCTCCACCACCATCCTTTTTGCCGGCTTGATGGATACCACCGGCGTTCTTACGCTCTTCTCTTTTCACGTCAGTGGATCTACTGAACATGCCGATAGCCTGCGAAGTGTTCGACCAGCACGGCCTGAAGCAGAATGAGCAGCTGCTCGACATCTCCCAGGTGGCAGCCTGTCTGACCAGCCTGTATCAGCGGCTGGAGCAGAGTCATGCACACCTGGTCAGTGTCCCTCTGTGCGTCGACATGTGCCTCAACTGGCTACTCAACGTCTATGACACGTAGGTGCACATCAAGTTGTCGACTAGTTTGAAGCCATGGCAGACTTTTGAGTTGTCATGTGTTATTTCACAGCGGTCGCAGTGGAAAGATTCGCACCTTATCCTTCAAAACTGGAATCATCTCACTCTGCAAGGCCCACCTGGAGGATAAATACAGATGTAAGTCATAGTCACACTTAAATATCAACCTTAGAAATTGTAGATGGATTATAAATCCTGTAAATACTTGGTTGATGGAATACAAATGAGCTCTTAAAGCGGATGTACTTCCCTTTTCGACCTTCTCCTCTTCTGCCGTAATTTCAATGTGTGAAGTATCAGTCAAAAAGATGTTGCATGGGGTAAATTGCTTCCAAGGAAGACAGAATGTATGAGGTTAGTTGATTTAAAAAATAGATGTGGTGGAAACTCTACCAACTTTGTCATCGGGGCACTGGGAATTCATTGAGTTTTCCGTTGCTCGGCTTAATGGCACGGACTTACTCTTTGGATGCCGAAATGGAAAGCGCAATGTCGCCATCTATCAGGTTAGCCGTTATGCCGGTATGTATTAAAGTAGATACGTTTAGAAAAAAAATCTTCCAAAAACCCAATGACGGAGAGGTTTATTGCACAGATATCTGGTAAATAAAAATTCATCAGAAAAATTACAAACACCTAAACGTATCTCCCCACCATTGGCAAAAGACAGTTGTGATGACACTAAAATAAATAACGATGGTACTGAAATGTTTCCCCTCTTTGACAGTCTTGTTCAGGCAGGTTGCAAGCGCCACCGGTTTCTGTGACCAGCGTCGCCTCGGTCTCCTCCTCCATGACTCTATTCAGATCCCACGGCAACTTGGCGAGGTGGCATCATTCGGCGGCTCCAACATCGAGCCCTCCGTGCGAAGCTGCTTCCAGTTTGTAAGTGCCATCCATTGGCTAAGTGCTCTTGGTCTCAACTGTTTGTTTTCTGACGGGATATTTTTTTGGGGGTCGGGGGGGGCTTAAATCAGACAGCAGTATAACTTAACAAGAGCCTAGCCCAGCCGAGTGGCAGGCAGGATTATGTCACAAACTGATCTTGTAGTAGTGACTGATGTCAGTCATGCAATCAATCTCTTGAAGGTCATTTTCTGACTTGACAAAGTTCAAGCTAAAATAATTATTGAGGGTTGTTTCCTGCCAAACCAATTTGATCATGATACTGTACACTCCAAATTCTTCCTTTGACCCTCTCCAGGCCAACAACAAGCCCGAACTAGAGGCTGCCATGTTCTTGGACTGGATGCGTTTGGAACCCCAGTCCATGGTGTGGCTGCCTGTGCTGCACCGCGTGGCTGCTGCAGAGACAGCCAAACACCAGGCCAAATGCAACATCTGCAAGGAGTGTCCCATTATCGGATTCAGGTCAGCACAATGTATCTCCTTCGGAGCATGTGGGCAAATTTGGGCGCATCATCAATTCCCTTACATAAAGGACAATAAAGCATGAAATGAATTTAGCTTTCGTTGCAGCCTGATATGAAACAAATCGAGACTAATGCTCTTGTCTATACGTGTTGTTGAGTACCGTGCGTGAAGCTGTAAAAGCACCCAGTGGTCTCATCACTACAGTCTTAATCATGTAGCTGGTTTTTTTTTGTAAGGGATGAATTGTATTCTTCAGCGACTGCCTCTGTGAAGAAAACAAGGACAAACGGCAGCTCATTGTCATTGATTGATTCTGTCTTTCATAGTTCCCTATTTGGGCAGCTTCCTTTTGTGATCTCTCCCTCGATTCTCTCACAATGCAGATACCGCAGTCTGAAACATTTCAACTATGACATTTGCCAAAGCTGCTTCTTCTCTGGTCGCGTCGCCAAGGGACACAAGATGCAGTACCCGATGGTGGAGTACTGCACACCGGTATGAGCACATCTATATTCATCCTCTGTCAATAAAACGCCACACATACTTGGTGCCTGACTCTGAAAAGGCTGCCTGTGACAGTGGCCGTCCTTGTTATGAAAATCCTCCTCCTACTCAGATGTGCAATTACCCAGGCTCATTATAGTGCTGGTTTACTGATAGCTTTTCTTTGAGCAAACAGGATATTTTATTCAACAGGCAAACCTTGCAAACTGAAGTCTTCCTGCATTTGTAGTTAATAGCCCAATTAAAAACGAAGATTTAAAGCAACAACCTCATTACTACTAAACACTTTCTCCCAAATGTCTTCATTGCACCTTTTATGTTTTATTGTATGCGTACTGAGGATCAAGCATTCCTACCAATTTCAATTATTGTTGATTAAAAACAAAAAACAAATGCAGCCATTTTTGCTATTTTGGTAGAGCGCTGTGTACAACAAGTACGGATCAACAAAATCACCAATTGATCCATAAATAAGGCGCCCTGGATTATAAGGCGCACTGTGTTTTTAAATTAAAGGCTTTTAAGTGTGCCTTATAGTGCAGAAAATACGGTAATTGTATCAGTTGCTTGGTATTGGTCTCGCTGAGTACACATCAGTCTAAAAATATTTCTATATATTTAAGAAAATCTAAATCATTGCAAAAAGTTTTACTTGGGAAAACAAAATGAATAAATTGACACCCTATGTACTTTTCCACCCATTAGAAATTGTAATCGGCATCAACCAAAATCCATCTTCATACATAGTAAATGCAATACCCCACAAAATTGACTAGAATTGACTGTGAGCTTGGTGGATAAAACTGTCCAAAAGTCTGACACTTTTCCCCCTGAGTCATGAAAGTACATCTGCTTAAAGCAAATAGCTGGCTGGAATATAATCACACCAGGTCGCCACTGGGTTTTCCATGTCACGACAAAAGGTGCGAGCCACCGGCAAGCTCGCAAGCTAACGGGCTTCAAAGACTCCTCTCAGCCTGCGGACAGACATTGAGCTTGTCTGCATCTTCACCTCCTCGCTTGGGATTTAACATAACGGCACTGAGCGAGCTGTTTGATCAATTGTGGCATACAGGGAAGATGCGTTTTCAGGGTGTCGCCATAGCTAGCTAGTTGCTGCAGTTGTTAAACTGGGTCTTGTAATAAAAGTAGCAACATTTTGCATGAGGCTTGACTCATGCCAGCTGCCCACTGAGCTCTGTTTTGGCCACACACCAAAAAAATTGTCATAACAAGCCTGCAATCACCAAACGTGTCATATAATTGGAAACAAATATCTGAATTAACCTGACATGGTCCTTAGATGAAATGAATAAATGGAGGCCATTAATGCTGGGTCACACCCCTTTAAATCCCTACAGTGTAAGCTGAATCAGAATATGACATTGGGGAAATGTGATGGGGCGCCACGATCTTCTAACAAAGCCTTGGTGATTGATGCATCATTAGTATTTTTCTGTCCATGGTCAGTGATTTAATCCTCTTGATGAAAAAGTTCAATCTTACAGAAATGATGTAGCTCATCTTTGCCAAGCAAATCCTTTTTCTTGGTTGAGTACATGGGAAATGAAAATTTCACTGCAATGACACACCACTTTGTTCATTATTGGTTAAAAAGACCTCTTTTTTTTTTTCTCCAGACTACATCTGGTGAGGATGTCAGGGATTTTGCCAAGGTGCTGAAGAACAAATTCAGGACGAAGCGCTACTTTACCAAACACCCACGCATGGGCTACCTACCAGTCCAGACCATTCTGGAAGGCGACAACATGGAAACGTGAGTTTCCTATAAAAATGCCCACTTACCACCCCTAAGCAGAGCAATGGACATGAAGTCTGTATCTATTGGAGGCAAACATTTTTTTTTTTCTCAAAGCGTCCCCATGGTGTCGATACTCATTCCAGCTTTTCTTCCCACAAAATACTGAAGATTTCCATAATTCCATCAGTTTTTTTAGCAGCCTGATACAGGCCAAGATTTTGATAAAGTATGACTGTAAGGTAATTCAGTAATTATGGAAACCAGATGGTGATGCACAGTGTAATTAACGTTGCATTGTAGTTTATGTTTTATAAATAGTACTATAATTACACCTGCAGCTGTATGAAAAGTTGTTTTCAATGAGGTGTTTGTTATAACAGTGGTCCACATTCCTTTGACAATGACATGACTTGATTTTGTATGTAAGCTATCACTAACTTAGAGCAATGCAATATTAAGGTCGTAATTACTAGAAATAGAAACATAGTATGTTGGTCGTAAATGAAAAATACAAATGAACAAAAAGTGAATTAAATCTTACTTTATGTCTATGTAGCTTGCACATTTGGAATAAATAGTAGATTGTTTTTTGAAAAAATATGACATGCCTGTCCATTAAAATAACTAATAATAATTCAACACAACTTATTTGTTTGTCAGTCAGCTCCCATCATGCCTTCAGACACCACCAGTATCATCCCATATATTTATTTTAATATTTTTTTTCTGTCTTGCAGCCCTATCACACTGATCAACTTCTGGCCCGTGGACCACGCGTAAGTACCTGTGTTCAGTTCTGCATCTGCCCTCATAGTGGATGAACTAGAACAGTTTCCTAAACCATTACTGAGTCATAATGGAAAAGCACCAATCAAAAATTAAACATAAAATAATTATATATGGTATGTAGACTCGAAGCTGTTGGCAAAATTTGAACGTAGCCTCTCACTTCACACCTAACTTCCCTCTTAGTATCTCTGCCCAAAGAAATACATTCCTTCTTCTTAATTTGTTAGTAACCTGAATTTGGCAACCCGTCAAGAAACCACACTAACACACTAACCCCCCCACAAGCTTGTGTAAGCAGCAATGCACAAGCAGCATAATAATAATTGACCCATCCCCCGGTCACGCTTTTATCTTTACACTCTTTGATTGGTTAATTTTATTCATGCCATAAAAAGTTAAGAAATAAAGATTAGAGGCATGAAAGGGGACCAGAGCGTGATAATTCCCCCCACACACACAATTTAAAATGCTATTGTCAGATTGTACTTTTTTACCATACAATACATTACATTTAATCCTTCTGGCTGTCACGATGCGTCGCTTGTATAGATAGATGAACAAAAATGCATTATTGATAGTAAATCATTTATTTCCCTTCCATGTATAATGGCTTTACCATCTTAATGCACAGGCACAGTTCCAAAGAAATAACTGCTTGATACGAAGTAGCCCTAAAGGAATGTTTCTAGTGAAATGTGTAATTTCTCGTGAAGAAAAACACTGCATAGTGGTTTAGGTCCTCCGAGATGGCTGACTTTTATTTATCTCATGCCGACACTGCCCTTCTGTGGGCTCCTGTGGCGTAAGTGTGCGTATGGATTAATGAGTCTCCCGGTTGCATTTCACAAAGCTTCTGCCTTGTCTATTTTTAATTTTTTCCGGCAGGCCCGGCACATCCCCTCAGCTCTCGCATGACGACACGCACACTAGGATCGAGCACTACGCCAACCGGTAACACACACACACACACACACACGCACAAACACGTACACAGTCAGCACCTGCTGCCGTGCGCAGCCTTATGAGTCTTGTGCTCCTCCAGAGAGCCTTCTCAGACCTGGGAACATTTTGATTGATGTGATTTGGAATCGTCATTATTTTGGGAGAAATTATAAAGCACTGCACACTTCCTGCAAGGGGATGCGCATCCTCCCTTCCCCCATCCCACCTATGTAACCCACATGGGATCAGCTGCCCTGATTCTTTCCTGACGCAGTGCTTGTCCAAGTTCCAGTCCATATCATTTCAATTAACGAATTTGAGTTTTATCAATACAGTTTTATTCATTCAGGGTCCCACTTCAATCCTTTTTGGGTGGTGAGTGACCTGACAGTGAGCCCATTCCAAAATCACACTCGTAACTTAAAATACTTGTGTCTCAAAGCATCTTTACCTATTGAAATGAATGTAAATGTCATTAATCTGTTCAAGCCCCCCCCAAGTACTTGGAACGTGTTTTTAATGAGAAAACTGGCACTCTATAATGTAATACTTTGTAAAAACATACATTGACGTAATTTAATACAATTAAAATGCATTAAATAGCTCCCAATACATTGCTCATTCAGGAGTGCACGCCTTGTAGTGACTTAGCTATAGAACTGGATGTCTCCAAAAAATCCATATCCTTTCCAAATGTCTTTCTGTCCAAATAATGCCAAGCTCATATTTCAGGTACTCTTTTTATCATTTAACATCAGCGACACGCACCATGATCAATGTTACATATGTCGTGGCTTTAGAAGCTGTGATGGTGCCATGGTTATCGATTTATTTAAAGATGGAGAGTCTGGACATCTTGCATCATGCAGGGTGTCAGCGTGGGCTCTTTAAACCTCGGTCAATACGCCAACTCAGAAAAATCCATGAATATTGTTAAGGTACCACAAAGAGTCAAGGTCGTAGCCATCTAAAAAATATTGACGAGGGCCTGAGTAACATCCATTTTGAGTCAAACTGCGGACTGTTCAACAAAGTCGCGAATCAGTGTGGACCTCCTGGTATTTGCTGGGTGGCAGTCACATGTTAGATCCCCAAAAGTTCTTGTGTATAATTTTCTTTCTAATCTCCTGAGGCAACACTTTGCTTTTTCTTTGTTTGTTTTAAGAAACCAAATCCAAAATCAATCTAGACTTTATAGCCTTTCAGACACTTTCTCATCGGGCTTATGTTGCCATTTTTTTCCTTCGGTACAACATGGTTGTAATGGGACACTTTAAAATATAAAGTCATGTTCACAACTGACTGCTCTGTTTCTTCCACAGGTTAGCAGAAATGGAGAACCGTAATGGCTCTTATCTGAATGACAGTATCTCACCCAATGAGAGCATGTGAGAAACACTTTCTGTTTGCTTTGTTCTTTATTTTTGTCATCGCTCATGGATTGGCTGACTGCGCTTCCTCCTTTGCACACATGAATTGATTTGGGAAGATAGCCATTCCTGCTTTTGCATCGTTTGCATGGTCCTCAGTGCATGTGCATATTAGCATTTTGCTTTTGCTATGTCACTGATTTTGTTTGTATTATGTACATTTTAAATGATGTGCAAAGATTATTGCACATGACATACAGTAGGTCATTGTAATTTGCTTTCTCAGCATTGTTAGCATTTGTTTGTTTTACTTCAGGCTAATAGGACTCTGGAATTGTGACATACCGTTAGCCAAACTTGTCTCTAGCACATTACTCTTCTCCATTTCCCTTTTTATTACCTAATAACAAACAATTCATCATTGTGCTCAATTTGAACTTTGTCCCACCCCTGCAAATGAAAAATAGGGATGTGTGAATATTTTCTTCTGACAATATTGCGTTGTATAGAAAGTTAGAAACATGGTTATTTGCTGTAGCCGGAGAATGTATCTGAAAACGTTGGCTCAGTTAGAAGACTTTGTGTTGATGAATTGCTGTGCAATCCTCCTAACAGATTTTGTGTCTTTTTTTTTCTTTTTTAACAAAGCCCTGTTTGTTGCTTCGACAAGCGCTTCATGCTCATTTTTGTGCGTGTGCTGTGCATGTTTGTTTGCAGTGATGACGAGCACATGTTGATCCAACACTACTGCCAGTCTCTGAACCAAGGCTCTCCCCTCAGCCAGCCCCGCAGCCCGGCCCAGATTCTCATCTCCATGGAAACAGAGGAGAAGGGAGAGTTGGAGCGGGTCCTCGGTGACCTGGAGCAGGAAAACAGGTCAGTGGCAATCGCCTTTTGACCACGTCCTTTTTCAAAGCCTCTGTCGAACCGCTGCCAAATAAATACCTTCAGCATCTTGGAATCGTGCCTTGTCGTGTCTCTCTGGCTCAGTAGGACTGAGCGATCACATTGCCAGATTACTAATGTCATCATCGGGTCTGCCTGGTCCGCAGGAAGCTGCAAGCTGAATATGACCGTCTGAAGAAGGCGCACGATAGGAAGGGTCTGTCCCCGCTTCCATCGCCACCAGAAATGCTGCCGGTGTCGCCGCAGCGAGCGCGAGACGCTGAGCTCATTGCCGAAGCCAAGCTTCTGCGGCAGCACAAGGGACGCCTGGAAGCCCGGATGCAGATCCTGGAGGACCACAACAAACAGCTGGAGTCTCAACTGCATCGACTCAGGCAGCTCCTGGAGCAGGTTCATCAAGCTCACGCACGCATCTTTGTTCCGTGACCATGCTCCTCACACAAATCACTTGCATCTCAAGGCACCACTGTAGATTGTACTTTGCAGTGAGTATTTTTACATTTGGCCGTGTGTCTAACGTGTGTTCTGTTGGCAGACGGACTCCAAGGTGAACGGCACCGCTTTGTCCTCCCCTTCCACCTCATCTCAGCGCTCTGACTCCTCCCTGCCTCAGCTGCGCGTGGCTGCCAGCCAAACCACTGACACAATGGGTGAGAAGACACGCTAGCGCTCACGCTTTAATCCTTTCATTTTCAGGATTTTATGAACTGGAGGCTATTCGGTTGTTGTCCATTAAAAAAAAAGGGAAAACCCCTCAATGATTACTGAAATGTAAAACCAAATGTTCATTTTTAATGAATCTGTAATGTAATGAAGATGAATTTATTAATTTATCAATTTATTTGACTTTGTATGAAGAAAAAAAAAAGGGCTCGAGGTGAAAATGGCCTATAATCTACGTATATCCTTGCGGTTTTAGGTGACGATGAGTTTTCCACCCCTTCCCACGACGCATCTGGACTGGAGGAAGTGATGGAACAGCTCAACAACTCTTTCCCTCATAGCCAAGGTGAAGACGTTTGCTTTTCGATCAATTATGATGACCAGTCCATTCTTGTAGATCTTTCACTTAAACTTCACCTTTCCTCTCTCTGACTAATACTGATTTTCCTTCTTCTTTATTGTCCTTTCTTACCTTTTTGGGGGGTCCAGGAGGGAGAAGGGGACACCAATGAGAGGTTAGTTCTATATTAACGGCCCTTCTTGGCTTATTGTTTTTTTTTTTCTGGGGGAAGGTATACAGTATGGGTCCTGTAAGCATAAAGGGAACAAAAAGAAAGATAGAATAAGATATTTTCAGATGTGTCCCTGAATTTGTGTAAAAACCAGATGAATTGAATCTATGTATGTTTGGACAATAGTGCATGCATACTACGAACAAGCAGCAGTATTTAAAAATTAAAACCGCAGTGAAAGCATGAACCATTAATAGTCTAAAATAAATATGGTGCTTTCGAGTTTCATTAAAAATACAAAATAACTGGAATAATGCAAAGGGTCCCACCAGTTCTGCCTATGTTGGGTTAGCATCACTCCAGTCCAACAAAGCACTATGTCAGTTTTAATATTCTTTTTCTTCATTACACTGTCAAGTTCATGCTGTTTTAACGTATATGACGTATAGTATTTGTATAGTAAAGTGTTTTTTTTAATGGCTTGACACCTCACATTGATGTATTTAATTTCAAATCCATTGTGATGGTGTATAAGGCAATATCATAAATCTTTTCCAAAGACTTATGGTGCTTTAAGTGTAGAGAACAAGAGTCAAGTAAGAGCCCAATGGTACTGACATTATTGTGTGTGTTTGTGTATACATGTATATACATACTATTTCATTATTGCTCACTTTGTTTTCCAACTCTCTCCCTCCGCAGGTCCTAGCATTGGATGTTTGTTCCACATGGCCGACGATCTGGGCCGTGCTATGGAGTCCCTGGTCAACGTCATGACGGATGAACAAAGCGCCATCAAGGACTCACCCTTCTGACACTGCACCCCCAAGCCCCACGCATCCACCTCCTCCCATTTCTTAGTCAGTGGAGCTGAATTTGAGAAAGACTTTACAAACAAAATATAAAACGTCTATTTTTGTGAAGGATTGCGGTTCCAGCAATGACTTAAAATAAAATTTAAACAAAAAAAGCAAAAAGTAACTTGTAGATTTAGTAGTTTCTTAAATGTCCCGAAGTTGTTTTATTGGGGGGAAAAAAGGCTGGTTTTTAAACTTCTATGCAATTGTATTAAAAAAAAAAAAAAAAAAAGTTTCTCGGGAGAGGCAGGCAACAAAGAAAGATATGTGTGTTTAGTGTGGTTCTATGTTTGCATCGCTTTGTAACGGGAAAATAAGCATTTCAGACGTTTGTATTACAACAAAAGAGAATGATTGTAATAATAAGGGTGTTTACTAAGAGGAAAATGTCTTTATATAACAACGTACAATACTGTTAAGGTAATGCAGGCATCCTGTAACTTTACAGTACGTTGTGTGTGTGTGTTTCTGTGTATTGGTGGTCCCAATGCAGTACAGTACTCACATTTTTGTTTCCTTTGTCTCCATCATCCATCTTGAATAGGCTTCGCACTATTTAATATCCGTATCAAATAACAAATTTAGTCATCCTTGGATGATGTGGGGGTTTATGAGGGGAGTGAAAAGTGCATGTCAGAAAATAATCAGACATTGGATTAGATTGGATTTCATGATTTTCGGAACACAGTTTATCTCTGTTAGTCACGGCTTTGTTACGTTGAGTAAGACTCATGGCCGCCCAAACTTGAGTTGCAGTGTAGCTTTGCCGAAAGTGTTTAGAGAATTTGAAATCCTTTTGATTTTTCATGAAGGGTTCATTTGCTTGAGATTGTAAAAAATATGCCGCTTATTGCACTGGCACACATTTGCATTTAGTCACTGCCTGTTGGTTACAAACTGCACACTGGTTTTAGTTTTGTAGTTCAAGATCTTCCTGTATGTTTGTTTTTGTTTTCGTTAAGGCTGCTCACTTTAAAATGACTCAAATTGATCAAACGTTATTTAAGTTCCCACTGAGTGCAAACTCTACTTGACCTCACTTATGGAAACAAATACAGAGGTTGTTGCTCTACTGTAGCCAAGTCCTTGAATGGAGCTTGAAATGAGAATGTTTTGAATGTATTCACTGCATTTGTCTTCTCTGTCGAGACAATTCAACAGCTACTACTGCTACTGTCATAGCTGGGACATACAGTACCTGCATATTATCTGTGTATTCATTTTAATTGTGCTTATGTCTTTGTTTTCAAAGTGTGATTTGTTTTGATGTTGTGGGGTTATTACTAAGCATGCATGAGTGGCTAAATGAAATCCATTTGTAATCGATGAAAGGATGATGATAGACACACGCACACACATACTCTGCTGCATGACTCATCATTATTTTATTTTGAGCAAGACACTGAATTAGTTTCTCGTTTTTAACTTTTATGTCATTCTTGCAACACAATATTTCGCAGCATATCAGATTCCACCAACTATATGCCTTACTACTACTGTATTATAAAAAAAAATGCTTTACTGTACATCAATAAAGCACGCAGTTACATTGATCTGATTTACATGAGGTTCAGCGTTACATCAGGAGGTTTTTTTGGAAAGTCAATGAGATGAGTGCTTCCAGTATTCCTGGGGGGGGGGGGGTCAGCATTAATGCAGTACTTGAAAATAATGAAGGCAATACTAACTATTGACAGCTTGGGCTCATTTTGCATATTGGTGGTGTGCCGTGAGGTTTTTGCAATGTAAAATTAAAATACAGTCCGTACAATCGACAGTGACCACGACCTTGCCGTCGTTTGTGACGTTACTATCTACCACCACCAAGTGTCGTTGTTACAATTGCGGCGCGTTCGACCCTGCCAACCCGGAAATGTTAAAGTCACGTGACTAACTTCCCGGAAGCAAAGCGAGGGTAAAAACAAAGTTTAAAGCGCGCTCCGAACGTGAAATTGTTGGGTGCATTAGAATGTGATCATTTGTTTATTTTGGGTTGACTGTCACCGAGCAGCGAAAGGAAAGCAAGATGTCAGGTTTCAGCGCCGAACTTATTGACTACCTGGAAGGAAGGATTACATTTGAGGAGTTTGACAGGAGGAGAGACGAGAGAAAAGCCAAGGTAATTTAGACTAATTTTGTCCTGTCAACAATACAAATGAACTAAATGTCATTCATACACCCGGAACGATGTTTTCTTTTCCTGAAGTGACACAAAGTGAGACGATTTTACTCGTATTTTATTTTAAGTGCTGCAACATTTTCAAATTTAAATGGATGGATTTTTAGATTTGTGTCTGCGTTAAATCAAGGGAATTGTGGATATTCTGAAACTGTGATATTGTATAATTCATTAAACAAATGTTTGTATTTTGTTTCTCGGTTTTCTGGAGCGAAATTGAAACAATCCCATGAATTGTACATTGCCACAACATTTGCAGTTGCAGAAGTTCCCATGATGTTAGAATAGTGTACAAGTAATTAGAAAACTTATCTCAGAATAACCTAGCTATAAATAAAGCAACATGAAAGGAGAATAGAAAAAGATCATTTGCACCCATGTAGCCCATGAGAAGTTTACTGAAGGAAAGTAAAAGGTTTTACTCAATTATATAAGAGCACAACAAGAATGTATGATTAACAAAAACAAGGTAGTTGAGGAACCCCTTGATTACTAAAATATGGCTATATTGCAAATATGTAGAAGATAAACTCAGTCGGTTGCTTTGGACCTATGTTTAGCATTAATGTGTTATATTGTTATATTACAGTAGCTCGCAGCTAACAAAATATTGTTTGTCTTTCAGGAGTTGCTCGTGTCAGTTAAAAATGAGGAGGTGGTGCAGCCTTGCACGTCCACGCACAATCATGGAACAATTGGTAAATTGTAGCGTCATAGCTTTCTGGATGTGTGCCCTTAAGTTTGAATTGTAATGCCCATCTTTGATGTAGGAAATTGTTGATGATTCTCAGGACCCAAGAAGAGTCTCTTTATTAAAGTTGTTGAATCCCCTCATCCCCCGCCTTCTCTTCATAGGGTCAGAAGAAGAAGGAATCAGCCCTGGCGTTCAGCAAGCCTTTGCCTCAATGATTGGCGAAGCCACCGACCAAGTATTGTCAGATGAGGATAATGACAGCTTGGGCTATGTTGATGACAAGAATGATGAGGATTTCGCAGTGGAAGAGGAGGACTATGTGGAGGACGATGATGAGGAGGAGGAGGAGGAAGAAGAAGTGGTGGGGGAGAAGGGACATTTTAAATTGAAAGTTAAGGACAAGAGTGCAGAGGGGAGGGGGAAGAGGAGTTTTGAAACCGAAGACAAGGAATGTGAGGACATGTCAGTGGGAGATGTGCTTGCACTGGAGATGGAGCTAACCCGTGAAAACAAGAAAATGATGAAGGTGAGTTTCAAAATTGGAGACTTCCCATGGAAATACTGTCGGATTTGGGGATAGCTCTGACTTCATTTCATTGCCTCCTACTCTGCTTGCAGGAACGACGCAACCGCAGTAAACTTCCCCGAGCGCTCAGAGGCCTGATGGGTGAGGCGAACATTCGTTACGCCAGAGGAGAGAAAGACGATGCCATTGCCATGTGCATGGAGATCATACGACAAGGTATGAACATGTTTTTGCTTCGTTGCATCGCCTGTCACCATCCGGTCATCATCTCTCCTGGCCCTTGCAGCCCCACTGGCCTACGACCCTTTCTCCACGCTTGCCATGATCTATGAGGACGAAGGCGACTTGGACAAAGCGCTGCAGTTCAGTCTGATCGCTGCCCACTTGAACCCCACCGACTGTGAGGAGTGGATTAGGCTGGCGGAGGTCTCTCTGGAGCAGGAGAACGTCCGGCAGGCTCTAGTCTGCTACAACAAAGGTCTGCCTGGCATTTCTTCTTCTCGCTGTGTTTTTGCAATGTTAAGAGTCACTGCTTATTGTTGCCAGTGGCAGGTGCAGCAAAATGCTTTTCCATGAGATGGCAAAAAGTAGCATTAACCTGTACACTCAGAGTTTTGTTCAACTGAATAAAAAATGCTTGTGGGAACAGCTCTGAAATAACCAATGCCATCCCGCAGCCGTCAAGTACGCTCCCACCAATATCCGCTACCTGTGGGAACGCTGCAGCCTCCTCATGCGTCTGGGGGAGCACAAGCAGTGCATGGATGGCTACCGCCGAATCTTGTCCCTGCTGCCAATGGACGAGGGTGAACACTTCATGCAGCTCTCCAAGGACATGGCCAAGTAAAGAACTCACACTAGTTGACTCAACACAGATCTGGTCGATTGGCCAATATTTTGCATTTTATGCACATGTTGTCATCACCTGTTATGTTTTTAAATCACAATCAATGACATAATTGATCGGCTCCAAGAAATAAGACATTGCGGCTGCGGTGTCTTCCACATACATATAGTACATTAACTGAAAATACAGTGATCGGCTCAAATAATCCTGATCATGTAAAAGTGAACGCCCACGTTTGACCACTCCACATTTTGGAGATGTGAGGATTTGGGCCGAAAACAACGCTATATCGTATTATCATACCGTACAAAATTGCATTTGGTTATAGTTACGCACTTCTAAATTGCTTACACATCTTTAATCCTTAGGAGTTACTATGAAAGTAGCGACCTGCCCTCGGCACTCGGTGTAATCGAGCAGGCCCTGGCACGACACCCCGACCTGGTTAGCGATGACATCATCAACATGGCAGCCGAGCTCTACATCACCAACCATCAATACGAAAAGGCTTTGGAGGTACTCCAGCACGCATTACAACAGCAGCAAATACTATACATTGCTTGTGAATGGAGAATCATCCTCGTCTCCTCCTTCAGGTCTTGGTCCAGTTTGTGGGTGTGGTTTTGATCCGGGATGAAAGTCACCCAGAGACGCCAATTAAAGTTGAGAATTTAATTGAGAACGAGGTAAAGAACGATGAGGCGCAGCCATTGATTGTAGCAGAAGTGGCGCCAACGGACAAATGTAAGTCGTGAAAAATTGAAAGATTTTGCTAGGTGATTCAAGAAAATTGAAGCAATCCGAAGCTTCAAGAGACTCCACGATGACTGAAAGGCAGTAAATAAAACTGAGCCTATGTCGTTCACCAGCTGACATCAAGGATGTTCAGGTTCCAGACGGCATCCCGGTGGACCTGAAGGCCAAGCTGATTGTCTGCCTCATCCATTTGCAAGTCTGTGCACCCTTGGAGGTAGCAGAGGATTTTGCTGTGACCATTTTCTCGTTCGAACGGGGATATAATCAAAGCCTTTTTCTTCCAGGCCCTAGTCTCCTCACTGATGGAGCAAAGTCCAGAGGACATTGGCGACTTATACCTGGACGTGGGGGAGGCCTACCTAGAGAAGGCAGCGTACATGTCTGCTCTACCTTTGCTGTCTGCGCTTGTCATATCCGAGAAATACAACCTGGCTGTCGTCTGGCTTCGCCACGCAGGTACACACACAAAGACAATAACATCATTGATTAAGGAAAAGTAAAAGTCAGCTCAGGTTAACCAAACCCAATGTAATGTTTAATGTTGCCCACTGCATCATAAGCCACCAGCGACTTGTAACTCCATGGCAGAGTGTCTGAAAGCGCTGGGTGAAATGAAAGCAGCGGCTGAAAGCTTCACGAAAGTGGTGGAGTTGGCGCCGCAGCACCTCGAGGCGCGGCTGTCGCTCGCCACCCTGCAGCAGCAGCTCGGCCGGCCAGATTGTGCCCTCAAGGCGCTGGAGTCCATGTACGACAACGACACACTTGCACGAGACTCCTCTGCAGCGCAGAAGGCAGGTGATATGTCTCTTAACTCTTTGGTTAAGAGGCAGATGTTTCATCAGTGCATGTCTGCAGGAACTGAAGCTCCTCCTGCACCGGTCCGCGCTACTGAAAACGCAGGGACTCATCCAGCACTACTTGGATGCTGTGATCACCATGATATCGATCCTGCTTAAGGTTGCACATCTTATTTTCTCGAGTGTTGTCTCCTGCCTGTACGGCATGTCAAAATAGGTGGAATGTGTGTTTTTGTACATGCCAGGTGGCCATGCAGCGCGCCCAGGTGTGTGTGCGCTCTGTCATCTTATCAGGAGAGAATCACCTGCGCTTGGTGAAGGTTGGGGACATGCCGTCGGACATCGATGACCCGGAAGCGGCCTACTTGGAAATCACGTGTATGTCCAGACCTTTTGGGTACTGGTTTATGAGCGATGCTATACAACCTCCAATGCCTTTGCTGATGCCTACAATAGGTAAAACCAAAGTCCTGTCCAAAGAGGACTGGTGGCAGCTGCTGCTGAGCTGCGTGCTGACAATGTGCGATGTGCAACGTTACGAAGAGGCGGAGTTAATGGTCGAGTCCGCTATGGAGTTCTACTCCTTCTATGACATCAAGCCCAGGAGAAAGGAGTTGGAGTACCTCGGCCTCTCAGCCAACATCCTGGACCGCAACCACCACAAGGCCTACAACTACATCAGGTATGAGAAGTGAATTGTTTCATTCGTGTGTCACGTCTCTTATTTTTTCTTCCCTCTTTTCCATCAGGTTGATGCTGTTAGAAGATGTGGATCAGCCTCAGCTTTGGAATATATTTAATCAAGTAAACACACGTCTTTGCGTTTATCTTCTTTGAACATACAATGCAGTGATTCCCAATCACTGTGCTGCAGCACATTTAGCTGCCATGAGAAATCCTCAGGAAGGAATTGTTTGTTCTCTTGAAAGAAACCACAGTGCCCGACAAACAACAACCAATAAGTGACAGAAGACATGACTTTGACGTGTTTTTGCAACACTACTGTCAACTTCTGTTTTTAACAAATATGACAAAAAACGATTATCGTCACAACCTTCTCTTTTGTTTTTCCAGCAAATATTTGATCTTGGTTAATCTATCCATGTCAGCTGACATGTAATGACAAGTAAGCTCCTTCAGGAGATGACAGAAGGTACAATCAACCTGTTGTCCTCGCTTCACACAATCGGCTCAAGATTTTACACTCTAGTACTTTTTGGCAAGATTTTTGTTGGACTGTGTGCCATGGGAGCTTTTCTAATGTAAAATATGTGCCTAATTAAGGTTGGGAAACACTGAATCATGTCGAGCAGAATACTCACACTTTTTCTTCCTTTAGCTGACAATATCCTCCCACCACCAACGTCATCATCGCTTTTGTCTGCGTCAGCTTTTGAAACATCCCGATAACCGCGCCCTGTGCATCCTCTGCGGACACAACGCCATGGTGTCAGGCAGCTTTAAACACGCCTTGGGTACCACCCGCCGACCGTGATTAACGCTCATCCAGTTGCAAATGGAATGATGTGCGTTTGACGTGGTCTTTTTGTGTCCAGGCCAGTACATCCAGGCCTTCCAGGCTCAGCCAGATGAGCCGCTCCACAACTTGTTTGTGGGCCTCACCTTTTTCCACATGGCATCCCAGAAATATGTGGCAAAGAGACACCTACTGGTTGTTCAGGTAAATTGCATTTGACTGCATCTGTGCTTTTGGCAATTGCGATGACGTCAAATGTTTTTTTTTTTTTTTCAGGGTTTCACCTTCTTGCGCCAGTACGTGGAACTGCGTGGGGAGTGTCAAGAGAGCATGTATAACTTGGGCAGAGCATTGCACCAGATGGGCCTGACACATTTAGCAATTCATTTTTATCAGAAGACTCTTCTACTGCCTATACAGACACTAGAGGTACTTTTCCATTTCATGCTTGGCGGCAGCATAAATAGTAAAATGACGAAAGTTATCTTTTGATACGTTTCTCTGGGCAGTTGGTGCCAAGGTTTCGGAAATTCATGAAATAACTCAAACTAAAATCATAGCTAAAATATCCTCCGTTATCATCTTTTACATTTGATTTCATACATTACCTTTTGAGGCGTTATTTTAAATGGGTTTATTTCTGTATTAATGTATGTCCATACAGAAGAACAAAGGTAGAACATTTGTTCAGAAATTTTACTTTGCGTTACTTTATTACCTTATTTCTACTAGTGGTAAAGACCAAACTAAAACAAAGCATGTTTGAAAAAATAAAAACTACTAAGCCCACTCTTAAAACCCAATTCAAAGTTACCTAATACAAGAAATGAAACAAAACAAATAACTTTAATGATAAATCCAAAGCCGTTGTTTTCCATGCAAATTCTTGAATGAAGTTCCTCTGAGATGCTTCCTCACAAGAACCTTTCCTCCACCCACAACAACAGGGTATCGCTGATGACCAAGTAGATCTGAGGAGGGAGGCCGCCTTCAATCTGTCCCTCATTTACCAGGCAAGTGGCAACATTGAGATGGCCCACAATCTCATCAGCACCTATTGCATCATCTGACAATGGGCCAGGCCTGCAACGAGGAGAATGAGAGCCACTGTTAAATTGTCATTAATGCAAAAACAATTATGATCATGTAGAAATATCATGTATGAATATTAGTTCTTTTTTTTAACATTTTAAATATAAAAGTTTAATATATTTAATTTAAAAAAAAGTCTTCTTCATTCTTCTCTGTGCTGCTTATCGCCGTGGTATATGATTTTATTTTATTGTGACAAAAAGATGGATGGACAGACTTTCTGTTGTTGCGAGGATTAAGGCGCTGGGGATTACTTGCCAAATCCCTGCATCTCAGCTATCCCATTTCCAACCTTCTGCTTACTTCTTCTTTCCTACCCGAGTCACTGCACTACATCTGGCCACTAGTGCATTTTTTTTTCTTTTTTAAATCCACCCACAAATAAACATACAAATTACACTGAGAAGATGACAAATACCTTGCATTTTTTGTTTTAGTGCTTGTGGTGGATCTCACCACACACACATACGCACACACACATACACACATACACACACACACACACAACCCGTACAACTTTTTCAACCATCTCGAAGAAGAGAAAAAAGTGAGCAACATGACTCAGTAGAAATGTCATCAAGCAAATTGTTCTGACCATGCAAATTTTCCGTTGTAATGGAGTGAGTCATTCAAACTAATGCAACCCTTATCAGATAAAGAGTTAATATTGTTTTTCTTTTTTTAGAATATGAGAATGCAATTTACACGGCTAACATTTTGGACAAAAACTCCAGCTCTGGTTTGTAACCATTTTACAGTCATTAGTCATACAACAATTTTGTGTTTTTGAACATGTTTGCCAGATTCTTGAGTATCAATAACAGGGTTGCTGGAAACACTACAAAATATATAACAGAATGTCTTATTAAAAGTGTACCAGTGATAGGAATCAATTATTTCTTGCTTTATTACTTGCTTTTCTTTCTAAAATGTCGGTATTAGTGTTCGACCTCGGTTTTGAAGTGACCCCCTAAATTTAAATGACGTGAACCCCTTCCCAAACAATCACAGATTTTGATGTGAGCCCCCCGATGCGGCCTCTTAAAGGGGCCTGAATCAGCGTCTGGACACGTGATCCGTCAGAGGGGTGGAGGGGGGCGGTCTTATTTTGACGTTGAACTCGACTCCCGCACACTCTGAAGTCGGCCCAGCAAACATTCGAAGTTGTTTATCTGCACTTTTCATCCCAAAATAGGGGATAACATGGCTGCGTCTCTGGCTTGTTTGCACTGATCAAGCCGTGAAAGAGCAGCGGAAACGGGGCGCCGGATGTTGGGAGCTCCGCTCGAATAAATAAGACATGAGCCTGGCTGGCTGCATCGCGACGAGAGGGAGACAACCAGCCATGATGTGAGACTTCCAACATGATGTGTTTTTTACTGTTTTTGTGTGTTGGCAACGAGTAGACTATCACAGCCTCGAGGGGGAGGCGGCACCTCGCGCGGGTGCTGGCCGCTTTGGACGCTGCTGGCAAGTCGCCGAGCACCGGAGCAAAGCGAGGCTCCGTCGTGCATCAGTGAGGGACTTTTGTGGGGTGTATTTTGTCACGCGTTGAAATCAGCACAACTAAGGTGAGCAAATGATTCTTTTTCTTCCTTTTTTTGACATTTCATTGTGTACTTAAAATGCTTAATTTATGATGTCAACCCATTTTTAAAGCTTCTGTGGTTTTCTGCGCTGATCTTGCACTTCAAAGTAGCACAAAAGGCCTAATGAGTGACATTCATCAACAGTTTTTTTTTCTTTGTTCTGTGTTGTTATTTTATAAAGGCCGACCTGATCTTATTTCTGTCCATGTTCCGACATAGCTAACGGTATTGTGCTTCTACTACCACATTGATCCCTGAATAACAACTGGGCGGCTCACATTTCCTTCCTCAACAGCCTCCTCCTCATCATCTCTTGTGAGAACCTGATTGTTCTGAAAGACTGTAGTATGCCATATTGTGTCTCACTTATCAATGCACTTGACATTTTGTTTTCCTCTTATTGCAATGAGTATTTGAAAATTACATTCCCTGTTGCTTTTAAATGCATCAAAATATTTGTTAGAATAGTTAAAAATGGGAATTATGGTAGCATAGCTTCCTTTTCTGCAAAGCGTTACATTTTGCAGACCAGTGTTTCTCAACCTTTATTGAGCCAAGGCACACCACCAAGAAAAAATGTCACAAAGAGTGGACATGTGGGTTAATTATGTACAATGTAGTGTAGCGCAAAAGCATTTAAACATTCTACCTATCATGATACATCGCTTGCATAGACAGATGAACAGAGAAAACATTAGTCATAAATAGGTCATTTTCGGACCAATAAAGTCACATTTGATGATTTTCCCGTGACGCACCTGATAATTGCTGACACCGGTTGGGAATTAGTGACTCACTGATCATCACTAAATTTAGTTTCCCAAAAGAGTGGACATTTCCAGTAAAATTTCATGTGACGTTCAGACAGGGGTTTTTGGGAAATATCCCAGATTGAAGACTTTCCAGAGAATTTATGGGAATCAAGATTGCAATTTTTAGCCTCTCTACATTTATAACACCACCCACACACTCGAGTCTGCCCAAAGTTTCGCTCTTCACTGATGTGTACAAGTGGGATTCTCATTCATAGTTGCAATAAATAGCTACAGAAAAGGCCATCCAACTTCAACAAAATAGCAGCGCTAAGAATGTTAAAATAGAACTGGCGCCGCTGTTGCTTACATTGGTTGCGTGACCTATTTGTGATAAAGGTAATACAACATTAGATTTGTTGATTTGAAGTTTTACTAAAAGAGATGACAAACGTGGTGGCGTCTGTGTCCCTTCTAAATCCTCTCAGCTGCACTAAGTCCCTTTGCTCTGCTTCTGTTAGCTAGTCTTGCCCAGTTATTAGCAAATGAGGGATGAGCATCTAACATAAAATGCACTAAATCTGGTTGTTTTAGTCGGGATTATGCTCATAATAATTTAGCCAACAATATTTAAATTATGGCTGTTCGGATCAGGGTTGTATGCTGCCGATTCCGATACTGAATATCCAGTGTGGATCGCCCGACACCAATCGCATACGTAGATACGGTGTAGAAATTTTCCATTTTAGAGCTGCAACTACCGATTATTTTTTGTAAATAATTGATTAAACTTGATTTTTTAAACCTAAATTGATAAAATCTTTAAATATCCGTCCCTTTATTAGTCAACAAGATAACATTGCTTCAAATTGACAGTGTATAAAATGCAAAAACAAGTTCAGTTCCTTGTTTAATTTGGTCTGTAACATTAAGGAAATGGAGATATTTTCTGACTGCAAATTTGAGACACAACCAATAATGTTCATTGTATTTGTTAATGCCAAATGAATG
The DNA here is from genome assembly GCF_024217435.2 of Syngnathus scovelli. Classification (NCBI taxonomy): domain Eukaryota; kingdom Metazoa; phylum Chordata; class Actinopteri; order Syngnathiformes; family Syngnathidae; genus Syngnathus; species Syngnathus scovelli. The sequence goes on along the minus strand of NC_090848.1, from coordinate 10,737,811 downwards.
CACACATATTAATGAATGTAATTTCATACTGCTATAGAGTATATTACAGAAAAAAAGTACCTTATGTTATTATGCTGCAAATATACAATGTTTTGTGACATAGCATTGACTTTGGAGTGTAATTAGCCCTATGTGACCAAAATAGGACAGACAATGTTTTGTCTACTGTGTAACGGAGAGTAGAAAAGCATGGCTCTGTGCCCAAGGTGTGTTTTTAGTGGAGTTACTCTTTAGTTGGGATGTGTTAGAGAGGCCTCGGTACACACAGTGCTGTCATGTCTCGTTGGTTTGGATCGTTGGGTCAGAAAGGCACCAAGTCACCTCTGACTGCCCTGCTTTGTCCTTCTCCAATCCTCTTCTTTCTTTAAGTCAGCAGAACTACTGAGAAGCCTTATCGTGTTGGTGAAGTATGAGAGAGTTTGTGTGGTATGTCAGACTGGAATAAGTAGGTCACATTGCTGCCATATCTTCGTGTCCCATTCCATATTTGTGATTTCATTTTTTTTTTTCATGCTCGTAGGTTGTGGTACTTTTATGTAGCCGTTGACTATCCCTTGCCTGCAACTTGCTTAGAAGATGCATGGTGTTTTTAAGATTGTTTTTTTCTTGTTGGAATCCAAAGGATAAAAACAACTCCAGACCACAAAAACATTTGTTTTTGTTTTTATGGGAAACACGTGTGTGTGTGCGCGCGCGTGTGTGTGTGTGTGTGTGTGTGTGTGTGTGTGTGTGCGTGTGTGTGTGCGCACGCGTGTGTGTGTGTGTGTGTGCGTGCTCCCAGATGCCATACAAGAAGAAGCTTACTGCATAGTGAATATTGTTTTGCAAAAAATGCCTGGCTCGGTTTTGCACTTATGTCTATTTTTAGTTGCAAAGTCTCACCATTTATAAATAACCCACAGACTTGATGCTGGTGCCACTCACTTGGTTAGACTGCTCCCACAATTGTGCTCACTGCATCTTTTAAAGGCACCGCAGACACACTATGTAGTTCGTGCCGCAAGCAAAGCTATTTGCTTTAATGATGCACGGAAGACATCAAGAAAGTCAAGTATACCATAAGCCTTTTTCAAATGAAATATTCAGAGGCAAGGATGGTGCTAATTATGTTAAAAAAGTTCAGGGTGACTCTTCACCCTGTCAATAAAAATTATTTATGCTTTAGCAATGCATTTTCTATGACGCTTCATTGGCTTGAGCTGGAGTTGATCTCAGCCCACTTTGTGTGGGAGGTGGATTGCATGCTGAACTACTCGCCAGCCAATCACAGGGCACCTATACACCAGCAACTATTTACAGTGACATTCACACCTATGAACAATTTCGACTCTTGAACCTAACACGACTGTTTTTGGAATGTTGGAGGAAGTACCCGGAGACGTCTCATCCTGGTGCAGGAAGAACACGCATACACCACATAGAGAGACCAGAGTTAACATTTGAACCCCAAAACCCTTCAACTGAAAGGCAGCTGTGCCACTTAAGCTCAACACACGAGATGTGATGTTATTTTAGTCGTTGACATTTTAAGTCATTTTACAGACATTATTAAGACTTGAAAAGGTGTATAATATGTTTCCCTTAAAGGATACATATAGAAAATTGACTTTGTAATTGCTGGTTTTCAAGGAGTTGGATCTCTGGCGCACCTGCCCAGCCATCAAGTGTGAAACTAAACAACCAAGAAAAAAGATGCACCATTTCAAGAGATGGTCTGAGTCCACCATCCTGATGACACGGAAGCAATCCCATGTCAAAGCCAAAAGGTAAGTAGAACTGTAATGTTAGCACAGATTAGCGTTACTTTATAATCTTTATCGGTCATAACCCTTGCTAATTGGCACTTACTCGAATATTGGCACCGTTTGTCTTGCCTAATTTGGAGGCTTGGCAATGAAGTGAGATGATTGTCTTGAAATTAATGAAAGTCCTACTTGACATTGACTCCGCAGTACTGAGGCGTTCAGTGAGCAGTGATTGATTTGGGTGAGGGTCTTAAAAAGTAGATGTTTCGTGTGTTGTACCCTCTATCCTTTGCGTTGTTCGACTAATGAATGCTAGACACCTCTTATTACTTGGAACTGGAAAATTTTACCAGGACAAGAATTCATTCAAACTGAGTACTAATACCACCAAAGAAATCCAGGTCCAGGTGGTCTAAAGTAGATAATAATTAATTAATGTCTGCAATGAAAGAATTAAAGAAAGAACCTTGATGTAATGTTCATGATGGAGAACTATATTTGAACAGAACTCAAGAACAAAATCTGGCAACTCACTATCATTTCTTCGTTTATCCTACCTCTTTTTTCCCTACAGGTCTCCAGTCGCCCTCCTCCCTGAAGTGAATAACGGCTATAATATTGGATCATGTGCAAGGCCCTTAGTCATCTGCTTGTGTTGTATTGGAGACTTTTAGAAGTTAGGAGAAATACATGAACGACAAAGACTGGTACTGGATTGTCTCTTTATACCTCCTCGACACAAGAAGAAATGTGTGGCAAGGATATCCAGACATTTTATCGTGCCTTGGACAGAGCACTTAATTTTCCATAGTCACCATTTGTTTTGCTCTTTTTATTTTTATTGACTTCTAATTCCCTTCACCTGTTCAACCTCAACCTTCTGCCCCAATCATCTGCTTCCACCTCAACACCCTCAACACTGCCATAATCCTCACACTCAGCAGCAGCCTCCGCTCACAGCTTGTGACGCTGTGGTAACCATGGCAACAGCCACAGCTTCCTCCTCCCCCACGCCATCCTCACCGGGAACCAATGGCAGCGCACGGGAACACCTGATGGCGGTGAGGCGCCGTAACCCTCATGGCCGGCCTTACACGATCGGGCCGGAAAACATCCGCAGCCTGTCCGGATCTTCTTGCCCCTCGCCGTCGGTCTTGACATCAGATGGCCAGCCAGAAGCAGCAGGGGTGGGGCTGCAGAGGGCCAATAGCGACACTGATCTGGTGACCTCGGACAGCCGCTCCTCACTAACTGCGTCGACGTATCAGCTTGTTCTTGGCCATGGCCATCTCGTCATCTCTTGGGACATCAAGGAGGAAGTGGATGCCACGGACTGGATTGGACTATACCACATCGGTGAGTAAACACAGAGAATGAGTAACTGCAGGAAGGCAACTTCAACTTTGAAGTGGTCATGCGGTTTGGCATTCATACATTCACCACTTGAAAAAGTTTTCACTGACAAACTCACCTGTTTGCAGTTTTGGGCTCCACTTGGTAGCATCTTAGTGCTGAACTTAAGTGAGGAGCTTCACTTGGACAAAAGAAGTCATTTTGCTGCCATCTTGTGGCATTTATAGTGACATAGTGAAATTACATGATTTAAAGCTGAGATAAATGTCATCTCAGTGGAGACAATCAACTGCCATTGAGACAATTGCTTTTGTGTGTCTCCAGATGAGACCTGCGTTGCTAATGTGTGGGACTCCAAGAACCGTGGCGTGAATGGTACTCAGCGAGGCCAGATTGTGTGGAAACTGGAGCCGGGGCCCTACTTCATGGACTGTAAGTACAGTACAGTGTAAAAGTAGGACGTCAAGTGGGTCTGGGTAATGTGCTGCAATTCCTAGTTTGGATGGCTGGACGGACGGATATAGTATGACCAAACCATCAAGTTAAACCAATGACCATGTATATATTTACAGTATGTGCCAAATAAATGACACAAATAATGAAATCCCTCCATACTGTGTGTTGTGTCTCTGCAGGTGAGACTAAGATCTGCTTCAAATATTACCACGGTGTGAGTGGAGCACTAAGAGCAACAACACCTTGCATCACCGTCAAAAACCCTGGAGTGACGGTACAGCACTTTTACCTTACTAGTCAGTCTTTATATGAGCCAAACTCTTAATTTGGAATCTTCATTAGGTATTTTTTCCCCTTGAAGCAGCAGTGGTGTGATGAGACATTTGTTCTTTCCCTATCCCCAGGTGGGCACTGAAGGTCTTCCTGAGAGCCAATCAGGGGCAGAGCACAGTCGTAAATTGGTCAGCTTCACTCTCTCAGGTGAGAGGACCCGCATCAGCAGAGAAAAAGCTTTTACAAATACATACAAATGCAAAACAAGTGTGCATTGTCCACTGCAGACATCCGAGCAGTGGGCTTGAAGAAAGGCATGTTTTTCAACCCGGACCCTTACCTGAAGATGTCCATCCAGCCTGGGAAAAGAACCGCCCTCCCCAAGTTCACCCACCACGGCCAGGAGAGGCGTACCTCCATTATCGCCAATACCACCAACCCCGTGTGGCACGGAGAGGTTAGAAACGTGACGCATTGTTGTTCCCACAGGCCAATTTTAATTGTCTTTTCTTGTTGCCCTGCAGAAATACACTTTTGTGGCCCTGGGGAATGACGTGATGGAGATCGAGGTGAAAGATAAGTTTGCCAAGAGTCGACCAATCATCAAGCGCTTTCTGGGTCAGCTGATCATACCCGTGCAGAGACTTCTGGAGGGGCCAACAGCAGAGTGAGTCAATACGGTTTTGTGTGCAAACGCTGTGTTCTCTTTTTTTTCTTCTTTAAACTCCTGCTCTTTTTGTGTGTGCAGCCAACACCCAGTCAGCTACAGCTTATGTCGCCGCCTTCCGACAGATCATGTTAGCGGGCGGCTGCACTTCCGGGTGAACATCACCTCCACTGGACATGAAGGTATGTGCTGATTTTACACTGTGTCTGTCGTTCTTGTTGACAAATCCAGCATACGAGATTTCTCGAGTAAATGTTGAGGAGCCCGGTTTACATGGAGACCTCTTGTCTTTCTGAGTAAAGTCAATCATTGTCAAGGTTAGGGTTAGTTTGTCACCTTGACCGAACCTGAAAAAATTGTTGATTAATTTTGTTATCGCTAAGTTGCCGATTAATCGATTAATTTTGACTCCTCTCGCAATGGTCCAATAAAGGCTGGGGGAGTAGTGATCTTAGGAGGCTTGACAAGAATTAAAAATCAGTGAATAGTTATTGCTAGGCTCTGCTGAAAAAAATGTGAATAGTATAATTTGTGATTTCATTTTATATGTGCCATATAATATGTGGCATATACTTCTATTGTATCCTCAAATTTTGGTCTGTAATGGGTCCGTATTCCTCTCCAGATGCAACAGGAACCATCTTGGGCAGCACAGTCAACAGCGAACCTGGGAGTCCCTCTGATGATGAAGACCTTCCGCACCACTCCACGTCTTCTCGCCTGGCATGCGGCGCTTCCCTTAGAGGCTCGGACGAAAGCTCCCTGTTAGTTAACGGTGCTTGTTACTATGGCAACAGCAGCGCATGGCAAGAAAACACAATTCTAGCGGCTGCGGGCGGCCACACCCACAGGCAAGTTTCCCTCAATGACTACTTGGACGCCATTGAGGCCTCCGGTAGCGCCGTGGAGAGACTTCCCGCGGGGCCGTCGCCCAGACTCCGCTCCAGCTTTCCGACAGACACGCGCCTCAACGCCATGCTCCACATAGACTCTGATGAGGACGAAGAGAGTGCGGGGCAGTGCGGTAGCCAGCAGGTGACAGGATCGCAAAGGATTACAAATGCGGAGATTTCTGGAGGGAGCGAGGGCTCCAAATGTGAGCACACCGGATCACAAGCAGGCTCTCCGGTCGCTGAGTCGGCTCAGGCCGAAGGTTCAGGTAGTGCAGCCAAGCTACAAATGAAGGAGGGAACGTCGATTATCGTCTCTTCAGAAGATACCGGCGCTTCGGCACACGTTAATGAAGGAATGGAAGCCAGGAGTTTTCCTGAAGCTTCGCAACTAGAGTCTGCGAGCGATTGCACATGCGGCGAGCGAAGTTCAAGGCTGGAGACCAACTTGGAGGCACCCTGCGCTTCTTCATATAGCTGCGGCCCACTTTCACCCATTCCGGTACGATGCAGTGCATTGAATCAGATTTTGATCAATTTGTTGCTTCTGGTGCACAGCATAATTACGAGAGAAGTTGATTATGAAATAAATTAAGAGTTTGCAGACCGCTACGGATGTGTTTTGTTGTTGGTTCTGGTGCACAGTATAATTACCAGAGAAATTGATTATGAAATGAATTAGAGTTTCCAGATGCTACAGATGTGTTTTGTTAGCCAAACTTGGCTTGCTCTGACAAAGCAGTCAGAGGACAGAAAAATTTTGACATTATTTTGGACCAGCGAGTTCATCCACTGAGACAAATTTGAAAGCTGATTGTTTATAAAGACAGCACCATCGGCCGGCTATAATGTTTCTGAATGCCATGTAGATTAGATTGACATCTAATTAGGGAAAAATATATATCATATCATTTTTGGAAGATAGCACAAGCCAGTATCCAGAGTTGGACTTCTGCAATGAATGAATCAATGAAATATCACTGCTTGATATTATCTATTTGCTTTTGTCCCAGGAGGTGGAGATGAGGACGGAAGTGGCTCCTAGGGCAGAGGAGGAAGCAGCGGAGCTATCAAGCAGCAACAGCTTGGCAACTACTGCTATGACAACCGGGAGCGACGTTGGAACCTCTGATGCAGGTGGGCGGGAGCTCCAGCAAACCATCGATTGATCACTGAGACTCACATTAATCATGCTGACTTTAGTTCCACTCCGATTTGTGTGAAAGTGTTTTTCTTGAGGTGACGCAGAGTAAGTCAGGTGCTATGAGAGGTTGTGCTGTGGGAAATTCCATTCCATTTTGGTCTCAAATTATTTTGTGCAAATATTATACTCATGAAAGTAATCAAATTATTTTCCAGTAGATCAATGGTTCTCAAGCAAGTACCACCTCAAAAATTACTTAATAGCACTTCAAGTGTGACCATCATGACGAATAGCAGAAGCATAATCGGGCAAGTGTTCATCAAACTCATATTTGATGTTATTACAAGCCATTATAACATTACCACTATGCTTAAAAATATGAAAAATAAATGATTTAATCAAAAGTCAAAGTGACATTATGAAACGTCAAAAACAGTCTTAAAAGATGAAATACAAATGTATTGATTTAAAAGTTAGGCGTTAGGTTGGATCCAGAAGCGGCCCAACTGGACTGCGGTATAACTCCGAGAAACATAACGAAGACAATTTGTCAATCTCACTTTGTCTGCTGTAGGGGCTGTCGGCCCAGAAGTGCAGGGAGAGGAGGCGGATGAGGAAGAGGAGGCGGATGAGCGGGGGGAGGTGTGGAAGAGACGCTCTGTGCGGGCCACTGACGTTGCGAGCCACAACCAGGTGGCATGCAGGCCCAGAGAGGGACTCGGCACCACGTTATCAGAGAGAGAATCCGGTGAGATGACTTAGAAAACAAAGACCGAAAATGATTGCGTGAAAGAAAAGGGAATCTTTTCCAGTTTTTCAACAAACCTTAAAATATACTTGCCTCTCCAAGCGCCTTCATAATGTCCAACATTAAATTCAGCAGTGACGAAGGCCCAAGAGTCAACAAAAACACGAGGCAAAGTTCAGTATTATCGTAAGCCATTATGTAGTTTAACATTAACACTGTGCATAAATAGAGGAAAACAAAAAACTGTACTTAAATAATGAGTCAATTGAAATTGATTTCACCTCAAGTAAAAAAAGGGAATGTTTGGTGCTATGCACATATAATGGACTTAACTGTACTTGACAAATAAATTGGATAAAACTGTATTCTAAAAAGCCGTCGTGACATAAAATGAACTTTTAATTCAGTTTCATTCTCGTGCCACTAAGCTTTTAAGAATCAGATTTTTTTTTTTAAGTGTGAAGTGGTCATACTGTGGGTCATTATATCACTGGAGGAATGATGTAAGGTATTAAATGGTTGGAGCACCGTTACTAATTGCCCAATTATTGTGTTTGTGTGTACGTATGCATGCTTGTGTGCTTCCACAGCTCAGATCAATGGCCACCATTCTGCTCCTACGCTGCCGTCTGTACGCCATGACATCAGTCGCTACCAGAGAGTGGATGAGCCCCTCCCGCCGAGTGAGTCCTCTTCAGTGTTTTTCTTATTTGTTAGCTTGAACAAATATACAGTGGAACCTCCAAGGTCAAACACAGTTGGTTCCAGGATGTTGTTTGACCTCCAACTTGTTTGGATTCAGGAACACCCCCCACTCCCATAGGAAATGATGAAAATACTGGAGATAGGAATGTATAATAGGGCTAAAAACTCAACTCAGTTCTATTTTAAAGCACGCCAAAAACAGCCACAGTTGCATGCAAAGTAAATTCAGGCATTTTAAGAACAATTGAATTGCTTCCTCTCGGTGGCAAAAGAAACAATAAATCTGTGTCTACATCCACCGGATTCCATTCATATGAGATCATCATTTTTCAGTATCTAGATTTTATTTATTTTTTTGTTCAAATGTAGCTGTGTGTTTGATTTTTCATACATACATTGTGATGTTGGGATGTGCTGATTACGCAACATTTGAAGTTATTTTGCCATTCAGCTCCAGCTCAGTCTCCATGGGGCATGTGTTTGCATATTAGACTGGGAGGCACGGATCGACAGCCACGGGAGAATATTTTATGTGGACCACGTGAACAGAACCACCACCTGGCAACGTCCCACTGCCCCGGCTGCCCAGCAGACACTACAGAGATCCAGTTCCATCCAACAGATGGAGCAGCTGAACCGCAGGTTGAGACCACTGAAGCCCTGAACCTAATCAACGCAGAACATTTCTTGTGCGACTTTGTAACCACGGTGATAACCACACTCACCTTCAGGTATCAGAGCATCCGAAGGACGATAACCAATGATACTAGAGCAGAGGAGGCTCCGGCCAATGAGCAGCCGGCAGACGAGACCGATCTGCACCCCGGCTTGCAAGGTAAAGATCAAATTACGATACAATCAAAACATTACAATGCAGTCTTCTGCGAATGATCTTTATATGGACCATGTGCTGCTCTCACCCTTTGCAGAGCTGCGTCGAGACAGCAACGCAGCCCAGTCCAGCTCCAGATCCCGCCTCTACCTGCTACTCCAGTCTCCCAGTGCCAGGTTCCTCACCAGCCCCGACTTCTTCACTGTGCTGCATTCTAACCCTGTATGTGCAAAAGGACTTTCTTTCATTTTAGTTTATTGTACTCATTGTCATCGTTCAAAGGGGAAATTCAACTGAGCTGTATGTTTTGGGTTTTACAATTAAGTCGTACACATTTATGGATAGGGATGCCGCATTTGTTTTAACCCTCACTCCCAGGTGTGGCTAAAGTGCTCGCACTCTTAAGTTAGAGATATGGATACTGTTAAAAAAGAGACTCTGATAAAAGTAGAAGTACTGACTCAAGTCCTGTTCCGGTAAGTAAAAGTACAAAGGAAAATGACTAAAATTAAGTTTAGTATGCAATAGTATATACACAAAAAATCTAGTAGAAAGATGAAATAGTCAAAACAAAAAAGCAATACAGTCAGAAAAAAAATCTCCTCTCCACCCCAACTGAGCGTCCTAGCATCACTTGACAAATTTGTCAAACTTATCCTCCTTCTCTGCTACCTTTCTGCCAGAGTGCCTATCGCTTGTTTACCACCAACACGTGCTTGAAACACATGATCAGTAAGGTTCGCCGGGACACGCACCACTTTGAGCGCTACCAGCACAACAGGGACCTGGTGGCCTTTCTCAACATGTTTGCCAACAAACAGCTGGAATTGCCTCGAGGCTGGGAGATGAAGCACGACCACACCGGCAAGGTGGGCCCTCTTCATCATCATTATCATAGCCTGCATTGTTTTTATAAACATGAGAGTGAGTGTGTTGTCGCGCAGCCTTTCTTTGTGGACCACAATAGCCGCGCGACCACCTTCATCGACCCTCGGCTGCCCCTGCAGAGCTGTCGACCGCCGAGCCTTTTGACTCACCGCCAACACCTGACCCGCCAACGCAGCCATAGCGCCGGTGAAGTCAGCCCGCGGCGCCTGGTAAGTTCTGTAGAACAGTGGTCGGTTATTCCAGGACCAATGTTTTCTTTCTAAGGGTGAAAATCAAGTTGAAAGGATCCAACTCTGCAGGTGGGCGAAGAGTGCCGTCATGCCGGACCGCCCATCTTGCCGAGGCCGTCGAGCACCTTTACATCGTCAGCCTGCAGGGGCCAGGCGCCGGATGTCATGCCAGTGGGTCAGTACAAAGTGGCACATTCAAAAATCTGTCACTTTATCGGTTTGTATTGACTTGCCTTGTGCAACTTTGTCCTCCTGTAGCGTACAACGACAAGATTGTGGCATTTCTACGGCAACCCAACATCTTTGAGATTTTACAAGAAAGGCAGCCAGATTTCCACCGGAACCATTCGCTCAGGTAAATCTACTGTGTAGTAGGCCATCTTGTACGACACTTTGTTCACATAATGCATTACAACGTTGCCATGACAACAGGGAGAAGGTCCAGCTGATCCGCACAGATGGAGCGTCGGGATTGGCGCGGCTGTCAGGAGACGCCGACCTCGTCATTTTGCTAAGGTGAAGCCTTTTTTTCGAGGCAATCCCTGTCTGCCTGCTTACTCTTGTTTTTTTTCCCTCTCGTCCACAGTTTGTTTGAGGATGAAGTCATGTCCTACATTCCTCCTCATGCCTTACTGCACCCCAGCTACTGCCAGTCTCCTCGGGGCTCTCCCGTCTCCTCACCTCAAAACTCACCCGGTAACGCACACAACACGTACAACTTAAATGAAACTTATGTATTATGCAAAATGGCTCCACCAGCTGATCGACAAACTCTACTAACCAGGCCCAACAAGGATTGGCTCGATTAAATATGCCAAATTGCCTCACCATCAATAACGCAAGTCCAAGACAACAGAAAGATGCCAAAATACCTCTTCTCTGTCTTCTAGGTACTCAGAGAGCAAACGCCAGAGCTCCAGCACCCTATAAGAGAGACTTTGAGGCCAAACTGCGCAACTTCTATCGAAAGTTGGAGACCAAAGGCTACGGCCAAGGACCAGGGAAGCTCAAGTAGGTGCAGCCAGTGAGCAAGAAAGCGAGCGACTGTGCACGCGAGCGAGTGACAAGACTTGTATGCACGTGGCAGGTTGATCATCCGCCGTGACCACCTGCTGGAAGATGCCTTCAATCAGATCACATGCTACTCCCGCAAAGATCTGCAGCGCAGCAAGCTCTACGTCAGCTTTGTGGGCGAGGAGGGGTGAGTATAACATGGCCTGACACCAACAACAAGCTTGCCGTGTGTGTATCATTCATTCTTTCCATTTTGAATTGGCGGAGACTCCTTTTGCAGACTGATGCAAGATAAGAAAAAAAAGCTAATATTTCATTTTTGAGTGTGTCTAGTTCATCAAACAAAGTGTATAAAGAACAACCTCAAAAGATATTTTGTGTTTGTGTCAGATGTAAAAACAAAATAAAAATATATAAATATATTATATATATACTATATATATATATATATATATATATATATATATATATATATATATATATATATATATATATATATATATATATATATATATATATATATATATATATATATAAATATAATATATAAAAAAAAAAAATGATATATGAATTGTGTGTGCAGATTGGACTATAGTGGACCTTCCCGAGAATTCTTCTTCCTGGTCTCGAGAGAATTGTTCAACCCTTACTATGGTCTCTTTGAATATTCGGCCAACGACACATACACAGTCCAGATCAGCCCCATGTCGGCCTTTGTGGACAATCACCATGAGTGGTGAGTGCGTTGTGCATTTGCGTTTAATCTTAGTTTCTCTCATAAAACTTTTATTTAGATGTATTTTCTAGTGAAATTTTATGTGCAATACGTTCAAATTGAATCTTTGCTGTGTTTGTGCACATGAAGGTTTCGCTTCAGCGGCCGCATCCTGGGTTTGGCACTAATCCACCAATACCTTCTGGATGCCTTCTTCACCCGACCCTTCTACAAAGGATTATTGCGCATGTACGCATGAGGGGGAAACACACAAACCTGCAACTAAACATTCTGGCAGCAACATCTAATATTTTTGTTGTGTGTAGCCCGTGCGAGCTGAGCGACCTGGAGTACCTGGATGAGGAATTTCACCAGTCACTTCAGTGGATGAAAGACAATGACATTGAGGACATGCTGGACCTCACCTTCACTGTCAATGAAGAAGTGTTTGGGCAGGTCAGAGCCAGAAAAGGGCCATTTCATTTAAAAGGATGGCTCCCGTGACGTGTCTTGTGTAACTGCAGATAACTGAGCGGGAGCTGAAGGCTGGTGGAGCCAACATCCCGGTGACAGAAAAGAACAAGAAGGAGTACATCGAAAGGATGGTAAAGTGGCGAATCGAGCGTGGTGTCGTACAGCAGACGGAAAGCTTGGTCAGAGGCTTTTACGAGGTATGAGCCAAGTTCTTTTGAATGACATGGACTCGCCAGCAATTACATACAAGTCCTGGTTTGCATTCTTACGTGTGAGCAGGTGGTGGACGCACGGTCTGTGTCGGTGTTTGATGCCAGGGAGCTGGAGCTGGTGATGGCGGGCACGGCAGAGATTGATTTGTCGGATTGGAGGAACAACACCGAGTATAGAGGAGGTAAAGAAAGAAAGAAAGAAAGAAAGAAAGAAAGAAAGAAAGAAAGAAAGAAAGAAAGAAAGAAAGAAAGATGCACAATAATGTAAATATGAAATTCCTCAACTCACTTCAACAAGAACAGACTATAATAGTTCCAACAAGAGCGCAAATATAGTAAAAAATAATATTCCATCCTTGTGCTTCTAACATCTATTCCTGAATGGCATTTAGGTTACCATGACAACCATATAGTTATCCGTTGGTTCTGGGCCGCAGTGGAGAGATTCAACAATGAGCAAAGGCTTAGGCTCTTGCAGGTAAGACTGAATTGCACTATAAAGGGTGACTTGGACTAAATCACACCTCTGCTTGTGTTTCTATTCTGTGAAGTTTGTGACGGGGACATCAAGTATTCCCTACGAGGGTTTTGCATCTCTGCGAGGAAGCAATGGACCTCGGCGTTTCTGCGTGGAAAAGTGGGGTAAAGCCACGTCTCTGCCCAGGTATGAATGAGTATGAATATTTGTGTCATCACAAATGGCTTAGGCAGTAGAGTGGGTCGTTCAGAAACCGGAGCGTCGGCGGATGGAATCCAGCTCTGTTGGAACCTAACTTTAGTTTGAAACCTTACTTGCAAACCCTAACCCTAGTTTGAAACCCTATTCTAAGCAAAAATAAATGTGTGATTAAAATGATGTAGCTACATGAAAATCATATTTTGGCTTAAATCTCAATTAACAATGCATATCGGCAACGGGACGATTCATTATCTTGGTTGAACTCCAAATCGTACAAATTCCGAGGCGTGCGTGGTCTGAGTCTCACTCGTGTCTGTTCTCTACAGAGCTCACACGTGTTTCAACCGCCTGGACCTGCCTCCCTATCCATCCTTCTCTATGCTCTACGAGAAGATGCAGACTGCCGTGGAGGAAACCAGCACTTTTGGACTGGAGTGAGATCCCTTTTGACAGAGAGAGTCCAGATTTTCCACCCCTTACGTGAGGCCATATTCCAACGAAGTTTGCATCAACGTATGATTCGGCTTTGGAAGTAGGGCAGCCTTCACTGTTTGTTTTGGGTCACGGCTATGACGTAGAAACAAACAGAATGAAGAACCACAGCGCCTTGCGGACCACAATCAGGAAGCGTGAACGGACCTATCAGAGCGGAAGGCGTGGTGACATCTTCAATGTGAGTAGCGGACACAGAACTTTTAAAGAATCTTTTATTTGTGATGGTTGTCATGGCGATCTCTCGTGCTGACAAAGACTCATGGCCACTCACTACATGGTGTTATTTGAATGTGGTGATTTTAACCATGTAAGATATTTGTATCTGTTGTGAATCATATGGTTTCATTAAATCTCTGCGTTATTTAATTGAGGACGTTACAATCCTGCACACGTTTGAATAGTCAAATGTTTTTCAGTCCATCGAGGAGGATTGAAGAAGTACATTGTTATAATTAGTTGCTATCAGTATTCGGGCACTGCGATGGCCCACCATCACGTTGGATTTTCATAAATCATACTTTAAGCTGTAACTTTTCTTTTTAATTGTATTTAATCCAGCCAAGAAGTCACAGTAGTTATGTGTGCAGAGGTCAGGATGCATTTCACGATTCATAACTCGTCTTTCTACCGTAAGAGATTGCCACGCGAATCTTGCCAGTGTTTCCCCACTTGTGTTTTTTCCTTCAAAAGATTTAATTGAGCACGGTCAGAGTTGTTTGAAGCATCGTTATTGTTTCCTCACAGAAGACACTGCCTTCCTCTGTCCTTTTGATAAGAACTAACCAAAGTTTTGGGCACAACCGGAACCAACTCTGTCTATGTAGACACCGGACCTCAATTTTGCATACGAATGTTGGCAGCACTGTCCTAAAATAAAATTCCATCTTTGTCTATGCAAAATACTTTGTTGTCAAGGATGCCAACTTCCTTAGGTAAAATGTTTTGAAATTGTTCATTTTGCCTACCAGAAACATTTTGTATAATATGATAGAATTAATATATAATATAGAGCCTTTAGCGAAAATAATGATACCACCAATCTCAAAGGATGGATAAATTGTGTAAATCTGAGAAAGAAACAAAAGCACATCACAGACTTGTTACTTTCTGTCCAGTTTTTGAAATGAGAATATTTTCAGTGGTCCAATAGTCCTTGGAATGAAAGACAACATTAACGCTTTGATTTTTGAGTTATTTACTGTAGATTTGTATTTGCACTTGCATTGAACGCAATGCTTCTCATCTTCCACACTGTTGCTTCTTCTTTCCATATTTGACATCAAACAGTAAATAGCTAAGACACAACGCACAAAAACCAAACCTACTTGCATATTGGTTTAATACGTCTAATTGGCTAACTTATCTTTGATATGTAGTTAACGTCACAGTGCACTTAGTCACAGTTACACAGAGGTCTCCGTGTGAAGCCAGTCGAGCTTCGTTGCTCACTCACTGCCACACTTCTTCTTTGGCTGCTGATCAGAGCAGAAAATGGTGCTTGTCGCTTATCTACTTGTCATAAATATTACACACAACATAGAGGTCACTTCCATTGAGCGGGATGCGGGGTTTTTTCTCCATTTTTGTACACGGCGCCTTTTGTTGAAATTACTCAAACGAGGTAGAACACCTCCATCTTTTAATCACTTCAACAATTCTTAATTTGAATTTCCTGTGATCGCTGAGTGATTTTAAAAGATAAAACATGGAGGATAATCGGGAGGCGCCGTCGAGTCGACTGGTATTAAATAGGATGGTTGATTCCCTTTCATTTGTTCAATTCTCTTTTGAAGTTTTATCCGGCAGGGAAGAGCTTTCATTATGGATATAAAAAGTCTACAGATCCATGTTCAAATGCTTGGTTTTTGCAATATAAAAAAAAAATAAGACCACGATAAGGCAACGTTTTCCACCATTATATCTGACCTATAACCTCTACAACTCAAGTAAGAAAAGAAAAAAAAAGGCATTTGAACAGGAGTTCAGTGTTTCAGTGACATCAACAGCATCTCACTGCTTTCACAACAAAAGAACTATTTCTTAGATACAGTATGGAGGATGTAACATCGGTTCTATTAACACAGCAGATGAGCGGGTCTTTTCAAACTACACAAGTTCGTTTATGAGAAATCCCAGGTGGCCTCAGCACAGACGCCTGTGCTTGCAGTTTGAGCGTGGCAGGATGGGGTGGGAGGACAGCAGGATAAGAGCGCCACTTGGGAGCTTGTGAGTGGCACGGCTGGGTATACAAGGCTGAGGAACGAGTCTCTGGTGTGCTTCTTCACCTGTACAAACACATGTTCTGAGCTTGGACCAAAACATTTACGCAAAGATATTTGATGCTGTTTACTGCAATACAGATTCATGTGTTGTGTTTGTTACAAAACAAAAATGAATTGGCTATGACATGACCATATTGAGGAAAAAAGAAACCCACCTGTTTGAAGAAGGTGTGGGCCATGAGGGAAGAAGCTGATGGTCTGAAATGGGCACAAAATAATATATTAAGGCAAGGTGATGGACTCCCCATTGATTTTTGATTGATGGGAAAGACCTGCACTCAGGCTGCTGCTGCAGGCACAGTTGGACCAAATTATGCAAAGTAGCAGAGTGATTTTTCGGTCCGGGACTTCGAGGTCCTTCCGTGGCGGGTGGAGGGGCGCCGGTGCTGTGAGTCGCGCTTCCGGTGGCTGCGCTCTCTCCCATGCCGGAGTCTACCCCGGACCGAGACGCCTTCAGCCCGCCCAGCTCGCCGAGTGGGAAGAGAGGGGTGTTGGGCAGGCAGCGGTGCAGACCGCGTAGCTTCAGGAGCAGAGTCTAAAGGCCACACATTGCCGAGCATTAGACTAGACTGCTCTTTTCACGCTTTCCCTCAAACTTTTAGGATTAGGGACCCTGTTGTGTTGTTTTGTCAAATTTAGAGTTTTCACTTTACAGGGACTTTTTCAATACTTTTGTCATCGCTGTTTACCTGAGTTGGTGCCATGTCCTGGAAAGGCACCCTACCGCTCACCAACTCGCAGGCGGCAATTCCCAAACTGTAGATATCAGACTTGACTCCATAACCACGGAGATCCTACCAAGGGACATGGCAACGGGGAATAAACAAGGGTGCACACCGTCATGGGGTACGGCGAGAACTGACCTGTTGAAGCAGTTCGGGGCTTAGCCAAGGCAGCAGGGCGGGACTGTGGTGGGGCATGTCGAACACCACCCTCATCCTCTTGCCTTCACGCATCATGCTGTAAACGCCGTGCAGTCCCGACAGGTAGACGCGGCCTTCTTCTGACAACAGGATGTGACTGGCCTTCACACCCCTGATGTTAACAATGAAGAGCAGCATGTCAACTTTTGATTTTCTTTTCATGTGGTTTTACTGGATAGATTACGCTAACTTAACCTTTATTCGAAAAGTACCTGTGGACGTAGCCCATGCGATGCAGATACTCCAAGGCTTGCAACACACCATACAGCAGATACGCTATTAAGGACTCGCTCATTCCATCGGGGAAATATGTTCTCATTAGAAAGTGTGCGGAGCCTGTGAGCCACAAGTCAGGATAGACAAGTTCAACGCACAGATGCCTCAACTGGGGGCTTTTGGATCAGGACTGACTGACCGTAGGCCATGAGCGGCGTGAGAACCCACAGTTGGCAGCAAGAACTGAAAACGAGTCGGAACGTCAGTAGGTTTTGGTGACGGATCCGCCTGGACAGGAAAACCTCATTCTAGGGGGACGGAAGGGTAAATCCAACATTAAGAATGTCAAATTCCCACTGGGATCAAAAATCGATCACCCAAAGTCTAATGTGGTCTCACCAGGAGCAGTAGCAGCTCTTCCTCTGTGCACTCATCCAGGTTTGTTTGTTTGATGGCCACCAGTTGCCCGGTTGGAGTGTGGCGCGCCATGTGGACCTGGCTCAGGTTGTTGAAGCCCCACCCTGTCACACACACGACCAAGGCATCACAATTTTGACGGGATTTCAACACGTTACGACATTCACTCTCAACAACGTCTGTCTAACTTGTCATAGTCGTGATCGCGTTTTGAACTGAGCGCCACTTCTCTCACCCAGCTCAACGAGGAACTGGTAATGGGCAGGCTCCGCCGACAATGCCGGTATGTCGTCGCTGCGTCCCACTGTCACATTTTGAGGGGTGCTCCCTGAGCCCTGCAGTAAAGCACCACCACGGTTCAGAGGTGAACAAGTCTTAACGTACATCAAGTGTCTCTGTTTGTCCAGAGCTACTGACCAAGAGATGCTGACTGGTGTCCTCGTAGCACTCCTCTATGTCCATGGGCTGGACCTGAGTGTGGGAGATGCAGGAGCAGTCCTGGTGAACGAGGAACAGGAAGGCAAACACAGGTGAGACATCCCGCACCGGTGGAGTGTGAACAAGGAGGCAGCGATTGGGCCAGATGGATGCAGCCATCTCAAGTCTTACCAAGAAAGACATTGAGTCTTTGAGGTGCCGCTCAAATCACAGCTTTTGGCATTTGTCCACCCCAGAGCTGCAGAAGACGGTTGTAGACACACACTGTTAAGTTAAGCAGGCAGCAGGCATCCAGCCACTCAGCTATCACTCTACTTGAGTATCTTGAAGGGATCAGCTTACCTGAATGTATCAGCTGACCTGGAGGAACCCGCCAAGATGGTCAACTCTGTAGCTCGGTAAAACTGCTACATTCAAGTCTGTAGCTCTGAAGGATCAATTTGGGATCACATGGGATAATACAACCCTTGACACACAGAAAAAATAACAATACCATTCGCTGAACTTTAACTTCTTTGTTGCACGATTTTTTTAATTGGACGAAACTATCCAGTTTTTAGGATGCCTTATCACGAATGCATTTTCCTAACCCACCTACTGCTTTAAAACCGTGTAAGGTATCGTAGCGTAATATAAAAAAAAATCCCTTACCTTGTCCTCACAGCAGTCGTATTTACGTCAAATACTGCGTAGAACATGTGTTTTTACGAACACATTTTCAAACTACATCAATCATGTCATGATCAAGTTATAGACGCTCAATATTTTTAGCACGAATGGGGGTATATTGCGCAATACTTGTAATTTAACACAGATGACCGTCGCGTAGTGATGACATCATGTTATGCGCCGTCGCAGTTTAATGTCGCATGCTCCGCTCCTCCCCCACTTCCTCTCTTGGTGTTTGGCATTTCTTGTCGAGAGCGACGTTCCTGGCAATCTCTTGGTACCCGTCATTCCTCATGTCGCAGAATCATATCGACAAAGGGTAAGGCCGCTTTTAAATCATATATTACAAATCGAGCATGGACTTATTATTTTTAGTTATGACTTATTTTTGTCCGTGCAAATGAATCGGTCATCATCGCCCATACAAGCAAAAACGATTTCTAATGCATAAAAACGACGAATGCATATGTTTGAAGGGAGATGAACAGTTTAGTATCCATCAACTCACCCAACTGTAACATTGGTAAAAAATCGTAATGTGTTAGCGGTGACAGTGGCTAACGGAGGGCTAGCATCATTGTGTTTAATAGTTTAGTATCGTATTTCACATTCATGGTCACCTGTTAGGCTGTTTGCGCCACACTGGTCCAATTATTCTATTGTTATTATTATTATCTATTAATTTGAGTGAAGTAAATGAGGTTTTGTTATTTCTGAGACGACTTGATTGTGCGTTTCCCGAGTTCCGCCTCCTACGCAAATTCAAATAGCTACTTCATTAAACCCCCATAAGAAACTCCAGCCCAAGGAGAAATGTTGGTTTTGATTACAGCCCAAATTGCAAATATCGTAAAAATCATATGGAAATGGCTGCAATTCAAGCAAATGTCTATTTGAATGTGACTCATGGGATGACTAAGACACTCGATCGCCCAACATCATCACTCGCTCTTAAACGGGACAAGAAGAAAGCTCAATATTGTTTGCTGGACTAAAGTTGCTCAAATGACCTTTAGCTTTATGGTATTGCTAATAATGGTATTTATTTTTGTGAAGACATGATCATGTTACTGATTTTTCAATCATATCACCAAATCAAATAATGAAACAGCCAAGTTTCTGCAAGTGTCTCCAGTTTCAACATTCCTAGAAATTTACAACATCTCCATTTCAACATTCCTAGGAATTTACAACATCCCATCATTGAAGAGGTCTTTTTAGAACAGGCCTGTAGGTTACTTGTGTCCTTGGCAGCAACCCGGTTCCCATGGGCAACATGATGGTGACCCCTGGTCTACAGATAGTGCCAAAGCTAATGTGCCCTGAGGTTTCTTGTTCGTGCAGCTATTCATTAGTCAGTCAGATTGACAGATGTAATCGTTGGGTCACAACAGTATAGTCCTTCAAAACATGGCTGCAGCATTGGTAGTACGCGTCACATCAATCTGCCAAAGACTTTCAGGCACCCTTCGCTTATGTAAGCCGGGGAAAGGCTTTTCCCAAGGATTTGCAATCTCTCACTTTCTCTCTGTCTGTCTCTCTCGTGCGCGCACAGACACGTGTTCATGTGCGTGTGTCTGGCCACAAGGTCAATGTTGCTTTGCACGTATTCTTCAGGAAGAGCATCTTTCTTTTCAACAAAATATCACTTCAGTTGTAATGTCATGATTTCATGTTAGAAGTAACAACAACTCTTCCCGCAGATAACGGTGTGAGGCCATCATCCATCACTCTTGGGTCAGGATGTGATGTGACCTCGCACCACCCTCCTCTCCCTAACATGTTTGAAGTCAAACCGCGAGCCGTGGAGAAGAAGGAGTCCAGCACCGAGACAGGTGCGCATGTGGTAGAATTTTGTATCATTCACCTCCATCTACGGGTCTGGAGCGCCAAGTTACTATTGACGACATCATATCCTGACGTCATGTCTTGTAACACACAGACGAGGGCCTGGGGAGCAGCAGCAGGAACCACGGCTCCGGCTCAGTGGGTTCCTGTTCGGTGGAATCGGGGTCGTTCTACTTGTCAGACAGCCAGGACTGGGTGCTTTCCCCGAGCTGCTCTCCAGATGAAGGCCCCGCCCAGCACACCGCAATCTCCCCCATGCTGGCGGAGGAGACGTTCCGCTACATGGGTAAGCGTGTTTGCATTCTAAAATAATTTCGCGTCAGATAGAAATGAATGCACAAAACAATCATATGTGAAATCATCTTTGCCCACTGATATGAAAAGAAATGGCATTAATCCGTTCTATAATTCGAAAAGAAATCCAACAAAAATGTAAAGTATTTTACTTTTTAAGAACATATAGTCACAGTTGTGCTGTGTGTGTACACGCTTAAAAAATGTTGCGTGAACTGTCCTGACTGTATTTCTGCGTAACCCCGGCAGGCAGATGCAGCTAAAAATAGATCCTGCTTTAAACGCTATATTAGGGATTTGTGTGCATGTGTGTGTTTGTGTCCACTCCACTGGACACGTGAGGGTTCTCGTTTCACTTAATTTACATCCCCTTTAATTCCAATCACGGGAATTACACCGGATCTAACTCCGTCTGCACATGGGTGTCACATGTTGGCTTTGACATTATCCACTTTTACAGCTGCAGATTGGGTTAATGATCACTGTAGCATTTAGGGCTGCAACAATAAAAACTACTTTGAAAAAAATCAAAGCAAAAGTTTCCCAAGGATAATTTTGCTACATGGACGAATGTTATAGTAGTCGCTCATACACAAACTGCCTTTTAAAACCATACACACTCAAAGTCACAGATACTACATCAGAACAGGAAGATGGCGACTCCCAAGTAGACCAACAAAAAAAATTACCTGCACCCCAACATGCACATTGTCATGTTTAAAAATGCAAAATAATTTTTTATCAATTTGTCAATTTATCATTGGGATCATCTGTACAAAGCTTGATTCTTTCAAATATTTGATAGGAGAAGGAATGTAATCATATGCAAGTCAGATTGTTTTTGCACTGAGCTAGGTTCAGTGTTTTCGTCCATAGGTCAGAGTTCACCTTGGATTACAGCACCATCTGCTTTGCTTGAAAAACGCCTCGCTGTACTTTGGAGATACGTATGTCGTTCTCCAAATGAATATGAAGCACACATGTTCAATAAGATGGTCTATTGGTCTCCTGGCCGATTGAATAGATTTGCATCTTGTTTTCAAACAGGTAAAAGGCAGCACGGCGCACAGCTGGTGACACACACTCAGGTGCTCGATGTAGATCGACGCGTAGCACTAACATGTTAACTGGATTTATGAAGTTTCCGCTTTTCCTCTGCATTTCCTCTTTGCTCTGCTTCAATGTTTTTAGCATTCTGCTCTTTTTTATCCCCTTCTTTTTTCTCTTTCTCACTAGCATATCTCTCTTTGGACAACCCCTCTCACTCCCAACCTGCCTCACACAACTTCTCCCAAGGTATCGTTCTGGACCGACTTGATTAGCGTTAGCGTGAGGTGTAGTAGGGGACTTTGGTGTGGCTTTCACATCTGCTTTTCACGTGCTTCTCAATTTTATTTTCAAAAGTTGTCAAATCAGTCTGGTGCTGTAATCGTTCTGTGTAACGTGTCACAAGATGACCACCAGCAACTACTCTACACGTACATGGCCATGTTTTAGCAAGCAAAGTAATTCTGTGAAACGTTATCGCTGTTTATCTGTAACTTAAAACATTGGGTGTGTACAGTCCAATTTGACCAAATACACCGTTAAAAGAATTGATATGGGACCAAATATCAGTGAAGTCGTCAATCGGTATCATTTATTTGGCAACGAGCTAATTCATGTTGCTTGTGGTCAAACCTTTAAGAGCTGACATGTTACACAAGTGTGTCTGTTAGTTCTTGTCAGATGTTCTGAATGCATACATAATGCATGCACCTTGCTACATGATACTATGCCAGTGCCATTTGTTGAGATGTTCCTCCAAATGATCCCAATGTATTGTCAGTCCTCAGTTCTGATCGTGCCGAGCAGATGACCAAGACGTACAATGACATCGAAGTGGTCACTCACCTACTGGCTGAGGTTGGCATCGTGCCGTCGTTTTGATTCCCACGCACGTCCGCATCGGATCATTCCCTTGATCCTGGGTCTTTTGTTATCACTGTCCAGCGCGACAGAGACCTGGAGCTGGCGGCTCGGATCGGGCAGTCTCTTCTGCAGAGGAACCACCTGCTACAAGAGCGTAATGAAGCTGTGGAGGAGCAGCTAGCACAGACTCTGGACCAGGTAGCTTGAAGTTAAATGCTTCAGCAGATTCAGTAAAAAGTCCATTTTGATATCCTTGTATTTCAAAACAACGCAATGTGAAGTCACTCACTAACCTTGCTCTATGACCAGGTTCACCAGCTGCAGCATGAGCTCGGTAAGAAGGACGAGTTGCTGCGCATGGTGGCCAATGCCTCGGAGGAGTGCGAGGCAGACTCCAGCGTATCGACCCCGCCGAAGCAGCCTCAGTTAGCCAGTGGAAATGCCGCTGCCGCGCTCAGCCAGCTGGAGTCGATGCAATGTAAGCTGCAGGAGCTCGAGGAGGAGAA
The DNA here is from genome assembly GCF_024217435.2 of Syngnathus scovelli. Taxonomy (NCBI): domain Eukaryota; kingdom Metazoa; phylum Chordata; class Actinopteri; order Syngnathiformes; family Syngnathidae; genus Syngnathus; species Syngnathus scovelli. The sequence continues at coordinate 10,714,787 of NC_090848.1, read as the reverse complement.
CTTGGCTCTGAGGTCTGAGGTTGGTGGCAAATCAGGACTTGAGTATTCATGTGGAGTTGTGCAAGCATTAACATTGCAACTTATCTTAGGCCTGCCAGCTGAAGAGGGACACCATCACCTATGAGGAGAAGGAACAAAAACTTGTGAGCGACTGTGTCAAGGAGCTCCGTGAGTCACCTTGATGTGATAGAACCTTTTGGGGGATATTATAGAAATGAATAGTGGCTTTGAAAAATGAATGAACATTGAAAAATCAAAACATTCTACCCACTGATTTGAACTGTAGCCAAGCAAGTGATTTTTTTTTTTTCTCCCACTCAGTACTATAAATATCTGCTAAAATTGCTACCATTATTTCTCTTAACAAGTAGATTGTTCCCATTTTCAGAAAAATAAAATTGAACGTCAACTAAAAATAAATTCGGTCCTCACAATGTCATGTCCATTTTAACACATTTTTGAAAAGGTCATTTTCAAAACTTATTTTACAAACAAGGTTTTATTATAATTTATTTATTTATTTACTCACTCACTCATATCTTGTTTTTTAATCTTATAATTTAATCTTATTTTGGAAAACTGTTTTTCATTGCTCGTTGGTAATTAACCACGCATCATCAAAATAAAAGTCACAATATGACATTGTGAAGACAACAGTGGCGTTTCAGTTCCTGTGTTGTGTGCTCACTCACCTCAGGTCAGTCCAACAGCCAGATGGTGTCTATGACTGACGAACTGTCCCAGAAGAACGAGGAGCTGGTCAGACACCAGGAAGAAATTGCTCAGTTGCTCTCGCAAATTGTTGAGCTGCAACATCGGGTGAAGGAGGTAAGGAACCAGGTTTCAATTTCATCATTTGTTCAGCTCTAATGCACACTGTTGCTTTGCTAGCTCAACCAGAAGTCTCTAACATTGTCACTATTATCATTAAGCTGGCTTTGGAGAAAGAGGAGCTGAGGATCCACTTACAGGCTTCCAAGGAGGCCCAGAGACAACTCACGGCAGAGGTAGGCACCATGTCACGCAAAGGCACAGACACCTTTTTGAAGATCTTTTCATTGAGCGGCAAATCCAAATTCTATGCCGGCGTAGTTGAACGAGCTGGCCGAGAGGAACGCCGAGTGTGTCGAAATGCTCCACGAGTCCCAGGAGGAGATCAGGGAGCTTCGCAACAAAAACACTCCCCCTTCTGGCATGCGACGGCATCTCTCCTATGGCCTATACCCGATGGTGAGAGGGCATCTTGTCAAAGAACACGCGGTTCTCATTAACATTATTGCTCATGAGGTTGTGCATGCGCAGGATTCGCTGGCTGCAGAAATTGAAGGCACCATGAGGAGAGAATTGTGTGTTGAAGAAGAAAGTGCATGTCAGGACCAAAGGTATGATGGCCACTGTGGTCCAAAATATTCCACATTTGAGCGGGTAGTAGTAATTTCTTAAGAAATTGTGTCTGAAACGTGGTGTTGCTTAAGTTAAAAAATATTCAATAGGCTGTAATAGCAAACCACAAGTGAGCTCATGATATCAGCGTGATGGTGTCAATGCTAACCTTAGTCATTACCAATGGACTTTCCACTCCAGGATTTCCCAGAAGCGAGTCTTCCAGACAGTGCGCTCCATCAATGCTTCAACATCCCGGCCCCATTCGGCAACCCCGCCTATTCCCGGTTCTGGACGCAACTCTTTGGTGATGACCGCACAGCCCTTCACTTCTTCTCAGGGGTAAGACTCAAGTCGATCAAATCAAGCAAGATGGATTTTGATTGATTTTGCTTTCATGTTTGAAGCGATGAAGTGCCAACGGGCCAGCCGGGCTACCCTGGTGGGAATGACCTCACGAAAGCACTGCACCGCCTGTCGCTTCGACGGCAGAACTTCTTGTCGGAGCACCAGTTCTTCAAGGCGGAACGGGAGAAAAAGCTGCAAGGCCTGGCTGGGGCGGAGGCTCACGATGCAGGAAGCGGCTGCAGCTCACCAATGGGCAGTGTGTTCTCCTCCTTTTCCAATCTGTCGGACATCTCTATAGGCTCCAGCGTCTTCAGGACCTTCCTGCCAGAGAAGCTTCAGATTGTCAAGCCCATGGAAGGCTCACTGACACTCCATCATTGGCAGCAGCTTGCCAAACCTCACTTGGCCACCATCCTGGACCCGCACCCTGGCGTCGTCACCAAAGGTTTCCGGCCGCTTGCCCAGGATGCCATTTACCGCTTGAATGACATGGAGGAAGATGAGGCCGGTGAAGCACATCGAGACGAGGAGGCTGGCGTCATGGAGAAAGGCGCAACCGAGCGGGGTAAAGAGGAAGATGAGGAAGAAGGTGGTATTGTCTTCAAAGTGCGCTGCTCATCTACACCAGAGGAGAAGAAAGATAGAAAGCTTTCGAACCCGCCCCTTCCCGCCGCTCCTCTCTCACCATCCCGGCCGCCGTCCGCCACCGCAGTCGCCGAGACATCCTACACATCGTCTCAGTCTGCTCCGAATGTTTCCACTACGACCGTCCAATCCAGCGCATCTGTCTCAGGTAAACATCACCATGCAGATCGATCATCATATATTTATTTTACAAATATGTGTTTTTATTCCTACATTTTATAGAATCATTCACTAGTCACTCGTTGGCCAGGTCCACATAACCGATGAATAATGGTGCTTCACTGTTTATGTAATCAACCAATTTCAAGAAGATAAATGAATGCAAAACGTTTTACAAGACTTTTGACAATGTAAATGCATGGCCAGCTGGTTTACAGAATCAACCCCAGCAGTCAAGATTTCATCTCAGTTTTGTTTGTGTACAGTCCGAAATCCAGTCAAGTGTCAGAGCTCCACTTTCTCTACCTACACTTTCACCACCTGCCGCATCCTACACCCTTGTGATGTCACACAAGTCACTGCAAGGTCAGTATTCCTTTTCCATGTACAGTATTTATTCCATAAATCTAATGATACTTTTCAACGGTAGACCCAAAATCTCTTCCTTGACGTTTTGAACAGATCATTTTTCCAAACAAACTGAGGTTACACACCACTCTGTGTAGAAATATTTTTTGCCCAATTGTTTGATGAAACATTAGGACAGGCAGTTTATTACATTTAATGGATGTCATTGAACATAGAAGACTAGCTGCTTGCGTAGTAGCCACTTCTAAAGGGATAGACTGGGAACCAAACTCAGCCCAAACGATCAAAGCACCTTAGTTAAATAATCATAAGACCATCAGCTCCGAAAGAGGAACATCCTTAGTTAAATAATCATAATAAGACCATCATCTCCTAAAGAGGAACATTTGAATGTTTATCAAATGATGCCACACTGAAATGGCCTATAAGGATTTTTATTTTTACTGTGTAGTTCACAGTCCTCTGTCAATGGCAACACGCCCAGCTCCATGAGGACGGGACCCAGTACCCCCCTGACCCCTTGCCGACTCAGCCTGGGAGACTTCTTTCCCACCCGGCGTCCCCCTGTGGCCGCCAGCGGTTTGGCCAAGTTGGTCCTGGAGAAAGGCATCTCTGCACAAGTGTCCACAGAAACCCCCCCATCATGTGCCAGATCCACGCCCCCCAAGCCACTCCTCCGCCTTCTTCCGGGCACACCCCCCAACTCGCCGTCGCACTCACCCGGATCCGAGAGCCACCAGCGCTCGGCTGACAATTTCCTGGCATCAAGGCCGGCGGAATTGTTCCTGCGAGATGTTTACGGCTTGAACCTTGGCCGCTCCCCGCATCCTGACCTACCCAGCCCCTCTCGAGAGAACTCCGCCCGTGGGCCATCCCCGCTTAATGTCAGCCTTCTGGAGAGGCTGCGTCAGATGGGATTTAGCAAGGTACCCCCGGCGTCCGCCACCTTCGTGTCGGCGGGTGGCGGGAGCCTCTTGGATGGTCTGAGGCGCAACCAGAGCCTTCCGGCGATGATCGGCGCACGGGCGGGAAAGCCGACAGGTCAGCCCTTGCCTCCCCCTCACCCCACTTCCTTGGCGCTCCCACCACCAGCTTGGGGAAATCTCAAACAAAGATGCACAAAAGCCACCTTGAATACCCCACCACGTTCTGGTGAATCCTAAAGTGCGTCATTTCCCTTATAATCCACCTTAAGTTGCCTGATTTTAACCCCCCCGCCCCCTTGCGTCCCCCACCCTCTTTTTTGGACTTGATTTTAAAGCACAACAGATTTGAACTGAGTTTTTAATTACCAGCTACCTTTTGGCCATGATTCTATTTATTAAGGCCTTAGTTTTTGTCTCATAGGGTTTGTGGTACCTTGTCAAAAGGCTCTGGATGTTTTGTAAAGGGGCCCGATATACCACCTGGACTTAAGTATCGGGACGCCGTGTATCGATGCGGCGTAACTTCCATGAGAAAAGAAGGTTTTGCGGATGTGAAAGAGAAGGTGTTTCAGGGTGTGACACTTTTAGAAATGAAAGTTTCTGTATGTTCATTCATGTTTGAGTCCAGACTTATTACAAGGGCTTCTTCAATCGTGGCCTCAATATAAATTTAGGAATTCTAGTAGAGGGTGTCCCCGAAAATATCCATTTCAAATATGATTGTCTGAGCAACTCCACATACACTAGACAAACAAAACGTTCTTTGTCTTTAAGTCGGGGGAAATAATACACACGTCTCATTTGCATGAGAATTGTCTGTTATTAGCCCAAACTTTTTAACCACATAAAAAATACTTAGCTCTCCATGTGCTATCTTAATGACCGTTTTTAAGTCATATTGTTACTGGAGTAGAGTAGTGGGCCGAACAAGGAGGTTTTATTCCTTAAAATGTATAAAACATTATCGTAAGCCGGTATAACATTTGGTTTCAAAGTGACGTTTTTCCCTGTTGTACCACAAGAGGGAGCCTACACATCTCAATTTACAATCATTGTATTAAACTGCCAAATGATAGTGGAACTTTTTAGAGACACCCTGTGTATTGACAGTAAAGCCGTTTAGAAGAGAAGAGGATCCTTTGCCAGCTTAATTTGAGTCATTCCCCATCTCTGGCGTCACGTGTATAACATTTCCCAATGGGTGAAAGTCCCCTCTCCAGCGTTTTTGGATGCCTACATGACATTCTTGCATCCAGGTCCCAGCATGTTTATGGAACCTGGTAAAAGTCTGAACCAGACCAGGCAACTTGGGTATTGTGTGTGGTGAATCCAAATTATTTTTAAATTATAAGCGGCCTTATATAGAAAGCAGAAGTGTTGCTCTCTTGCCTTGTCGCCATTCTGTGTGTATTATTTGCATGTTTTGTTTTTCAGTCTGTCCAGACTTCTACTGAGTCACTGCACTATGTTGTTTCTATTTAAAGTTTGTTTTTCCTACACTCACCTATCGATGAAAACGATTCCAGTCACATTGACTACGAATATTATGCGGTCTCCTTTTTTTTTCTTCAGATCTGGAAGATTACCAAAAGCATGCCATTCTTTTATTTATTTTATTTTTTAATGTAATGTCTTTCATGTATTTTACCTCGCCATTTTTTAACCCACATGAAATGTTGGTGTGTTTGTAAGACTGAAGGTTTATCTCTAAGATTTATCGTGCTTGGATGTCACTTGGCTACAGCTAATCCTGGCTAAAGGTTCTGTAAGCAACAGCTGTTAATTATTTGCCCCCATTTTCCAATAAAGCGACGAAAAAAAAATAATGTTCATATGTAATTGATGGAAAGATTCATACTGATGAATGTAATGTGGAAAAAAAGTATCATCAATTGACATACAGTATGTGTTGAACGATAACTTTATACAAAATACTCAAATACAGGGGTGTGTAATAATGACACCCCTGTCCTGCTCAACAGGATATAAAACAAATTCTTAGGTATCGACATTCACATGGGACACAGCTTGATGCTGTCAGAGGTGGAGCTGAATTGTCCACGTGCAAAATCCAAACCCACCCCGACTCCGCTGCCCACCCCAAAGACTGCATAGAGGGGCTGGGTAAAGTTTGCCCGGAATGTATGAAGGTGCGTCAGGCTCTCGGCCACGCCGTAGAACGCTAGCGTTCCATCGGACAAATCCACAAAGATTCCCAGACGGGGGGAGTAGGTGACCGGGATGTCCCTCTTCTCGTTGTCGTGCAGCGCTGAGCAGCAAGTGTCGGAAAGCTCCAGCGTCCACGACTGGGCGTTGTAGCCGATTCCCGCCCTGGCATCCGAGCCCTTCCTGCTCAGGGATGCATATGCCACGCCCATGGAGGAGCCTCGGCCTCGCCACTCCACCTCCCAATAGGAACGTTGCGAGTACACCGGGGTCCCGCACATGACCTGGGTCCAGCCGTCAAAACGTTGGGGGGTGTCTAGATAGGCCGCCATTTCCCCTTGCAGGGTTGCCTTGGTGTTGCCCTCAGAGAGAATCAGGCGACGATGGGCGCTGTTTGGATCAAGGGTGAAGTTCACAGAATCTACGGGGGAGAGAGAGAGAGAGCGAGCGCAAGAGAGAGACTTTCAGTTGCTGGTTTGTTGTCTGCACAGTCCGTAAAGTGCTAATTGTCCATCCACATTGACATACAAATGGCCTTGACTTGGACTTGTTGAACAAAGAAATTTTCAAGTCTGCAAAATTCCTAATTAGTGCTGAAAATGTCCACACTTTTCTCCACTTGTACAATATCATACAAAGGCATGATGTGTGGTGGCTCTATTACCAGGTACAAATGAGACTTACATTGCAGGAACTCTTCCCTTGCCCTCGGTTCTGGAGCCTGAAAGCTGGCAAGGCTAATTTCTCTTACTGATGGCAGAAAAATATAAAAGATGTCAGCAAAAAATGCCCAGATGATGGTGGCCACAATCTAGCCAAACAGATGTTAGGAGTTAGTGGTACAATCATTAATTTCTATGTGCAAAATATTCTTTTAAAGCAAATCATTATTTTATTACTTTTTCTATTTTCCGCCAATGCGCGGTGGTAATGTTCACACGATGTAAAATGATTAGCAATAATATTCAAGTTCTTGTATTTCTTCTATCATTGAAATGTAAAGTGCGTCGAACAGCTATTGAATATTTTGATTTTTTTTTCCTGCTGCCTGCGTGTAACAGTGCATTCCCAATTAAGGACATACAAAAATATCTATAAAAAAAAATTATATTTGATGATTTAGATGGCTCTATTTTATCATAAATAAAGATGCAGATTTTATCATAAATCGCAGGGCCCCAATAGACAAACAACCATTCACACTCATAATCACACTGAATGACAAACAAGCTCGATCAAGCTTGCAAACTCCACAGAGGAAGCTTGAAGCCCGATTTCAACGCCAGCACCTCTCTAATGTGTGGCGGGCACGCTAACCAGTCGAGCACCACCTACATAAATTCATAATGTAATTACTAACTCATTATAGACAGATTGCTGTATCATTTCACTCACACGCAGGGAAAGCAGTAGTGTGATTATTGGCAGTGGGGGCGGGTGAGTCCAAGAACAGACCAGGGTTAACTGTAATGACAAAACAGATGGGATCTCATTCAAGTGATCAAAGTGGATTCTGGCTAGATATGACTGTATTTGACCTTCTACTGGTGTTTCAGACACGGTTGGCAGCCCCCCTGTAAAAGAGGAGCGTAATGTTGCATGATTAGATGTCAACGTTGCATCAACAATAATGAAAGGTGAAGTCTGAGGTCACGTGCCTGCCAACGCTGCGGTTGCTACAGGTGTGTTGCCGCGACGTGACCGGAAAATGCTGCTGATTGATGACATGCGACTAAAAGCTGATCAGAGAAGACGGGAAAAATATGTACTTTTTGGGTCAAATTTGAGCAGTTTTGACTTTTGACAGAAATCATAATGCCATTAGAGAACAAAATGATTTTGCACCTCCGGTGGATGCTGGCGCGGGAGCAAGCGTCTGGCTCGGGTTCGGGCTCACTGGTGCGGGAGTGGGCGGAGTAGCAGGGACACCCTGACTCTGACTGGACCTGTTCCACAGAGACGGGGATCCTCTCCGGCTTGGAGTCGGGCTGGGTCTGGGGCTTGGTCTGAGGTTGGCCTCCCGTGCTGTTGACAATGATAACAAAAGTCATCAAATAAAATATTTATTCAGCAGCACTTTTTTAAAATTACTTACTTTATTATGATTTCGTCACTTTAAACTTAAAACTCCTAAACCTGACCGTTAACCCTTACCCACCTAACCCCTAACTCTGACACCAACCCTAACCCTAACAATAACCCTAAGCCTAGTTTGAAACCTTAACCCTTGTTTGAAAGCAATCCGCTTGTTCTTGACTGCATGGTATAGAAGCACGTAGGACCTGGGCAGATTAGACTGACATAGCAACGCATAGAGGCTGAAATGTGATTGGACCAAAAAAACGATTAAAGACAATAGGCTCTTGAATAAAATTTTCAAACCTACTTGACTCTCCTTCATCTCGGCCCCTTCTGCCCCAAAGCCTTGGTGACCTCTGCGTGACCTCTGCAACAGGAAGGAGGCATGATCCATCACATTGGCTGTTCTCCCTAACATTTTCAAATGAACAAAACCCTCACCTCGTGACGTGTCTCTGCTCCTCACATCTTGACCTCTAATGCCTGCAATAAAGATTGTTTCCGGTTTGAACACCATGAAGCACACAAACACTTTGGTGAATGGCATTACCCATTAGTCCTCTTCTGTCAGTACTTCGTGACGTAACTGAGCTACTTGGTGATGACCCTGTGGAGCCATTTGAGTATTTTTTATGTGAATTCGGATGATGACGATCTTTGAACTTGGACAGAAAGGGATGAGGGTCATACCTGCCGAACGGTTGTTTTGATTCGCATTTCGTGATCCAAGGGCTGAAAATACTGGAGTGGAAAAAAAACAGATTGTGGTCATTGTAATGATGTTGTTGCTTTTAACATGCAGTACACAACTCACGTTTTAAGAGGCCACTTCTCTGATTACGATTGCCTGCATGACAACAAAAACACACAATTAGTTCTCTCACCATGTGACTTTTATAGAGGTACAATCCTTTTATTTTTAATAATTACATTCTTACCAGCACCCAGTGTGAATAACGTTGTCTCATTGACTGTAAATAGGGAAAACAAACATGGTTAAAAAAAAAAAAAAATCTGCGGATACGCTAGCTTCTTTACACAGTCCAAAAACATGCATTTAAAAAAAATGGATGGATGTCAATTAAAAAAATGCAACAACTGTTAATGACTATTTTCATTTCCTTTTAAAGTTTAAAATGTTGAATCCTGTCCATAAGATGTGTGTTTGATCCAAACCTTTTTTGGTGATATTGCCCAGCTCCAGGTTGCACATGTCCTCCACTCGCTCCCTTAGGTCTAGGATGGCTTCCCGCACAGGCTCAAAGGAAGCGTCAAGGTTGACCTGCACGGCTGGAAGGTCTCCCGACTCGAGTGGACTGCACATGGTGTCATACGTCTGAAAGGAATTGTGCAACTCCGAATCAATTTGGCCTTTTGTAAGCAGAGAATGCCATTTTGGCCCTGAAGTAAGTACGCCTCATACCTGCAGGTAGTAGATGTGATCCTGGCATTGAGCTAGGTCCTTCATCTGAGTTTCCCTCCTCTTTAGTTCCTTGATCTCTGCCTCCAGATTATCAGTCACCTCCTGGGCTTGCTCCATCTTCTCTCGGCCGACCTCATCCAGCAACTCTTCTAACAGTTCCTGGAGTCTCTCCACCGAGTGCTGAAGCTCCAACAGCACCTTCTCTGAGTCGGTGTGAACACGGTCTGCAGAGCGCTGTACATGAAGCATGTAAGTATGCCCCATCAAGTATGCTGTCATGTTGGGAGAATTTCAACTTTTACACAAAGTACCGCAACATAAAAGAAATATTTTGCTCAGCATAAGGCAAATTTTGAACATTGACCAGTAAATAAAGAAAAGCCAAAACTATACTTTAGTAAAGATTAAATTAAAATTATATTTAAGTAAAGTTTTGAAATGTAGTGAAAGTAATTATTAAAGAATTATTGCGCAATCCCTCTATTTACAGTAAATAAATGTCATGCTTTTTGTTTTGTTTGTTTGCCCCCCAAAATAGGAAAGTTATTTTCTCACAATATATGTCAATAATCGTTCGTGTTCCATGAGTGAGGTTGGTTTTGAAATACATCCTGTTTTCTCTCTATTTCTTTGAATTTGTGTTAAACACAACATTTAGCTGCCATCTAGAGGCTGAAAGTCAAATTACACCTCAGTTAACCCAGTCCAACCCAGCGGTGTCTGGAAAGCGGACTTAAAACCGATGATGATGATGATGAGTTAAACAACATTGAAAAAAAGTCTTGCCTCCTAGCGGGAATACTATTACTCTTTCAGATCCTACCTTCATTCCGTCCATCATCTTCTTCATGTCCTTCAGCTCCTGCTGTCTATCTTTGAGCTTCTTCTGATTTTCCGCCTGCATCTCAGAAAGCCCTTTCTGCAGTCGAGGAGTATGATGAATGAACGAACAGGAATGGTGTTAGGAGGCAGCTGACTATGCAAAAGTCCAGGAGTCTCTAGTCTAATGCAATGATTCTCAAAATAAGATCCTGAAGCCTTAGCTTGAGGACTTGCATACAATTATTAAATTATGGTATCAGTTTGAAAAATCGTTTGCCAATGGTATGTGGAAGGGCATGCCAATAAAACAAGCATACTAAACCAGTTAGTGCACCCTCCCTTAGCTCCGCCCAACTGACAGCGCTGACATGGCTGATGTCATCAAACAAATCTGACATTGTATGTACAGTAGGCATACAATTGCAGGAATACATTCCTATTTTTGCAAAGAATAAAAGGTACATTTTTGGGGAATGAAGGTGTCTTTTCCAAAATGAAAGGTATATATATATATATATATATATATATATATATATATATATATATATATATATATATATATATATATATATATATATATAAAGTTGTGTTTTGGAAATACACTTGTGTTGTTAGAGAAAAGAAAAATTCACTGTAATGTCATAAAATTACAACTTTATCTTGAGTTTGTTCTTTTATGTTGTTCAGTCTTACCTCTTTATCCGTACGTTCAACCTTCGTGGACACGCTCTCGTGACCTTTGTGGTGGTTGCTCGTGCACAGCCAACAGATGAACACCTTGCATTGGCGACAGAAGAACTCCTGCAGGTACTTGTGCTGAGTGCAGATCTTCTCAGTCAAGTTCCCTGTCGGCGCAATCAGCTCATGCTCTCTCAGGGCCTTGGTGGTCTGGTGAGGCTTCAGGTGGCTCTCGCAGTACGAACTCATGCACACCACGCAGGTCTTGACCGCTGCCTTCTGCTCTCCTTTGCACAGGTCGCACTGCACAACTGAGGAGGGGAGAAGCTTTTGGGATTTTAATTTGATGCTTTTAGAGACCTCAGATCTTGGGATTCCTCTGCGGAGCTGCTCCACAGCTTCAGCCAGCATGGTGTTTCTGGAAAGCGAGGGCCGAGGACAGAAAGTCTGACGGCACTGGGGGCAGCTGTAGATACCCTTGGGATCATCCTTGCTCCAGTAGTCCTTAATACAGGCCATGCAGTAGCTGTGCCCGCAGGGGATGGTGACCGGATCGTTCGGGAGATCCAAACACACGGGGCAGTTGAACTGCTCTTCTGTCCACAGTTTATTACTCATGGTCCAACAAGCGAATAGAAAGCAAAAAATGGTAGACAACCAGTGAAATCAGGAGTTCCTCGCAATCACAGGAGGAAATATCAAGTCGGTTGAAAGGGCGAGAGCAGGGAGGGGCCTGAGCCACCAGGCAGGTCGAGCGGGTACAAACGGGTGTCGGTGGAAAAACTGTGACATAGGTGAAGGAAGCAGTAAATCCTTTCATTGTGTCTGTGAGCCAGAGAGCCATAGCGTGAGATTGATTAATTAAACCACAAAAAACAGTATTTGGAATTCACGGTTGAGCATAAATATCATCGAAAGGTGAAATTCCTGTCGAATCAATTCAGAGATTTGTTTTTAAATACACTATTCACATTTGAAGAGTAGAAAATGTGCAGAGATTGAGAAAAAAACGACAAGCAGAGAAACAGTTTAGTGAGGTGAAGGATTTTTTTTCTTTTTTTGTAGGCTAACACGACAGAAAACTTGGGCTTTAGGCTGGCGTCGTTGCATAGAACATCTCGTTATCACAGCTCGGAAAGATCCTGTATATTTCTCCAGCTCAAACACATAAGACCCCTTTTCACACTGCACTAGATTTTCTTTGTTTTTCACCCAGTTTTCTGGTGCAAGCTTGCTCATATTTAATAATGCTTGCATAGCCGCCAACCAGGAAGTAACAGGAAGGCTTTTCCTGTTTTGATGCTGTTACCATTCGGAAATCATTTGGCTAGCTTCTCTCTAGTTGGATGCTTCTGATATCACCATGACGCTGGTATCGAACGTAACAATTTTAAATTCAAGGTGACCTACTCTCATGTCACTCGTTTCTTGTGCCTTGGCAACAAATATACAATCAATGGATGTATCAAAGTCAACTTGCACCTTGCTTAGTGCAGTGGGAAAAGGCCTGAGGAGAGGAGCATCTATTTTTCCAGGTGAGAAAATTATGAAATTATTATTATGAATTCTAATCCTGAATAATTATCATAATTTACTACAATGTGATGATTATATATTTTTTCAAATGTAAAACTTTACTTAGAATGTATCAAATTCAAATATGAACTATAATTTTGATCAATTATCATAACTTACTACAATATATTTTTCTTCAAATGTAAAACTCCTAGTATGTATAATTGTTGGTAAAAAATCATGCCATTGGCACTCGACTCAATGTCTATTTTTGTTGCAATCATTTGCTTGTCTTTTGTAGCACTAAAAACTGCCGCCCAGCCAGCATCCTTCTATACAAAGCAAGCAGGAGGCTCTTGAAGGAGCCCTTTCAGTGATGTTGAGGACACTGAGGAAGAGTAGTCCTAAATCAGGTGAAAACCTGTTTTTGTCAAGTTTCGACTTCCCAACACACAATGGTTGTCGAGTTTTAGCTTCCCAGCACACAATTAATGGCTGTCTGTGTTTTTGTAGGCTGCAAGAGGAGCCGAATGGGATAATTCCATATGAAAAGGCACAATGGCCTATCCAAGGGAGCAATGGCCTATCCAAAGGAGCAATGGCCTATCCAAAGGAGCAATGGCCTATCCAAAGGAGCCATGGCCTATCCAAAGGAGCCATGGCCTATCCAAAGGAGCCATGGCCTATCCAAAGGAGCCATGGCCATATGCAAAGGAGCCATGGCGATATGCAAAGGAGCAATGGCCATATGCAAAGGAGCAAAGGAGCAATGGCCATATGCAAAGGAGCAAAGGAGCAATGGCCATATGCAAAGGAGCAATGGCCATATGCAAAGGAGCAAAGGAGCAATGGCCATATGCAAAGGAGCAATGGCCATATGCAAAGGAGCAAAGGAGCAATGGCCATATGCAAAGGAGCAATGGCCATATGCAAAGGAGCAAAGGAGCAATGGCCATATGCAAAGGAGCAATGGCCATATCAAGTCAAGAATCAAGCATCGCGCTGCAAAAGTCGACGTGTGCGGATCATGTGCCCAGGAGGGGGCAGTGTGGTTGCCTTTGGTTATGGGTGCACGATGGAAAGGTTGCAGGTGTGGACAGTGTTTAGGGCTCTGATGGTTGGTCTTGCTTTCGAGGTGCGCTGTGGTTGTGGCTGGTCTGGATCCAGCGTTGTCTTGTGCTTGGTTGCCATTGACGGCCCACTTGGGGGAGGACTTTTCAAACTGAACTTTGACGTGGAGCTGAATGTCCAATTTTGCCATACGACTTGTACCATTGTGTACCTTTTTCAAATTCCACTGCAGACCTCAATCGGAAATCAAATTAAGGGGGTTTTTATTTCAAAGTCTGTGCCCCTAGTTGTCTCTCTATGTACAATAAAAGAGTCGAGCACGTACTTATCGATGCTGCACTTGCAGCTTTTTTTAAATAGTAATTAAAAGGTCGAATTTCCTCCAATATATAGTTTTAAAAAATGTTACTGAATGGGTGAAACGTATGAGAGTTTAAAAAATAAATAAAATTAAAAAAAGGCTTGTGGAACTTTTGTTAGCACTGTAGTGCCAGCAAGGGGGGGCTGGGCAGGGTGGTGGGCGACTGTTCCATAAAAAAGAAATGATCAGACATGTATACATTATGGCACAAGTCCTGCACAACTTGATGTATGCTTCAAGAATGTACATTAACATTATGATTTGTTTATTGAATTGAAATACATCAAAATTATATCTGTCTGTGGAAATATGAAATATGGTGATGTCTAAAATCAGTCCATCCTTTCACTTTGCTATTGTCTTCTTTCCCCTCTGAAGGTTTTTATAGATACTGATGATGGTGTTACAAATACTTTCATGTACAGTGTAAATCCCCTTCAAGGAAATTTAATTATATACGTGTGTATATATGTGATAAATCTGAATCTAATGGTGACCTCAAGTGTTTTCAAATATTTCCATCTGTTAATTTCCTTTGGGCCGAGCCCCCTCCGGCCTGCACCTGTAAACTCCTCCATCATAATACATTTCCAAGCTATGTAAAAATGAAAAAATATTGCCATTTAAAAAAAGTCCTCTTTTAATATTCATGATTTCTTAAAATTGACCAAATTTAAACGGATGTCTTCCTTTAGTCCAGCTCGTTCCAGCGGCATTGGTCTTGTGTATGTATGATTTTGTGTGTGTTTTTAAATAACGTTTTCCTACTTTATTTTATTGTATGTAAATAGCTGTTAGTCACGTGACCCAATGTGGAGGTACTTGTGGGCGGGGCCTGCTAAAAGACCAACTACGGAAGCTCCCCAAGTACTGATGTGCATTCCAGTTCTTTTAGGTGAACTGAATCTTTAGAATCTCTTTGAACGAATCGTTCACTCACGAGCCAACACTATTTTGAAGGGTTTTCAGTCTTGAGGTGAGCGTTGGTTGCCCTTCTGTCACTGTCATGGACACGAGTCTTTGGTCAAGTGGTAAACGTCATTGCCTCTAACACGATGGAACCATGGTTCGGGACCCGCCCTTACCCACGCGCTGTATTTTGTCGATTTTCTCTCACTTCTGCATAAAGTTTGTGACTTTTTTTTTTTTTTTTTTTGAAGGCAGGTTTCAGTCTTGCCTGTCGGAAAGGTGGGCGTGGTCAAGCCAATTTCAGTTGCGCTGTGATTGGTCAGACTGAATTTGGCGGGCAAAGTGGCACTTAGGTTTTTGAAGGCAGTTTTCAGTCTTGAGGTGAGCGACGGGTGCAACCGCCCGCGTGTGAAGTGGCCTGTCACGTGGTACGCTAGTGTGCAAAGCACCATTGGACGAGCAGGCGAGGAAGATTTGAATTGACGGATGTGACGTCATGTCTTCGGGTGAATTGGGGAAGTTGTCAAATACCGGTGCAATCACCCGCGCAGCGGGCGGTTTTTCTCAGGTAAGCTAACATGCTAGGAAATGTTTGTCGTTCATTGGCGTTTCTCACGACGGACGCCTTGTTTGTTCGTTGCAGGATTCAAGGCGAGTTATCAAATGCAGGCGCCACCGACCGTGTGGCGGTTTCTCGGGTAAGCTATCAAATGTTTGTCGTTCATTGGCGTTTCTCACGACGGACGCCTTGTTTGTTTGTTGCAGGATTCAAGGCGAGTTATCAAATGCAGGCGCCACCGACCGTGTGGCGGTTTATCGGGTAAGCTATCAAATGTTTGTCGCTCATTGCCGTTTCTCACGACGGACGCCTTGTTTGTTTGATGCGAACAAATATCTTGAAAATCTTTTCACACTCGTCCCGGCCACCGCGACTGTCGTTTTGCCGCTACAGTATTTCAAATCTCTTTGGCGTTGTTTCGTCAAATTAACAATGTTGCATTACATATAGTGTGCTATTTCCGTGTTATGCAAACTGATGAATGTGACGAATTTGTTACGTCATGTTCAAATCTATTCCAAGATGGCGCCCGCCCGCCCGCCTTCCGTTATGCAACAAACATTTGCGAGCGTGATTTTCTCCCGTTTAGTCGACTGCTCGATTCATGCCGACATTTTTGAGTGAGTTGATGGATGATAAAATTAAATTATTATAATTCGGATACTTTTGTAATTATTATAAGTCATTACAATATACTGATAATTGTATACATATTTTAAATATAAAACTGGAGTTGGTATGTGTAATTGTTGCAAAAATATCATGCCACTCTACTCAATGTCTATAATTGTAACTCCCAGATGCAGAGCATATAGTATGGTATGATATTGTATGGTATTGTATGCATTGTGTGTATGGTAGCGTATGGCAGGGTATTGTATGTGTTCTGTCTATCCATCCATCCGTCCATCCGCCCACCCACCCACCCGCCCATCCGTCCATCCGCCCACCCCCCTAC
This sequence comes from Syngnathus scovelli, assembly GCF_024217435.2. Taxonomy (NCBI): domain Eukaryota; kingdom Metazoa; phylum Chordata; class Actinopteri; order Syngnathiformes; family Syngnathidae; genus Syngnathus; species Syngnathus scovelli. The sequence continues at coordinate 10,698,416 of NC_090848.1, read as the reverse complement.
CCGTCCATCCGCCCACCCCCCCATCCATCCACCCATCCGTCCATCCGCCCACCCACCCACCCATCCGTCCATCCGCCCAACCCACCCATCCATCCAACCACCCAATTCCATCCACCCACCCATCCATCCAATCCGTCCATCCATCATCCATCCATCCGCCTACCCACCCATCCGTCCATCCGCCCACCCACCCGTCCATCCATCCACCCGTCCGTCCGCCCACCCATCCATCCATCCAGCCACCCAGCCAGATTTGTATGTATTGTTTGTTTTGTTTTTTGTTTTGTATGTATTGTATGTATTGTATTATATGTATTGTATTGTATGTGTTTTTGTTTTGTCTTGTCGTTTTTTGTTTTGTTTTTTGTTTTGTATGTATTGTATTGTATTATTTTTTGGTTGTTGTTTTTTTTTTATTGTATGTATTGTATGTAATTTTTTTGTTTGTTTTTTGTATTGTTTTGTATTGTTTTTTTGTTTTGTATGTATTGTATGTATTGTATGCATTGTGTGTATGGTAGCGTATGGCAGGGTATTGTATGTGTTCTGTCTATCCGTCCATCCGCCCACCCACCCATCCGTCCATCCGCCCACCCCCCTACCCGTCCATCCGCCCACCCATCCGTCCATCCGCCCAACCCACCCATCCATCCAACCACCCAATTCCATCCACCCAAACCCATCCACCCACCCATCCATCCAATCCGTCCATCCATCATCCATCCATCCGCCTACCCACCCATCCGTCCATCCGCCCACCCACCCGTCCATCCATCCACCCGTCCGTCCGCCCACCCATCCATCCATCCATCCATCCGCCTACCCACCCATCCATCCACCCGTCCGTCCGCCCACCCATCCATCCATCCATCCAGCCACCCAGCCAGATTTGTATGTATTGTTTGTTTTGTTTTTTGTTTTGTATGTATTGTATTATATGTATTGTATGTGTTTTTGTCTTGTCGTTTTTTGTTTTTTGTTTTGTATGTATTGTATGTATTGTATTGTATTATGTATTGTTTTTTGGTTGTTGGTTTTTTTTTTTTTGTATGTATTGTATGTATTGTATGTAATTTTTTTGTTTGTTTTTTGTATTGTTTTGTATTGTTTTTTTGTTTTGTATGTATTGTATGTATTGTATGCATTGTGTGTATGGTAGCGTATGGCAGGGTATTGTATGTGTTCTGTCTATCCATCCATCCGTCCATCCGCCCACCCACCCATCCGTCCATCCGCCCACCCCCCTACCCGTCCATCCGCCCACCCACCCATCCATCCACCCATCCGTCCATCCGCCCACCCACCCACCCATCCGCCCAACCCACCCATCCATCCATCCACCCACCCATCCATCCACCCACCCACCCACCCATCCATCCACCCACCCATCCATCCAATCCGTCCATCCATCCATCATCCATCCCTCCGCCTACCCACCCATCCGTCCATCCGCCCACCCACCCGTCCATCCGCCCACCCCCCTACCCGTCCATCCGCCCACCCACCCATCCATCCACCCATCCGTCCATCCGCCCACCCACCCACCCATCCGTCCATCCGCCCAACCCACCCATCCATCCATCCACCCATCCATCCACCCACCCACCCATCCATCCACCCACCCATCCATCCAATCCGTCCATCCATCCATCATCCATCCCTCCGCCTACCCACCCATCCGTCCATCCGCCCACCCACCCGTCCATCCATCCAGCCAGCCACCCAGCCAGATTTGTATGTATTGTTTGTTTTGTTTTTTGTTTTGTATGTATTGTATGTATTGTATTATATGTATTGTATTGTATGTGTTTTTGTTTTGTCTTGTTGTTTTTTTGTTTTGTATGTATTGTATTGTATGTATTGTATGTATTGTATTGTATTATGTATTGTTTTTTGGTTGTTGTTTTTTTTTTTTGTATGTATTGTATGTAATTTTTTTGTTTGTGTTTTGTATTGTTTTGTATTGTTTTTTTGTTTTGTATGTATTGTATGTATTGTATGTATGTATTGTATGTATTGTATTGTACTCAGTGACTTAGTGGTAGAGTGTCTGGAAGACTGGAAGGTTGTGGGTTCAAACCCCGGCCGGGTCATACCAAAGACTATAAAAATGGGACCCATTGCCTCCCTGCTTGGCACTCAGCATTAAGGGTTGGAATTGGGGGGTTAGATCACCAAATGATTCCCGAGCGCGGGCAGCGGCACCGCTGCTGCTCACTGCTCCCTTCTCCCCCAGGGGATGGATCAAAATCACATGGGGATGGGTTAAATGCAGAGGACAAATTTCACCACACCCAGATGTGTGTGTGACGATGATCATTGGGACTTTAACTTTATTGTATTATATGTATTGTATGTATGTATTGTATGTATTTTTTTTTGTTTGTTTTTTGTATTGTATGTATGTATTGTTTTGTATTGTTTGTTTTTTTTGTTTTGTATGTATTGTATGTATTGTATGTATTTTTTTTGTTTTGCATGTACTGTATGTATTATATTGTGTGTATTGTATTGTTTTGTTTTTTGTTTTCTTTTTTGTATTCTATGTATGTATTGTATTGTTTTGTTTTTTGTATTGTATGTATTGTATTGTATGTGATGTATGTATTGTATGTATTGTTTTTTGTTTTGTATGTATTGTATTGCGTGTATTGTATGTTTTTTTTTTTTTGTTTTTTTGTTTTGTTTTCTTTTTTTTTTTGTATTGTATGTATTGTATTAAATGTATTGTATGTATTGTTTTTTTTTGTGTGTGTTTTGTATGTATTGTGTATTGTTTTTTTGTTTTGTATGTATTGTGTGTATTGTATGTATTGTTTTTTTTTTTAATGTGTTTTGTATGTATTGTGTGTATTGTATTGTATGTGTTGTTTTTTTTTTTTGTTTGTTTTTTGTTTTGTGTGTATTGAATGTATGGTATGTATTTTTTTTTTTTTTTCTTTTTTTGTATTGTATGTATTGTATTGTGGGGCGGCTCAGTGGCGCACTGGGTAGCACGTCCGCCTCACAGTTAGGAGGGTGCGGGTTCGATTCCACCTCCGGCCCTCCCTGTGCGGAGTTTGCATGTTCTCCCCGAGCCCGCGTGGGTTTCCTCCGGGCACTCCGGTTTCCTCCCACATCGCAAAAACATGCTTGGTAGGCCGATTGATCACTCCAAATTGTCCCTAGGTGTGAGTGCGAGTGCGAATGGTTGTTTGTCTCTGTGTGCCCTGCGATTGGCTGGCAACCGGTTCAGGGTGTCCCCCGCCTACTGCCCGATGACGGCTGGGATAGGCTCCAGCACGCCCGCGACCCCCGTGGGGACTAAGCGGTTCAGAAAATGGATGTATTGTATGTATTGTATGTATTGTGTTTTGTTTTGTTTTTTTGTATTGTATTGTATTGTTTGTATTGTATTTGTATTGTATCGTTTGTATGGTATTGTTTGTATGTATTGTTTGTATTGTATTGTATTGTTTGTGTTTGTATGTATTGTTTGTATTGTATTGTATGTATTGTATTGTTTGTTTTGTTTTTTGTTCACCCATCCAGCCACCCAGCCATCCACCGCTTATCCGGAGGTTGGATTGCGGCGGCGGCAGCAGCAGCTTTAGGAGGGACTCCCAGACTTCCCTCTCCCCAGCCACTTCATCCAGCTCAACCCAGGAAATCCCAAGATTTGTATGTATTGTATGTATTGTTTTTTTTTGTATTGTATTGTTTTGTATGTATTGTATTGTATTGTTTATTTTGTATTGTATGTATGTATTGTTTTGTTTTTTCAGTGTGTAGTGTTTAGTTTAGTGTTGTGCTTAGTGTTGAGCTTGGTGTGGTGTGTGTCTGTGTGTTGTGTGTGTGTGTAGTCTGTCTGTGTGTTGTGTGGTCTATGTCTGTATGTATTGTTTTTTCAGTGTGTAGTGTTTAGTTTAGTGTATGTATTGTATGTATGTATTTTATTGTATGTATTGTATGCATGTATTGTATGCATGTATTGTATTATATGTATTGTATGTATGTATTGTTTTTTCAGTGTGTAGTGTTTAGTTTAGTGTATGTATGTATTGTATGTATGTGTATTGTATGTATGTATGTATTGTATGTATGTATTGTATGTATGTATTGTTTTGTTTTTTCAGTGTGTAGTGTTTAGTTTAGGTTTTTTTTTTGTATTGTATTGTTTTTTTTCTTTGTTTTTTTTCTTTGTTTTTTTTGTTTGTTTTGTATGTAATGTATGTATTGAACTATATGTATTGAACTATATGTATTGTATGTATTGAACTATATGTATTGTATTGTATGTATTGAACTATATGTATTGTATTGTATGTATTGAACTATATGTATTGTATGTATTGAACTATATGTATTGTATGTATTGTATTGTATGTATTTTTTTTGTTGTTTTTTGTTTTGTATGTATTGTGTGTATTGTATGTATTGTTTGTATTGTATGTATTGTGTGTATTGTATGTATTGTATGTATTTTTTTTTGGTATGTATTGTGTGTATTGTATTGTATGTATTGTTTTTTTTTCTTTTTTTTGTATTGTATGGTATTGTATTGTTTTTTTTTGTTTTGTATTGTATGTATTGTTTGTATTGTATGTATTGTATTGTATGTATTTTGTTTTTTTTGTTTTCTGTTTTGTGTGTATTGTATGTATTTTGTTTTTTTTTCTTTTTGTTTTTTTTGTATTGTATTGTTTTTTTTTTTTTGTTTTGTTTTTTTTGTTTTGTATGTAATGTATGTATTGTATTGTATGTATTGTATTGTATTTATGTATTGTATGTATTGTATTGTATGTATTTTGTTTTTTTGTATGTATTGTATGTATTTTTTTTTTCTTTTTTTGTATTGTATTTTTTTTTTTGTTTGTTTGTTTGTTTAGTTTTGTTTTGTATGTATTGTATGTATTGTATTGTATTGTGGTGCTAGTGAAATTTTTCCCCTTGCAAAAACCACCACAATATGTCTGCCTTTCAGGATTGCTGGGGCACTGGATCTGATGAGTGCCTGCACAGAGAGGGACTGGACAGGACCGCGAAACAGAGGGTAATAATAAAAAACTTTAATTGTAGAGCACTTTTCATACAAGAAATGCAGCTCAAAGCACTTTACAACAAAGAAAGAAATTATAAGCATTGAATTCTTCATATAGGAACAGACATAAAAAGAAAACAAAAACATTCATGTATGCATACGCAATTAATAAAGGGAGCTTAAAATAGGAGCAAGCTTTACTTCAACAGAGTGCCATTTTTCTTTTTGCAGTGGCACGAGGCGGAGGATGAGTCCAAACGTCGAATACCGGCCGGGCGGGGAGGAGCCAACTGTCGGCCGACCTTTGCCCGTGATGAGCGGCCGACACGAGACGGACCGGTGCGGATGCGGCGAGGGCAAAGCCAGCATTTAAGGAGAGTGTGTGGTGTGTGAGTGGGGTGTGTGGGTGTTGTGTGAGTGTGTGTGGTGTGGTTGTGGTCTATGTCTGTGTGGTGTGTTGTGTGTGTGGTCTGTCTGTGTGGTGTGTTGTGTGTGTGGTCTATGTCTGTGTGGTGTGGTTGTGTGTGTGTGTGGTCTGTCTGTGTGGTCTGTCTGTGTGGTGTGATCTGTGTGTGGTGTGTGTTGTGTGTGTGGTCTGTGTGGTGTGGTTGTGTGTGTGATCTGTGTGTTGTGTGTGTGTTCTTTGTGGTTTATTGTGTGTGTGGTCTGTCTGTCTGTGTGGTGTGGTTGTGTGTGTGGTGTGTGTGTGGTCTATGTCTGTGTGGTGTGTGTTGTGTGTGTGGTCTATGTCTGTGTGGTGTGTTGTGTGTGGTCTGTCTATGTAGTGTGTTGTGTGTGTGGTCTATGTCTGTGTGGTGTGTTGTGTGTGTGGTGTGTGTGGTCTGTCTGTGTGGTGTGTGTTGTGTGTGTGGTCTGTGTGGTGTGTTGTGTGTGTGTGGTCTGTCTGTGTGGTGTGGTTGTGTGTGTGTTCTTTGTGGTTTGTTGTGTGTGTGGTCTGTCTGTGTGGTGTGGTTGTGTGTGTGGTCTATGTCAGTGTGGTGTGGTTGTGTGTGTGGTCTATGTCAGTGTGGTGTGGTGTGTGGTCTATGTCTGTGTGGTGTGTTGTGTAGTTTGTTTGTTTAGTTAATTTTTTTTTTGTGTAGTTTAAAAAATGTGTGTTTTTTGTGTAGTTTACAAATGTATTTGTAGTTTGTTTGTGTAGTTTAAAGAATGTTTGCGTAGTTTGTAGTTTAAAAAATGCATTTGTAGTTTGTTTGTAGTTTTAAAAAAAATGTATGTGTAGTTTAAAAATGTATCTGTAGTTTGTTTGTAGTTTGTGTAGTTTAAAAAAAATGAATGTGTAGTTTAAAAATGTATGTGTAGTTTAAAAATGTATCTGTAGTTTGTTTGTAGTTTTTGTGTAGTTTAAAGAATGTTTGCGTAGTTTGTAGTTTAAAAAATGCATTTGTAGTTTCTTTGTAGTTTTAAAAAAAATTATTCGTAGTTTTTTGTGTAGTTTGTGTAGTTTAAAAAAAATGAATGTGTAGTTTAAAAATGTATTTGTAGTTTGTGTGTAGTTTAAAAAAAATGTGTGTGTAGTTTGTTTGTAGTTTAAAAATGTATTTGTAGTTTGTTTGTAGTTTAAATAATGTACGTGTAGTTTAAAAAATGTATTCGTAGTTTGTTTGTGCAGTTAAAGTGTAGTTTCATTAATTACGCAAACAAACTACACAAAAAAATTTAAACTACACAAACAAACTACAAACATTTTTTTAACTACACAAACTTTTTTCAACTAAAAAAACAAACACACTACACACATACCACACAGACATAGACCACACATACAACACACCACCCAGACATAGACCACACACACAACACACAGACATAGACCACACAACACACACAGACAGACTACACACACACAACACCAAGCACAACACTAAACTAAACACTACACACTGAAAAAACAAAACAACACATACATACAACACATACAACACATACATCACACACACACATACAACACACACACACATACAACACACACACACATACAACACACACACATAACACACACACGCATACAACACACACACATACAACACACACACACACATACAACACACACACACACACACATACAACACACACACACACATAACACATACAACACACACACACACATAACACATACAACACACACACATACATAACACATACAACACACACACATACAACACACACACACATACAACACACACACACACATACAACACACACACATACAACACACACACACACACACACATACAACACACATACATACATGCAACACACACACACACACACACACATACAACACACACACACATACAACACACACACACATACAACACACACAACACACACACACATACAACACACACACACACACATACAACACACACACATACAACACACACACACACAACACACACATACAACACACACACACACATACAACACACATACATACATACAACACACACACACATACAACACACACACACACATACAACACACACACACACACATACAACACACACACACAACACACACACAACACACACACACACACATACAACACACACAACACACACACACAACACACACACATACAGCACACACACAGCACACACATACAGCACAGCACACATACAGCACACGCACAGCACACATACATACAGCACACACATACATACAGCACACACATACATACAGCACACACATACATACAGCACACACATACATACAGCACACACATACATACAGCACACACATACATACAGCACACACATACATACAGCACACACATACATACAGCACACACATACATACAGCACACACATACATACAGCACACACATACATACAGCACACACATACATACAGCACACACATACATACAGCACACACAATGCATACAGCACACACAATGCATACAACACACACAATGCATACAACACACACAATGCATACAACACACACAATGCATACAACACACACAATGCATACATACAACACAATACATACATACAACACAATGCATACATACATCACAATACATACATACAATACATCACAATACATACATACAATACATCACAATACATACATACAATACATCACATACATACATACAATACATCACATACATACATACAATACATCACATACATACACACAACACATACATACATACAATACATCACATACATACATACATACAACACAACACATACAACACAACACATACAACACAACACATACAACACAACACATACAACACAACACATACAACACAACACATACAACACAATACATACAACACAATACATACAACACAATACATACAACACAATACATACAACACAATACATACAACACAATACATACAACACAATACATACAATACATACAACACATACATACAATACATACAACACATACATACAACACATACATACAACACATACATACATACATACATACAATACATACATACAATACATACATACAATACATACACTAAACTAAACACTACACACTGAAAAAACAAAACAATACATACAATACATACATACAATACATATACATACAATACATACACTAAACTAAACACTACACACTGAAAAAACAAAACAATACATACATACAACACACACATACATACAACACACACATACATACAACACACACAACACACACATACAGCACACACACATACAGCACACACACAGCACACACATACATACAGCACACACATACATACAGCACACACATACATACAGCACACACATACATACAGCACACACATACATACAGCACACACATACATACAGCACACACATACATACAGCACACACATACATACAGCACACACATACATACAGCACACACATACATACAGCACACACATACATACAGCACACACATACATACAGCACACACATACATACAGCACACACAATGCATACAACACACACAATGCATACATACAACACAATACATACATACATACATCACAATACATACATACAATACATCACAATACATACATACAATACATCACATACATACACACAATACATCACATACATACACACAACACATACATACATACAATACATACATACATACAACACAACACATACAACACAACACATACAACACAACACATACAACACAACACATACAACACAACACATACAACACAATACATACAACACAATACATACAACACAATACATACAACACAATACATACAACACAATACATACAACACAATACATACAACACAATACATACAACACAATACATACAACACAATACATACAATACATACAACACAATACATACAACACAATACATACAATACATACAACACATACATACAACACATACATACAACACATACATACATACAATACATACATACAATACATACATACAATACATACATACAATACATACATACAATACATACACTAAACTAAACACTACACACTGAAAAAACAAAACAATACATACATACAATACATACAATACATACATACAATACATATACATACAATACATACACTAAACTAAACACTACACACTGAAAAAACAAAACAATACATACATACAACACACACATACATACAACACACACATACATAC